>NW_025952828.1:1200000-1531247 GCF_023078275.1 Leguminivora glycinivorella
ACCTTTACCTCACCTCATCGAATAATGCAAGCTGACCCGTACATTAAAATTTTCATTTTCATTATTTTTTATCTCGCGTTTCGTAATATATTTATATAACAAACTATTTATATTTTTATAAACTGTATAAATGTGGCTTTTTATTGATATTTATTGATTTTAGATATGTATTGTGTAGAAAGAACAAAATAGGATAATGTTAAAAAAAATATCACATATTTAATATTTTTTAAAATTTTTGTATTTTTTTTTATTTTAAGTACATTAATCACTAAAATAGCCATAAACTACAATGGTTACGGCTTTCGTGTGTTAAACATAGTGATTATACCTGAAATCATTGACAAAACTTATTGAAATGAGCATTCAAATCACCCTATCGGGCGATGTAAATTATTTTTTATCACTCGTCCTATAACAAATATATTAATATATATTTCTATAACAAATTATACATTTTCTAAAACTAGATAAATGTAGCTATTAAATAATATTTTTTATTTAGAAAAAACCATTACAGTTTTCATAAAATGTGCAATAATATGTATAAAAAAAATCTTGTTTTCAGATTTTCCCATTTTATTTTGTATTTTTGTTCTAAAATACATTTTTTTTTGTTCCAAAAATGAATTCCTCGTCCTTCATTTATCCGAAAATGATATATCGCATGCCCTATTTTGTATAGTTTTAGAGAAATATGGTTTCAAAGGAAGCGCGGCGGCGCCAGCCTTCCCCCCCTCTTCCCTCCTAAATTAAGGGGGGCTCTCGATGCCTCCCGATCTTTATCTACTCAGGGCCACCCAAGGAACAACCTGTGCCAAGTCTCAGTGCTTAATCATAAAATGCAGGGTGTTGTGCAATAGCGTCCCCAGTAAAACATTTTGTAAGATGCTACTTTATGCTATAAATATCAATATAATTATATTGAAGCTACCTAGAAGTTCTGATTGTAAAGTTCATTTTAAAAACTAAAAAATTAGGCCGTAGGTGTTCAAGTAATTTAGTAGCTACGTCGTAATTATATCACACAATATAAAACACATAGTTTTTTTTAATCTTCATATTTCTACTTTTAAAAAATGTCTTAATAAACACCGTTATTTATATCTTCTATTTTTACAAAATGGTTGCCCCGTGTGGTGACGGGTTAAGAATTTCACCACCTCCTTTCTTCCCGTGGGCATCGTAGAAGTCGACTGTGGGATATGGGTTAAATTGTGGCGTAGGCGAGAGGCTGGCAACCTGTCACTGCAATGTCACAATTTGGATTTCTTTCAACCCCTTTTTGCCAAGAGTGGCACTGAAACTTAGTAGTTCATGTGATCTGCCTACCCCTTAATGGGATACAGGCGTGATTATATGTATGTATGTATGTAATGGTTAAATTAAACATATTAAGAGAAACGAATTTTTCGTTACATGGCTGAGGTAATGAAGTATTTAAGGCAAAATCTAGCTGAATGATTCCTCATTTAGTACACTATCCCTAGTGTACCATATATTTGAATCACCCTAAACTTCGGGGAAACTGACAATTCACCAAAAATAACATATATTTTCCGTCACGTGTTATCAAGCTACTTAAACAAACATCACAAACAAAACATCATAAACTCATGGTAACTGCTCTGAATACGTTCCATTCATACGCATGTTATGCTGATGAACATACTAAAAGCTCAACCATCATTGTTTGCGTGTTTCCGCGTCGCTGCCATTCAAACGGTTAACAAAAGTGAATTAACATCCCGCTATGCCTAAAAACGTTAATTGCTCGTCTACACAATGATACAGTTTGACCACACTTGATAATCTTAAAAAAATCGACTAGAGTGGCGAGTATGATGGCGTATGATGGCGTATTATGGCGAGTAAGCGATGAGCTATCGGTGATAAAAACGACTAAAAGCTCGGCCACACATGCGCGTTTTGATAGCGTAGGCGGAGCGGTAGCGGATCGTTAGCGGAGCGCAACGATAGCGGTGCGCCGGACGAACGCTGGCGTTGCGCCCAGCGGACACCGGCGGGAACTAACGAGCGCGGATTGCGAGCGGAATGCGCGCGGATTGCGAGCGGAACGCCATCGCTAGCGTTCCGCCGGCGCACCGCTATCATTGCGCTCCTCTGACGCTCCGCTAACGCTACGCTATCAAAACGCTTTATGTGTGGCGGAGGCTTAAAAAATAGTCGCTCTCGTGTAAATAAAACGATTTATAGTTCATCGCTCAGCGACGGTATCATCGTGCCTCTTAGGTATATTATTATTCTAGTCTAATTCCCTTATTCATAAACGTACACTAAAGTTATCAAGCCGATAAAGTTCCTTTGTCCCTTTCTATCACACCAATACGTCGGAAAGGGACAAACGAACTTTATCGGCTTGATAACTTTAAGTAACGTTTTTGAATAAGGGGGTTAAACTAAACTTTACCTTTATTGTGGATAAACTCTAATACTTAACAATATCCATTGAAGTGACTTCTCACGAACAATACAATTATCTCAAATGTAAATCATATTCCAGAAAGATAAGTCTAGGAATGAAAAGATAAAATAAGACGGTCAGTAAGACAAAGGTTTAGTAGGTAATGATATCAAGACGAATGATAAACAGTCTAATAAATCAATCAGTATGATTGATATTAGTATTAAATTACGCTAATGGTTCTGAAAAAATTATGAATGATCGAACAGGAAAACTGTTAGAAAGCTCCTATTCTGTTTTACGAAATTGGTATAGTTTTCATCTTATTTTGATACGACGTAGATAGTGAAAACTAATTAGCGATAGGCTAACTAGCGATGATACGATGGATAAGGCCTAAAAATGGTATTGTAATAAATACCCACTTAACTCAGGGTTAATGGGCTGTCATCTGTCAAATTCCATATAAAATGGTGGGTTCTCGCCGTTCTCGGGTTAACCCTCCATTTTCGTTGGTGCAAGTGGCCTTAAGAGTTTTGATGTAAAAGATTATTAATTTTTGTTGCTAACAAAATCAACCCAACTTTTTGAGTCTTGGTGATAGCCCCGTAGCGGAATGGTATTTCTACGACGCGAAACGAAAACGAAACACCGCGAAAGGTAGTCTGGCCCCGTCGCACCAATACGTAAGAGCGATAGAGATAGATATCTACGAGCGTTTCGTTTCGTGAGCGTTTGTACATTCGGCTACGCACGATGGCCAGATTATTGTCAGTCAAAAACATTTTTCACGGCAGAACGCGGCGACGAATTGAAGTGATTATTAAGTGGAGATAGTCGAAGGAATGGAGAGCGACTAGCTAGGGGCTAGTCTGAAAATCAGCGCTAGATAGCTTTAACTGTCTAACTAGCACATGCTGAGACTGGTACCTATTGCCTAGTTTTTTTTTAATGAATATATTTTTTCTGTAAATCAGCAGTTCTCAAAAAGTTTCTACAAAAGTTAAGGAAAAAGTTAAATTTGTTTTTATTATTCCTATTTTGTTACCAAGATATTTTTGATGAATTCAGAGTTTTATTTCGTCATTAAGGTTCTCTTGTATCTATATTTTCTTAATTACAACAATTATCCTGTATACATCTTACGAAAGTCGACTTATATTACTAAATGTTGGTAACAAAATAGGATCAATTAAAATTTGCTGACGTGGCTATGTACAAAGTTGACGGGAACTGCTCATATGTATACGTAGTATTGAGTTGTACAGTCTTCTTAGTTGTGGCAATAATTTTTATTTTTTATTTTAGAGGGACACAGGTTGCACTTTGTCTCTTTCTAACCCCCTCACTTCCCTAAAATGGGACGGCAAAGCCGCGGGCAAAAGCTAGTATCAAAATAAACTAAACCCGTATCAATTTGTAAATACAGAATCAGCTTCAACGTACTTGTAAATAAATGGATCGGTATTTGTCTTGGGACGAGACTGGAAGGAAGAAAAACGGACTAATAATGTCGCTTAAGACGATACGGTAGGGGTCAATTCTCCATACAAACGCTCTCGACTATTTCCTCCCTGGTTTTTGAAGATAGAGCAATGATTTTTTCAACACAGATTGTTATTATTTTTATCTGTGTCGGACCGTTTTGATTTTTTTGATATTCTGCTTTTTAAAGACTCTAGAGCCAATCAAAAATTTCCAAAAACGGCCTTTTTTATTGTGGCGCAAAAAAGGTGTGATACTCAAGATTGGTAACAATTAACCAAAAAAGCTAAACGGTCCGACATAGATTATTTCATTGTTATTCAGATTCTCAAATTTCGTTCCGATTGATAAAGTTTTGAAGGAGGAAAGAGTCGAGAGCGGAACCTCGATTTTAAAATTTATTTTGAAATATCTTTTGACTGAGTTGTTCTTAATGGACAATTTTTTTTCGATAAATCTAGTTAATAACACTTGTATATTTAACTGAAATTCCCAAGTTGAAAGGGGGGCTCCTTTCCATTTTAGCATTTTCGCTACCGTATCCTCTTAAGTAAGTGATTATTGGTGATTCCACCTTGTGTTGTCTTTGGGTTTATAAATGGACAGTGAAGAAATGTCTTTAATTTTATTAGTTACTTATTCATAAAAAGAACGAATTAGTTACTTATTCATAAAAAGAATTATTTATTTGACGGACGGCCTGGCCTAGCCTGCTAATGCTAAGCCGCGGTCCCGGGTTCGAATCCCGGTAAGGGCATTTATTTGAGTGATGAGCACAGATATTTGTTCCTGAGTCATGGATGTTTTCTATGTATATAAGTATTTGTATATACTATATATCGTTGCCTGAGTACCCACAACACAGGCCTTCTTGAGCTTACAGTGGGACACAGTCAATCTGTGGAAGAATGTCCTATAATATTTTTTTTTTGGTGTAAAATTTGAACTTAGCCATTTTAAACTAGTATGAACTTACACCAAAATGGATGCCACTCAGCATAAATGTCAAAATACCTAGAACTAGAGTAGAAACTCTTGGGCCGTGGGGGCCAAGTGCTAAAAATATATTCAAAGAAATATCTCAACGCCTGGTTGACGTATCCGGTGACCAGAGGGCTGGCAGCTACTTTGGCCAGCGAATAAGTTTGGCCATTCAAAAAAGCAACGCTGCCAGCCTATTGGGCACCATCACCTCCGAGGATGATCTGGGGAACATTTTTTTATTTGTAAATATATATTAAATTTGTTTTTTTTATCATGCAGAAACGTCTGCGAGCGATATTACATATTTTTAAATTAAAGGAAAAATGGAAAAATTCACACCTCCGGCAGGACTCGAACCTGTGACCTTTGGCCTTTGGCCCCGGTAAGGCCAAAGGTCGCAGGTTCGAGTCCTGTCAGAGGTGTGAATTTTTCCATTTTTCCTTTAATTTAAAAATATGTAATATATATTAATTTGTGTAGTTTTAAGTTGTACATATATTAACTTGTTTAGTTTAAGTTCTATATAAGTCATTGTTTTGTTTTTTGCTCATGTAACAACTAAATAGGTATTTTGTTTTGTTTACAATAAAGTTAGTTTAGAACTTATGATCCCTTCACACGATTAGAAGAAGAAGCATAATGTCGATGACTAAGATACTTAGTCCAGACTTTATGTTATGTAGTTCTAAAGAGACTTGATATTAAAACGCATGTTTCGAAATTCTCGACCGCCTCACCGTTTCGATTTATCCAATTGTGACCAGTATATTTAATAATCAAACGAACTTACCTGTGAAGTTTGATTACAATTATACGAGTATCCAAATCCGAGACAACAAATATTATTTACTATGCAGCACACGGAATCGTACCGTCCAAAGTCACACATTTCAGAGATATAAAATTTAAAAAACAAGTTCTCGCCATGCATACCTACTACCTTCAACATAGCCCAGCGCCCTGCGGCGTAAACCCATCATTATTTTAGTGTAGATCTTTTTGTGTCGTGAAACCATTTTATTGTTATTTTCGGGGTTGGGGGGCGGGACTTTGTTGTCTCGGATTTGGATACTCGTATAATTGTAATCAAACTTCACAGGTAAGTTCGTTTGATTATTAATTATACTTCCTATCCAAATCCGAGACAACAAATATTATTTACTATGCAGATGTTCAGAGCCTTGCATGTCAATACAAATACTGCATGCGAAAATAAAATAAAGTAAGAACATCAAAATATGATATAGTGTTAAGTTTCGTATGAGTACCTACTTAATGGTATTAAGTATCTGATGATGTGACGTCATGATGACGTCATTAAGCAAATTAAAAGTTATTCCTATTATTTAAAGTTAAGTTATTCCTATTATTTTATATATAACCTATTGAAAATGTTATAATTATATTAAGCTTTATGAATGTTTTTGATATTCCCTGGTTATGGTAACACTGATTAGTTTGCAACTTCTAAGGTCTTAGAACGGCGCTTTTTGGCTTTTAATGAAATGTTTTTAAATTAGTATTAATTACGTTTTAAAGTCAAGGTCATTATAGTTTCATCAGTTTTCATTTAAGGTTTTTCTGATGTACAAGAAATCTCATGTAAAATTATGCGTAGCAACAAATTCCCTTTTGTGCATTGGCAATGCAAGCAATAAGCATACGCAGTTACAATGTTTTATTTATATTCTAAGGTGAATTAAAAGTCAAATTCAGTTACTATGCAATTAAAAAGTAAGTCCATACAATGCCTTAGTATACTACTTTCTAAATATTGTTTTAAAACGTCATATCACTTTGTTCATATAACATAAGTAACCTGGTAAGTATTATATTAATTTATATAGATGCCAACAAAAAAGGCTCCTATACTTAAAAAGGAAGAAGTAAACTTAGCTAGTTACTAGTTTAATTATTATGTAATTATTGCCGATGTTTTGAGGACAAAATATACAACATTCAATTTTAACATCTGATTGTAAAGTTGTAAAGAAGGCAAATGAGCAGACAGATCGCTGTCACCCATGAACACCAAAAACCTGAAGCATTAGAACTTTTTTAAAGGTGTGTTTGTCCGGTAATCCTTCAGAAGACAGTTCTGCTTATTCCACACTTGCCACAGTTTCCTTTATTAATTAATTGAGGGAGTAACAAACAACAAACATACATACTAATAAAATAAAATAACGTTACAGTAAAGCTGTACTATGTATTGTGATACAAAACTACAATTAACAAGAAAGAAAATAGGTAGTTGGGTTATACAATCAACTATTATAACTATTTAAACTTTCTTGTTACTAAGCGAGACTGTATGTCAATCAGGGATTTCAAATTTAAATATTAATTTCATTGGAAACTTTATTTTCTAATTGGATTTATTAATCTAGCTGTTCACGGCTGCAATAACTCTGCATAACTGCACAACTATATTGTGTGTATTAGTTTCCATCGGCGATTTTACGCCCCGGGTATATAGGCCTAGATAATGTGCACCACCCACGAGTCAGCCCCTGTTTTCCGTACCACAATTCCCCTATAGTTTAGAGCTCTAAATATTGTATTAGATTTCTCTTTCAATCGAGGTATGTTAATTAAAGTGTAGGATGTAGGTAGTTAATGCGTATGTGGCAACGTACAGGTATAGTCGTTGCTCGCCTGGCCCCGTAGCCGAATGGCATTTCTCCGACGCCAAACGAAAGCGATACGCCGCTGGCTCTGTCGCGCCAATACGCAAGCGCGATAGAGATAGATATCTACTAGCGCTTCGTTTCGTGAGCGTTTCATGAGCGTTTGTGCCATTCGGCTAGCCACCCTGAAAGGGATTTATTGCGCCTTGATTATTTATTTTCATTATTATAACTATTATAACAGCGAGTAATTAATGATGACACGTACTAAGCATTGTAAAGTGATTTGTGTAGGTATAGGCTGTGGTATAGGTCATAGAGCTATGACTGAAGGGTTAATACGGCGTATATTTTATTATTTTAGTGTATGCATGATGCTCATATGGTGTAGCAACATTATATTGTATGTCTTGTCAGAGCAATAGTATTAGCAATTTTAAGGAAAATAAGATTTACATTTTTGTTTACTGTTCAATCATTGGTTCATTGGTTCAATCCTTAGACGAAAGTGTTCTTATATTCATTCTGTATAATGTGCGTTAAGTAGGTAGGTACCTACATAAGTTATATAACAACATTACATTACATTAAATCTGATTAACAAGTCTCGAGATAATGTAAATCTCATTAACATTAACACTTTTAAAGCGGAGTAATGTTACTATCTTTAATTTGTGAGAGACCAAGGAGCGGAGCGGCCGAAGAATAAACAGATTGAATACAGCGAGGAGAGAAGCAATCTAAGAACGTTGGAGTTGCGAGCGAAGAGCGAAGTGACCGATGAACGTAGCGACAGAAGCGTGAATCCACCGAAGCGTAAACCGATTGAAAAACACAGTGGACAATGCACTGTGAGACCGGAATTCTCAATGTAGTTTGAACGAAAGAAGAGCTCCTGAGACAATTTGTGGAGAAAATATAGTCATTTTAAGGTTGACTTGATGTGCATATAGCTAGAACGCTATAAATACAATGTTCTCTATAAAATGTATCTATAAAAGTGGAGCCATCGATACAGTTTTGAAGCAAAGATCACACTATTAATGTTTATTTTATTTATTTCCTAATAAAGTGGAGCCCACAAAGTTTCAACAGTCAGAGAGCGGAGATCTTGACTTCATTCGTGGAGAATTACATAGTAAGTTTAATTTAAAATGATAACATTTTGTTTTAATTTCTTGTGTTTTATATATATAATTATGGTTAGTATTTAAATTTATCATTATTTTTTGACTAAGTTGTTTAAGATTATTTTAATTCCTTATTTATTGTATTATTATTTTTGTATTTTTGACATGTTTTGTTTATGCCATTAAAGGTTTTGAATTGAGTTGAATGGATAGCCTATCACTGTTAAAATGTGCCACAAACAGCTACTACGCCTTAAGCGGAGCCTTCGATACAACTTGTGAACAAAGATAGCAACGTTACTGTTAAAGTAGGGCACATATAGCTACAACGCATTTAGCGGAGCCCTCGACACAATTCATGAAAAAAATAGCCACGACACTGTTAAAGTTGGGCACATATAGCTACAACGCATTTAGCGGAGCCCTCGACACAATTTGTGGAGAAAAATAGCCACGACACTGTTAAAGTGGGGCACATATAGCTACAACGCATTTAGCGGAGCACTCGACACAATTTGTGGAGAAAAATAGCCACGCCACTATTAAAGTGGGGCACATATGGCTACAACGCATTTAGCGGAGCCCTCGACACAATTCGTGGAGAAAAAATAGTCACGCTACTAATAAAGAAGGGCATTTTACTGTAGGTTCAGATATAATTTTGCATGCCATTTTTGGCTAAACATGTATTGCTAGTCAAAAATAGTAATGTACCAACTAATGTATACCATGTTTATCGCAATAAAGTAATTCATTCAATTCATTCACAAATGGCTACAACGCATTTAGCGGAGCCCGCGACACTATTTGTGGAGAAAAATACCACGCCACTATTAAAATTTGGTACATATAGTTACAACGCATTTAGCGGAGCTCTCTCGATTTTTTTTTTTTTTTTTTTTTTTTTTTTTTTTAGTGGGGTACCCAACATTGTAATCTCAATTTTCATCACTCATCAGGGTTTTATTTCTTTTCTACCCGATACTCAACCAATCATCCTTGACGCTATTATACTATCGGAATACTATTTCAAGACATGCTTACAATATTTATTATTGACACAAGTAAATCTTTATTTACAATAAGCTCTTATAATTATAATCTCTAATGTCTTAACAATGTCAAACAATATCTAATGTTCTAATGTCTTTATTTTTATTTCTTTATGATTTAATTGCTGGACATAGACACATGTCATCCAAATAGTAGGTAATTACTTACAAAAAGAGACTTGCTCACATAGGGTACTTGTCTTCACACAAAACTGATAGAAAAAATTTTGATGTGACCATGATGCCGAGCTAGAAACCCGTAATGTTCGCATAAATCCTTTCGTCGGCATCGAAGTACGGCCCGTACTATATACAACAGCAAGCAACAGGCAACACTGTCAACACATTTGTGATCCCTATTACCACGGCATAAAGTCTAACGATAGTCAGTTAAAGGTGTTGCTGTTTGTGCCATGGATTCGGTATTAGTTAAGGCGCCTTAGGTAAGATCGTGCAAGCGCATCCTGTTTAAATGCATCAGTTACTGGCAATGTGCAGTCGGTCATTATATTTATTAATACATTATTGAATGAATCAACAGAAAAAATATAGTTTAATTATTGGTTCCAGTATTTGTAAATATTGCTACAACTATTGCTCGTTTGACTTATAAATATTGTTGAATGTTGTTACAATTTACATAACGATGCGTTTTTCTTTTAAACTTTTTATAAAAGGCGCTTTATCACCAACCAGAAAAAATATGTTTATAGATCAGACATGTTGTTAACGTATAATATACTGTTCTATGCGCCTACGATATATACGAGTAAAATCATATTCGTAAATATTGAAGTCAGAGATCACATCGATTGTCAGTAGGTAGTTTAATAGTTACATATTACTGTAAGTAATCTGTGATTTACGTATTACTTAAACACATATACTAGTAATAAGGTAACACTACATCGTATTACTTTCCTACTGCAACTTAAGTATTCATACCGAAAGCCTTTTGTTTGAAAAAGAAGGTAGTCGTAGAAAATCCTATCGTATGACCAAATATGACCGCAAATAAATTTAGTATTTCGTTAACTTCTTAGTTCTAGTTATCAATAGGCAAGTGAGGCAAGCTACTTAAATGATAGTACAATTGTGTGTTAATGTGTAAAATCACATTAGCTCGTAGCTACGATCGAATGAAAAACAAAACTATTATACACTCGCCGATAACTAGACTAAACTCGCCGGTACTATACGGCGGTCGGCAGTTGTTCAAATATGGTTTGAATTCTATAATCACCATTTAGCGCACTATAGGTACATAAGAGTTGGAAATATCCGTGGACACAGTAAATAAAATACTAGATAGTTTTCCAATGTATATTTGTGCCGACCGCACAGGCAAACGAACTGAACCAAACTGACATGTTTACATAATG
Source organism: Leguminivora glycinivorella (assembly GCF_023078275.1). Classification (NCBI taxonomy): domain Eukaryota; kingdom Metazoa; phylum Arthropoda; class Insecta; order Lepidoptera; family Tortricidae; genus Leguminivora; species Leguminivora glycinivorella. The sequence continues at coordinate 1,211,089 of NW_025952828.1, forward strand.
TGACATTGTCTAGAAGACGATTCTATTCAACCAGTAGAGTTTATAATGGTGCACATACGAACTTCATAGTTAAAACTTACGTAGGTTCTAACATTGGCCCTAGAACCAATATAAACTCATGTACATCACATACATTAAACACATAGTAATCTAAGCAAATACATTAGACACATCCGCTGTCTAAAAACAAAACATTACCTACAACACAAAAATAGGCATAGCAAAGGTATCAGTAAATTTCGTAAAGTATCCGTAACATATAAAACTACAAATAGTCAAAACATACATGAAACGGATCTAAAACAAACTATACCTTCACAAGTATATAGTATATTGCTTAGAGCCAAGTCACTTATTTAATGATACAAATAAATGACTAACAAACTTATCATGTTTTTCTTTTGCTAACGGTTTCGTTAAAACATCGGCCACCATTTCATCAGTTGATAGGTATTTTAAGATGACAGTACCTTCCTCAACGATTTCCCTGATGAAGTGATGCCGTACATCGATGTGCTTCGTTCTGGCGTGGTACATAGAATTAGCACACAATTTCAGTGCAGACTGATTGTCATTAAACAAAGTAATCCTATACTGTACCCCGTAAATTTCGAACAGAAACTTGCGTAGAAAGAGAGCCTCTTTACAAGCATCTGACAGACACATGTACTCACTCTCCGTGCTTGAAAGAGCGACTGTCTTTTGTTTCTTACTCTCCCATGAGATCGTAGAATTTCCGATTTTGAACACAAAACCGGTATAAGATCGGCGATCGACCTCATTTGACGCAAAATCAGCATCAGCATATGCGACGATGTCTAAACCAGATTTCTGAAAACTTAAACAATGATTAAGCGTACCTTTCAGATAGCGAAGAACGCGTTTCGCCGCTTTCCAGTGGTTCTCGTCGTACGCGTCGTTGAAGTGGCTGAGTGAGCTGACAGCATGCGCAATATCAGGTCGTGTACATACTGCTATGTACATTAGACATCCTATCAGGCCTCTGTAGTCGTGCGTACAATCTTTCTTTGTAGATTTCACGAGCTTCAGACCTGTTTCCATAGGTGTTCGCGCAGGTTTGCAATCCGACATATGAAATCGTTCTAGCACCTTCTTGATATAGCTTGACTGGTCTAGAGTAATCTCGTCATTCTGTCTGCAAAGCCTCATTCCAAGAATGTGATGAGCTGGCCCTAAGTCTTTGATTTCAAAGGCCTTCTTTAATTCTTCTTTGATTCCAGCCGTATCTCGGCAATCAGCTGAAGAAAACAACATTATGTCATCAACATAGAGCGCAATTATAATAATGGATTTCCCGCTCGACTTGACATAAACACAAGGTTCGGAAGATAAACGTTTGAACTTCATTTTGTTTGTCAAAACGCCATTTATTTTCTCATACCAAGACTTCGAAGCTTGCTTCAGTCCGTATATGGCCTTATTCAACTTGTAAACTTTATCTTCTTGGCCCTTAATCTTATAGCCTTCTGGCTGCTCCATAAAAACGGTTTCTTTTAAATCTCCATTCAAAAACGCCGTTTTTACATCAAGATGCTCGATATTCATGTTATGTTCCGTTGCTAAAGCTAGTAACGTACGTATAGTGGAATATCTTACTACAGGAGAAAACGTTTCCTCGTAATCAATACCGTATTTCTGGGTATAACCTTTTGCAACAAGGCGCGCTTTGTATCTCAGTATTTCCCCATCGAGGCCAAGCTTTCTTTTAAAGATCCACTTGCATTTGACAGGCCGTTGTTTCGCATCGCGGTCAGTCAGAGTCCAACACTTGTTATCGATGAAGGATTTATACTCTTCCGCCATCGCGGCTTTCCACTTACTCGCATCTGGGCCACTCAGCGCCTCGCGAACTGTTAGAGGGTCCCCGTTGTCACTGCATACAGTGTTTGCTATATTAGCAGACTCAAACTCACTCGTTCCATCCGTAGAGTTTTCAAAGTCTTCCAGTGTTGAATCTCCTGGGACATACGTCTCATCCGCAGGGTCATCTGGGGTCTCACTGCTGCTCTCAGAATCATCTGTTGTAATGACGCTGTTATCTTGAGCGTTTTCATCAGATATTTCTGCGGGCTCTTGGGGTAAAACGGGTAAAGCGGGTTGCACCTGAGTATTATCAGTGACAGTTACATTGTTCGTCAAACTAATCTGAGTGTAACGTGAACTGTCATACTCATCCGATGAAATGTCATTCCAAAAAGCATGTTCTAGAAAAATCACGTTTCTAGCTTTTATGACAGTCTTCGGGTTCTCCGGATCTATCAGTCTGTAACCTTTTGTGTCGTCACAGTATCCGGAAAAAATATACTTCTTACTTTTGGGATCCAGTTTGTCCCGTTTGTGCTGAAGGGCATAAGCTTGACAGCCAAAAATGCGCAGGTAGCTAAGATTCTCCTTTTTACCTGTCCACTTTTCTTCTGGTGTACTGCCCATCACAGCCTTAGTCGGAGAGCGATTCTTAAGGTAAACGGCGGTGTTGACCGCTTCTGCCCAGAATTCCTTCTTCAAGCCTGCTTCCTGAAGCATGCACCTGGCTTTCTCCGTAACGCTTCTTATCGCGCGCTCCGCGACTCCGTTCTGAGCTGATGACCTTGGAACCGTGGTCTGATGTCGAATTCCATGCGCCTTCAGGAACTTCTGAAATTTAGAATTGACATATTCACCACCATTGTCACTACGAAGAACTTTTATTTTCTTATTGGTTTGGTTTTCCACGAGAGCTTTGAATTCTTTAAACATCTCAAAAACCTCATCCTTCCGCCTAAGAAAATAAACAAATGTTTTTCTTGACAAGTCATCAATGAACAACAGGAAATATCTTTTCCCACCTATGGACGGACACGGTAGTGGTCCCATGACGTCACTGTGAACTAACCCAAGGATTTCCTTAGCCCTGGTCTCAGATTTCTTCGGAAATGGCAACTTAGTCTGTTTACCTAAAATACAGGAAACACACGACTCAAAATTATTGTTGTCATAAGAAATACCAGTGACCATACCTTTTCTCAGTAACTCCATACTGCGGGCGTTCAGATGAGATAGACGTCGATGCCAAACTTGTTGCGTTGACTGGCTTCCAGTAGCAGGGAACTGTGGCGCTTGCTTCACGCTCTCAGCAACAGAACGTGCCGGCACCGCTACGCTGTCACCTGTACCTAAAGACAAAGACATAGCCTGCGAAGATGGCTCGCTACACACAGCAGAAAGAGTTTCGATGGCATCGAGTTGATAAATACCATCTCTTAGGGTAGCTGTAGCTAAAACCTGCCCTTTGTCATAAACTTTACACACGCCAGAACGAAACACAATTTCGTAACCTTTCCTATCCATAGCACTAACAGATAATAAATTTGCAGACAATTTAGGTACTAAGTACACATTACTTATAGATCTCACACTATTGTCCTTTAACAAAGCTTGAGCAGTTCCTTTCCCAGCTGTCAATAAGGCTTCACCATTCGCGATGTATACCTTCTTTGGTTTATCAGTAGTAAAATCTGATAAAAAGCTGCGATCGTTGCAGAAATGCTGTGCCGCACCACTGTCGACGTACCAAACGTCACGGTTGGCTCCTGCGGCCAATGCAGTAAGCATCGTCTGGCTTTTCTTGCCACTCTTCTTGCCGTCAGAGTTTTCTGGACAATCCTTCTTGGTGTGTCCACTCTTTTTGCATCTGAAGCATTTAATTGGGTTGCGTGCTTTCCGAGTTGCAAAAGCCGTAGCATCTTCACTTTTCTCATTGCGTCTTGAATTTTCTAGAAGCAATTTGGCTTTGACATTTTCGCTTGACAGTGACGTGTTCGAATTTTCTAGAGCCATTATCAACGGGTCGTAATCGCTTGTCAAGCCACTGAGTAAAATCACGGCCACGAAGTCATCTTCCAATGCCTTCCCGATGTCGCTCAGCTGTTGCGATATATCCATGACCTTGTTGACGTAAACCTCCATGCTACCACATTCGCTCAGTTTGATGGCGAACAATGTGCGTAGCAGTCCGAGCCGTCGTGACAAGCCTCGGTCCTCGTATGCCTTTTGCAGGTTGCTCCACGCTTCGCGAGCCGTCTTGGCATTTCTAATTTGTGGAAACACACAAGGCTGTACGTTTAAGGCGATTTTCGCGAGCGCCTTCTCCTGCTTCTTCGCGTCTTCATTTTTATTTTCAGGCGTGCTTATACATTCCCAAAGATCATCGTGGATAAGCACCATCCGCATCATAAACTTCCAAGATGAATAATTCTGTATTCCAGACAGTTTTTCGATGAAACCATTCTGACTGGCAGATGCCATCTTTTGTTTTTGTTGCGAAAATTTTTGAAAAATAATTTGATGAAATTTCACGCGAACACTTCGGAAAATTATTACTATCGTAGAAAATTTACTGCATGATCTGCTACCAAGTTGGAAATATCCGTGGACACAGTAAATAAAATACTAGATAGTTTTCCAATGTATATTTGTGCCGACCGCACAGGCAAACGAACTGAACCAAACTGACATGTTTACATAATGTGACATTGTCTAGAAGACGATTCTATTCAACCAGTAGAGTTTATAATGGTGCACATACGAACTTCATAGTTAAAACTTACGTAGGTTCTAACAATAAGTAGGTATTAAATCACTTACCGAACTTCATAAATTCACAACATTTACACTTTTAGAGGAACACTTATTTTGACGAAATTACGTGTGACTCGGACGACACAAAAACATGTAATGATGGGTTTACGCCGCAGGGCGCTGGGCTATGTTGAAGGTAGTAGGTATGCATGGCGAGAACTTGTTTTTTAAATTTTATATCTCTGAAATGTGTGACTTTGGACGGTACGATTCCGTGTGCTGCATAGTAAATAATATTTGTTGTCTCGGATTTGGATAGGAAGTATAATTATAATCTCCATCGAAGAACCTTATGTTTTAGCAGGAAGGTCCAAGTAAATAATATATGTCAAAGATGGTTCTACTCCAATAACGTCCACCCACGACCGAACCCAACGACATACGGTAGCGTGTAGGAGCCAATCGCCTTATCAGTGTACGTAGAATGCACAAATGCTCACGAAACGCTTACGATAATATTGCTTTCGTAGCTATCCATCTCTATCGCTCTTGCGTATTGGCGGGACAGAGACTACATTTCTGCGGCGTTTCGGTGGCGTTTCTCGTCGCAGAAATGCCATTCGGCTACGGGGCCAGGGACATGACACATGACGTAATGCAATATGATGGTTCTACTTAATCGTCAATCCTATCTTGCATCTCTCTCATACTTACATAGTTTTCGGTAACAGCGATAATGAGAGACGATAAAAGTGTAACCACCAAAGAATACAGATTAGTTTAAGGTTAAATAGGATTTTAGAAGGTCATTTACTATCATTTCCATTAGGTTAAACTGTTTTATTCTAATATTTAGATAAACATTTGTTAGACATATAAAAGCCATCTGTGTTCAGTTTCCCATTATTGTTGCTTTTGATTAGTTTGCCTTTGTCTAAAATTAAGGGATCCAGGGTACGTGGCCAAATTCACAAACGCTCACTATAATATCTGTTTCGTAGATAATCTATCTCTATGGCTCTTGCGTATTAGCGGGACAGACCCAGACTGCATTTCTGTCGGCGTCTGGCGTCGAAAATTTCCATTTGACTACGCCGGCTGGAAACTATTAAAAATTGTTAATAATTTTGTATAATTTGTATTGTGTTGTTTCGTATAAAATAGTATATTACGACACAAGTGCGTAAAAAAGGAAGTTCGAAACGAGTGGCGATAAATTAAAACACGACCGAAGGGAGTGTTTTAAATCGACACGAGTAACGAATTTCCTTTTTGCACGTGTATCGTACGACGTTTTTCAGTACAGATGAGCCTCCGAAGTTTCGACCTGTTATATAATGAACCACTTCTCGAACTAGTGCGTAAAAAAACGACCATCTGTACTGAAAAGATATATTCCCCAAATTATGTAAATCGCTTTGACCAATTTGGACTTTTTTATTTTATAGATTATGCTTATGTCTCAACAGTTATGCATCGTAACTATGATGAAAATTATGAAGGAATTAAAGCTGATTTTTGCTAAGTTTCTTTCTGTCAAGAGTTTCGATATCTTGCACAGTTTTCGAGATTTCACTTTTTGCTTCCTTTCCTTGCAATGGATATTGATATTATAATATTAAACTAATGGCTTTGACAGTTAGGTTACCCTAGATTGCACTGCATCTATAAACATAAGCCCACATCATCATGAATACTCGACAGTTCTTACCACTGACTTAATTTCCAAGTTCCGACCTAATAAAAAGGGAAATATTCAATGATAACTAGACTGTTAGCACGCAAACGGATAATACTAGGAACCAACGTTTTGTAGACCATATTACCTTTACAATAAGATTCTGGACTTCGTATTTTGAATGTGATAAGTGCATAAATTGCAATTCTTAATGACTGCCTGTGCTGAGCTGTGGCGGCCTAGTAGTTTTGATATGACCTCGGAATAAACAGAGTTGGGCCATTTGTTTCAAAGTTGTCCACCCCACTTTTTTGGATTTGGAAATTTTTATGTGATTTCCTCTGAAAATCTCTAGCTCTTTCAATCCTAATAGGAGAAAAAAAAGTGTCCCAAGGTTTTTTCCCATACCGTTACCATTTTTTCATACATTTTGTATGGCGGTAACGGAATGGAAGGTCTGAAAAATGTATGGAAATCTTGGGACAATTTTTTTCTCTTATGAGGATCGAAAGACCTCGAAGATTCTGAGTGTGATTGCCGTAAAAAATACCCCTATTTATTACAAAAAACGTGGGGTGGACAGCTATAAAAAAATGGCCTACTTACAGGGAGCTAAAATCATCATCTCATTGCATTGGTCCGTTTTAGAAAGAAATGTCTAGTTAGAGAAAGTAAAATAGTTTAATGTTTATTTCTTTTCCTTCTAGAGTTTCCTCTGTGGTCTCTGGATTTTCCCAGAAGAAAATCTGGGTACGTAGCCGAATGGCACAAACGCTCACGAAACACTCGTAGATATCTATCTATCGCTTTTGCGGTATTGGCGCTACAGAGCCAGACTACCTTTTGCGGCGTTTCGTTTTCGTTTCGCGTCGCAGAAATGCCATTCGGCTACGGCACCAAGACATTTACAGGAAAACTAACCCTCGTTGCCTCATTTTCGAGCAGGAGACTGACATGCTTATTGCTGCTTGGACAAGGAAATTATCCGGAAAATGAAATAGATATCATATACGAAAGAAAAAACGACAAGGCCCACTAGTGGCCGAGCCGGGAATCGAACCCGGGTCTTCAGATTACGCGGCTAACGTCTTTACCACTAGCCCACCCGCCCGCCAAAAAATATATAATAAAATAATTTGATTTGTTCCCTTTCCCTAGTTGTAAAACGGTAGTTCTTGAAAAGTAGCTCAATAATTTGTATATGCGTTAAAATATACTAGCAACGAACTATTACCTCACAATAATAACAACAATTGTTTATGGAATACGTCAGGATTACGAGTATGCGCATGATCATTCAAATCTCGTTCCGGCCTGTTGCTCCATAATTCATATGCGTGCGAGTTGTTTCACCGTTGTGGTGGTTTCTATTATCATTGCAACTGCGAATCAAAGGGCTTTTGTGAAGCAAAATATGCTATCATTCTACGATAACGACAGATTACTCACATTAGACAATCACTGGACATAGTTGAAGGGATGGAGAATGACATATGCTACTTTTTGTCACTTTGTAACGCGAGCGAAGCCGCGGGCTAAAGCTAGTGGTAAATAAATCCAAATCCATAGGATTCCAAGCTGTTATATCAAAATTTCAAGCTGCCGACTATCGCACAAATCAGCATTGTGATACGGCGGAGAAATACCCTTGACCTTTGAGAAACTAGCTAAGTGGTTGGATCAAGAGTCAGATCTTGGACACAGTGCTTGTCAGGCGGTTCCTCTCTCTGCAACCCTAACCACCGGCAGCTTGGGCCCTGCCTTACTGCTGGCGGCACGCTAGGTTAGGATTTTTAAAATTGTAAATGGTTTTGTATTTTACTTTCATAACAGTATTATAAATAACCGAGCATATTTTTAATGAATAAAGAATAATAAATAATAAAAGGGTATATGAAGAAAGCGAATCGAAAGTAAAGACACGAGATGAAGATGAAAGCGCGGTGTAGTTACAAGTTACTTAAATCATGGAATGGTGGTTTATGTACCAAGTTTATTACAGTCATTATCTATTAGAAAGCAACAACATGTGTAGAGATAATTTTATGCTTTCTGTACGAGTACCTATCGATAGAAAATAAGATGAGTAAGGGACCATCCACACACAGGCGACGCATGTCCTGAGACGCGGAATGGACGTCAAATATCAAAATAAATATCAATGTATATAATATTTGTATAGGAAGGACGTAAGACGCGCCCCCAGGCGCGGCGCGCGCCTCAAGCGAAGGATTTTCTATAGATGAGCATTTCTCAAAAAGTTTATACATAGCGACGTCAGCAAATTTTAATTGATCCTGTTTTGTTACCAACTTTTAGTAATATAAGTCGACTTTTGTGAGATAGATACAGGATAATTGTTATAATTAAAAAAAATATAGATACTAGAGAACCTTAATGACGAAATAAAACTTCAAAATCAAAAAAAATCTTGGTAACAAAATAGGAATAATAAAAAAATAACTTTTTCCTTAATTTTTGTACAAACTTCACTCTGGTCAAATAGCCCACGGAATTACTGATACCACTGTACTGGCACCAGTTTTGGTGCCCATATGCCACGTCCTTACACAGTAATGTATAAGTCAATGGCTCTCGCTGCATTATAGTGCAAGATAATGCGCTTTCCTTTTTAAATGTGATCCTGGAGCATTCCACGTTAGTTAATGTTTACCGCTGGTTCCATACATTTTCTGAAGTTCAGTTTTTCAGTCATTAAATATAAAAAAATATGTTAGTACTGAACGGGAAAGGAAAGAAATTCTTTTGTTCATCAACAAACCCTGTAATCAAGCATCATCTCTTTAAAGCAAGAGTAAATAGGTATCTCATAGGTAAGCGTGCTCCACCGTAGACCGCATCATCACTTACCATCAGGTGTGATCGTGGTCAAACGTCTACCTATCTATACTAAAAAAAAAAAAAAAAATCATCGCCATCTACAGTTTTAAAAATTGGTGATTGGGTTATAAAACGGGTAAACGGGTTGTATAGGGGTTGCATGCCAGAAGTGCATAAGACCAGTTTAATTAAAAATACTTGTATTTAGCGAAAATTAACTATAACGTCGTATAATAGGTACATATTTAATTATATAAAACGCTTATAATTTGTAATTTCAGACCATTATTTTTAACAAACTTTTGAGTTTATCGTTTCATTTTAATTAATTACATAATAACCAGGTTTTTTTGAAATACAATACCTATTCAAATTACAAATGTTAGTTAGTATTGGATACAAAAGGCCAAATTGTCAAAACTGAGGTTCAAAAGTTCTAAGTTTGTGTCGAGAGATATCAGCAGGGAGCGTACTTTTCATGCTGATGACATTAATCTGACGTCACGCTCCGTATAGGCTGATCCCAAATAATTTTATTGTAAATTATTAAGCATTAGTCGTCATCATTTTAGTCGTATACAAATTACTTCAAATACAGTAGTCCATTTACATGTGGCATAAATAATACCTACTTGAAATGTGAAACGTGAATAAAATTATTTGATTTGTTTTTATAAATAAATTTAATTAAATAGTATTGTTAACAACACATTACAATAAATACGTAAAAAAGAGAATTTTTCTCTAACGTTAAGCACACCATCCTTCTTGCATTCATTACCATGCAAAGAAATTCATAACTTAAAATGATTGATGACTAATGATTAATAACAATTTGTGATCACCCTATATGGAGCGTGACGTCAAATTGATGTCATCGGCACGAAAAGTACGCTCCCTGGATATCAGTCTATGCACTGTTTATACATTTTACTTCGACAGTAACTTTACTCTCTATAATACTCGATCCTCTTTGGTCTATACGGAGTTACATATGTCTTTGCCGCTGAGTAGCAATGTAACTTAGACACAAAATTGTCAGTGTCAAGTGTCAATGTCACTGTGAAATAACCCTCTGGATATTCACCTTTATACAGAAAAGGCAACATTTCATTCAACCTTCAATAACTTTAAACCGATCTTTTTATGCACACCACCCACGTTACTTCAATCTACGCATTACTATTCTTACCGCAATTCCAAGAGGCGACTGTTGTTGTCTCCTTCACTCACACTAAGACCAACCACGGGTGAAAGAGATGGCACTATTATCATTATATGTCTGTAAAGTACAGGGGCAGGGAAGTTCTTTATAAGGCATATCACAGTAAACTTGACCACGTGGGTGTATGTCAATTTCAATTAGATTCACATCTGCCAACTGATAACCATCTTTGTGCTATGGACAGTAAGGATGAGCAGCGATTTAGATCACCGCAAATAAAATCTTTGTTTTTATTTACAGTTAGATTATAGAAATAAGTTGCAATAATATCTCTTAATGCTGAGACATAAAGGTTGTGAGGTTTTTTTGTGACTGCGTTATATGGTGGTTTTTAAGCCGGTTTGACACGTGGTGTAAAATTTGCTTTTTTTACACGCGTTTGTTTGGTTAGGTCTATATAGGACTACTGACCAACTTATAAGTTATTCGAATCAGCTTTTTTATAAGATATGGCCTTGCCACTGGCAATCTAGAACATTATCAAAGAGGATCGAGGATATAGAGAATTTCTGTCAATTTCTTAGACTATCGATCTATACGGAGTTCGTTATACATATGTCTTTGATATTATCAAGCTAACTACTAAGGAAAATCAGTATTTATAAGAGTTATAAGAGTAATGCTGGAATGTATTTGTTAGAGCGATTTGATTACTTCTTTCATTTTTTTTTCTATTGGATAGCAAACTGAGCGTACACCCATCTTAAAGGCCGTCAACGCACCTCCAACACTTCTGGTGCTTCGGGTGTCCACGGGCGGCAGTGATCACTTACCATCAGGCGACCTGATTGCTCGTTTGACTCCTAACCCATAAAAAAACTCCAAAAAAGACAAAGTTTCGTCAGTCTCTTAAAAAAAAAAATGCATGATACGATTTTTATGGCTATATTATTGAAATTATAAGTGCGAGAAGTATGTCATTACTTCACGAGTCCCGAGACATTTTGCTACGAGCGGCACGCGAGTGGCAAATCTCGGGACGAGTGAAGAATGACATTCTCGCACGTGTGACGAACGACGTTTTTTTAATACAGTTGCGAAAAAACACTACTACGAAATAAAACAATCCGAACCATCAATTTTCCCATGGACATTGACGAATGACGGATTATTTGACAATTCAAAGGCGTATTTTTGAAGCTTTTAAACTTGCGTGCACATTTTCGAGTTTGCTATTCATCTAACATAATTTATTTCATTGGGTGCCATAAAAACATAAACATTTACGATTTGGGACGATTCTTTAATGTACAACTACATTTTAATTTAATCGATCCATTTATGCCCCGACATATTGAAAATAACGTAAAATAATAATGACAAATCGCGTAACATATTGAAGTTTTTGAACGTGCATTAAGTTAAAACATGGTAGACGCCTCTACTTTGACAGTAGAAGACGCGTTTCGTTCCAATCATGTTCTGTTTACACGACTCATTATGACCTATTTTTCAAAGTATAAACTATTTTATAAATTATCTTTAGCATGATTAAAAGTAAACAATTACATATGAAAATTAACGTTTTAAATATTAGGAACTTAATAGTATGTTTATAGTTTTATTTTGTGTTAGTAAACTAGACTAATATGAAAACAGCTCGGTAAGTAGTCGTAAAATGGAACGTATACTTCTTTTTACGCACTAGTTCGTAAAATACAACTTCTCGCACGCTAAACAGCCAAAAAACGGGCACTTTTTGAGCAACTGTATTAAAAAAATACTGTAAAACTTCTACCTATGGTATTCATTCTTTATTATTATTTTTTCATATTGGTGTTTTCTTTGACTTGGCCAAAAAGGTAAATGCTCTCCCAAAACAGAGAAAACTCAAATCATAAAACTAATAGATACTTTGAACTTCCCCACTTACTTACACTTACAAAACCAATACGAATAAAACGAATAGATACGAGTGTTATTTACAGGAAACAATCTCTATCTCTTTCACGCATGTGTAACACATTATTTGTAAGAGAGGAACAACATATATGCATATTCAGGAAGTACGCTCATCGAACATCGAAGGCCTAACATAAAACAAAATGAACAACTGAAAGAAGTAATTTTAGCAAGGACCTATATCGCTTTGGCACTAACAAATGTATACTTTAATTAACTAAAAGAAGGTTGAATATGGACTATCAAGAATTTCGAAACACATGTTTATGATAATCTGGTTAGTATTAGCCGAATCAAGCACCTACAGAGAATTTTAGTGAAGTAGTGTAGTAGTATCTCATAAAGTGAAGCGCGAAGGTCGCTGGTTCGAACCCACCCCGACTCACACTAATGAGTTTTTCGGAATTTATGTGCGAAATGTCATTTGATATTTGCCAGTCGCTTTTCGGTGAAGGAAAATATCGTGAGGAAATCGGACTAATTCGAATAAGGTCTAGTTTACCCTTCGGGTTGGAAGGTAAGATGGCAGACGCTTTTGTAAAAACTAGTGTCATACTTTTTAGCGATGACATGGTATCGTACGGAATCCAAAGTCACATCAAAAACATGTACAAGAATTGTACTAAATTGTACGTTAATTAAAATAGTACATTACATCAGAGGCCGGGAAAATGAGGATTTCCGGCCAAGTAGGTATATACGAGGCATGTATTTGCATGTGCTTTTCTCAAACATACAATGAAATAAAAAAAAAATGCTCTAAAGGACAATATTTACAGTCCTCTCGAGTTGTTGCGCCCAAAAAGTGATACTTCCCAGCCCATTTTAAGGAACGTAAAGACAATATTTCATTGCATGTTTGAGAAAAAAAATGTACTACACGTATTTACAAGAAAACAATGATCAGTATATCACTGGCGGGCGCTATCTATTTCACTATGTAACAGTCCAGTTTTCAACTTTCTTGTGAATCAGAAAATACATACATATGTACGTAATATATTCTGTGACGAAGTGTTGATAATTTTAGGATCTAGTTTTGGTTAGGTCAAGGACCGGATAAGTGGTGCCATTATTAATTATAATAAAACTTGCGTGTATTGGCGTACTATAATTTGTTTGTAATTTAGCTGCGTGAGCAATAAATAATGATATAAATCATATTTTTGTTACAGATTATTATTTTTTTCATTATTGAGCAGAAAAATAACGCGCGTGCAAACTTAAGTTCGAAAAAATAGTCTATGCAAGAGAATTAAAGCGGAGCGCAGCGTTAGCGGAGTGCAATGATGGCGATGGCGGTGCGCCGGACGGAGCAGATCGCGAGCGTTTTCAAAGCGGATCGGCGGCGCCTATATTTTGCAACTGTAAACTTCTAATAAGTATTGAAAGACATAACATAAGAAATCAAAACAACATTTTAGAATAAAACAATTAGCTAAATGGTTAACATTTAATCCATATTCCGACATCCACTCTGAATGCGCTCGCATTCCGCTCCGCTAATGCTACGCTATCAAAACGCCCTAGTGTGGCCGAACCTTAAGTGACAGAATGGGTCAGAATGGTTAGATAAATCTTATGACGATTTTCTTTCCAAGTACACTCTACATAAAGAATAATCTCATTTTACCTAAGTATTGGTAATCTATACTAATATTATAAATGAAAAAGTGTGTGTGTCCGTTTGCTTGTCCGTCTTTCACGGCAAAAACGGAGGGACGAATTGACGTGATGTTTTAAGTGGAGATAGTTGAAAGGATGGAGAGTGACAAAGGCTACATTTTGTCTCTTTCTAACGCGAGCGAAGCCGCAGGCAAAAGCTAGTAATTATATAAAGCGGACATAGATAAAAATATGACATCAGCTATGTATGAGATTAACATTCTTATTGGCAGATAAGAAGACAAAAAATTAGACAATTAAATACCTAACAACTTGCTAAATTAAAAGCTTTGGATTATTCTTACGCAGGTACATCATACGAAATAGATAATATTTAATTTAGACACCAGTTGACCAAGAATGCTGAAAATGTAAAGTGTTCGCAAGTCGGGATGAAATTCATTGTACGCGGTATAATCATCCGTTTCCATAGTTTTATTTCATGAGTAACTATCGCGGTAACCGAAGACAATAATTATTATATAATTTAGATATACATCTCTTAGGTAATTAATTTGTACATATCTCAACCAGATACATTTGTTATAATTCATCACATATATTACTCGAACACCACTCTGAGAATAAGCAAAAAATATAAAATTGTACAATAACACGCTATATTATCCGTTTAAATCGCTCTACTTAACCCTTAAAAAACCACATCAACATCATGATCACCTTTTTATACCACAATTAAATGTAAATAAATCCATAATTATCTTCGAGTCCGCATCAAACTGACATATCAAACTCTAATAACAGTTTCCTTAGAGCGAAACGGATTAAAAACACTCAATTCTGAAAAGACTCAAGTCCCTAGGAATTCTTTATAAAATCCATCTTTTTCCTCGTTCATCAAAATGTCATAAGCGCCTTAAGAACGAGAATGTACATAAGCTCTTACAAAACCCTAAGACTCACTCACAATTCCTAACAATCTTTGTTTCATCTAATAAGGCCATAAGTTCCGTAGTTATAGGAATATACTTAAGCCATTTTAAAGTAGTCGTTGATATATATCTTACAGTTATTTGGTGGAAACGGTACTGCGATTTCACAGTCGGAGGATCACGTTCGAGCGAAAATATTGTGTGCAGTATGTTGACTACATAGTCACATTATGAAATTATAATAATATTATATCTATATCATTGTATATTATACAATGATATAGATGAGATTAAGAAATCTTTATTTTACACCACAGGCTCTTATGAGCCTGAGCCATGAGCTCATGGGAGAGCCTGTGGTCATCTTTGGCAACGAATCCCAAGATTTGAATAATACTTCCAATCCAAAGGGCAACTATAGATCTTATGGGGATTAGTCCGGTTTACTCACGATGTTTTCCTTCACCAAAAAGCAATTGGAAAAATATCAAATGACATTTCGCACATAAGTTCTGAAAAACAAATTGGTACGAGCTGGGGGTTGGAATTCGCTAGTGAATCATGTCATGTTACCAACAAATTCATGATTAAGGAATTCCTGGGTCTAAGAACACAAACATGAACTAAATATCAAAGATAAAAAATTGCTTAAGTACTTTGAACGCGATTTCTCTACGAACCTGTTTAAAATACCCAGTGTATTCTCCAAGTCCAAATTCAAAGCTTCATTCGATCTCTAGCGATCATTGAAATATCAACCCGAATGTCTGACGCTTTTGAGCGTACTATGGCATCAGTCAGCGTTAACAAGTGCAGTCAGTCGAATGAAGTCTAGTCAGGTTATAGTGAACGAATGGACAAAGGAAGTTCAGCTTTGAAAGTAGCAGATATCGCTTCGGTATTTACTCATTTTGTAACGTAAGATATTTTGACATACCTATCCTAAGAAAGACGGCGGGACTTGGACGGTCTCCCCAAATTTCTACCCAAAATGGTAGAAAACTCTGATGACAAACAAGATCAAGCGGAGATAGCTCAAATTTAAGTTTTAAGAACATACATTTTGAGTCTAAGCGCACGTAATCTATTCTAGAGGTATATTTTTGCATAATTTTTTTCAAAAAAAAAACGAGAAATAGAATAATCATAAGAATAGCGACAGAAATGGAAATGTCATTCCATTTGGATATTACATATTACTTCTCTTAAAACAGTCTTTATAATAGATTTTATACATATTTAATATTATACTTTATTGCGGAAGTTTTCTCCATTAAAATACTCATATAACTACATATATTAGTATCATAATTTTGAACGGCGGTATGTACACAATGTAGGCTGAACTTTACAAATAAAGGTTATATCAATTAACAAACGAATAAATAAATCGTTCAGCAATTGCATATCCAATCCCTTTAAAAAACACAATCAATGATATCGAGTTTCATATAATAAAATTGAACCAATCAAATGTTTTCGAGAGAGATCACGTTTTTACAATTCCGTATAAAACATTTTAAATTAAATAGACCTCAAAACTCAATACATGTAATCCGAAATATCCATTTAAAATTTATAAAATAAACTGCTTTATACGTTTTCTTTCCTTTAAAACACTGTTGCAAATATTATCTCACTTTTCAGAGAAAACAAAGTGCACATAGTCCATTACAAAAAGGTTTAGTTTATCTTTCATTGACACAGAAGCAATTGCAGCCATCTGACTTACGTTTCTAAGTTCATTTTCAAATAATGCATTAAGAGTAAAGACAGTCAAAGGAAATTCCCACAACCATATTAATTTAAAATCAACCTTGTATACTCAGAAGTAAAACTCAAAGCAATGGATGCCAAATAAGAGGTTGCTTAAGAAAGCAAATTCTCTAATGCACAGACAGAAAAGGACGTCAAAGTCACTTGTTTGGTTAGTCCTTTGTAAGACTAATTACAAGAGAAATGTCGGGGCAGGGCAAAGAGGTAATTAAAAGGTTTAATGAGATAAACCCGGATTACGGGGTAATGGAAATGCAGCTGGAGATGGCGAAATGTGGGATAATGAGGATGAAGACTAAACAGAATATACTGACAGATGAATTTGCTGACCAGAGAAAAAATATTTTATTGTATAGAAATAAATAAATCGTTGTCTTTTTTGTATTGCTGGTTTTCAGTTTCATAATACTGAGAACATTCAATAATTCATCTCTAGCCTAGCTAAGTGTCAAGTACGTATATGTACAACTACACAGGCACATACAATTTATGATTTTTTTTTGGGTGAAATGGCCTAATGATAATATTTTTTACTTTTTTATGAGAGTACAAACACTTTGCTCTTTCTATTTGGTAAATATAGTTTTCTCAAACATGCAATGAAATATTGTCTTTACGTTCCTTAAAATGGGCTGGGAAGAGAGGACTGTAAAGGGATTTCATATTATTTTTTAGGCCTAGGCCTGCAAAGTAACTTTTATTTATAACATATTGTCCTTTAGAGCATTTTTTTTTTAATTTCATTGTATGTTTGAGAAAAGCACTATACATGCCTCGGCGTGAAAACGGATTCCCGGCCTCTGATGTAATGTACTATATAACCACGGTAAAAATATTACGTAGTTATGTCTATTTAAAACAGAACCACTGAAGACTGAAATAAAATTCCCTTAGAAAAATGAGTGTCATTTTTAATGGAAATGAACAGCTTGGAGAATAAAATGTAAATTCGTGCTAGTGATACATCACCCTTAAAGGCTAACGGAGCTTGCGATACCTTTAAAATTACAATAAATAGCGTGCTATTAGTTATACTGGTACCCGCATTTGTGCACTTTCGACAGATAACTACACAATCAAACAAATAGAAAAATGAGAAAGTTAAATCATATGTAGCGAATATGGCAGTCGCATCGATAAACATGTCGATTTTCATCCGTACATCGATTAGCGGACACTACTCCAGTCCAGACGCAATAGAAAGAACAATGGGATTACGCCTACAGGCGTTTAGTATCCATCCAGGTGTTCGTTTTCTTTCTATCAACGAGTGTTGTGGTTAGCTAGGCTTCCAGTTCTTCGCTTCAGTACAAACCCTTTTTTTATCGCTTAGTAGTTTCTTGAGAGCAAGAAGAGCGAAACTTGAATTATTTCGTTCATCTTCATCTACTCCCGTCAGTTGGACGGTATTTATTTATTTATCGGGATTTCTCCAATCAAAGCAATAAAGTTTTTCTATTACTTTTCCTTTCACTATTACCTATCTCGTATCTAATTTTTCATTAGTTACACATTCATTCGTTAGACGAGTACATTCCTTCTGACATTCTAGTCACTATGAATCTATTCAACCCACATTTTTTTCTCACTGTTTCTACTTATATCACTAATTTAACAACAAATATACGACTCATTACCGCATTCACTTGACTTTGTGACTCTTCTGACCTACATTTAACCTTTTCAATAAAAATATCTTCCCACGTTTAAGTTGTTCACAAACACCTATATAAGCTTCTTGATTAACTAAACAGTGTGCAGACATTGTAATTTACATTTCATTGTCTTCAAATAAAGTGTTTCCCATGACTCTCGGTTTCTTCTTATAGGACGCGAAAATTTTCAAATTTTGTTACTACAAAAACACAGTATGAGCAGTATCTTTCTGGGTTCAAATTTAAAATGTAAGTGTTCGTTATGGAGGTTATTAAATTTTCCCTAGATTTGAATGCAAAGCATTTGATCTTTTTTAAACTGGTCAATGGTCGGGTTATGGGAAGATTTTGTGAATGAATAAAATAGAGGCCAAGGCCGAATTTCTTTTTGCTGAGAAAGTGAAATTAAACTAATGTGAATACAAAAACAATGCACTACATAGTTAAAAGGTGACAGATTAAAGTAGAGCGTGGTTTGGTTGATTAATTGATCTATTCATTGTGCGAGATTTTAATTGTTAACTGAGAATATTGGTGTCTAGAAAAGAGGTCTTGAACTGCAGGGTACTTCACAGGCTCAGCGACCCAAAAAGGATCTTGGCCTCCGACACAAGA
Organism: Leguminivora glycinivorella; assembly: GCF_023078275.1. NCBI lineage: Eukaryota > Metazoa > Arthropoda > Insecta > Lepidoptera > Tortricidae > Leguminivora > Leguminivora glycinivorella. Next base: position 1,229,917 of record NW_025952828.1, read on the forward strand.
GATCGCCGCTCTGCCCTATCCTGCATCGTTTCACGCCAGTTGGGTACACCGAGTGCGGACAGGTCTTTCAGGGCTTCCTCTCACCAGCGATATCTGGGACGCCCACCCGGGTGTCCCACATAATGCTCTTCTCACACTACAACCCTCTCCCATCCTTTCCATACGAAAACAAAAAGGAAGTAAAAGGTAAACGAAACTAAAACATCGGCTGATCAAAATAGTTCAAGGAAACACAGTACTGGTTTAAGTAATTATTATAGGTACTCTTGGACTAGATAATAAATGTAACTCATTTTATCACTGATGTATTTTTTAAAGCGAATGAGGGAATTAATAGGGTAATATTGTTTGTATCACTGTAGCGTAGCTCGTTATTCAACAATCAGATCTAGATGCGGCTTCCTAACGCATTTATTTTATATTTTTTGTTTCAATGTGATTTTTTAATTTCAATAATCTGAGAACTTAATTTCTTAGAACTTCTTCACAACTTCCTGTTAGTTTATTAAATTTCTGAAGGAGCGATACCTGAAATTTAATTTTCCTCCTTTAAACCATTGGGCCGGTAAACTGCTTAATTAAATCATCGATGCTTGTGTCAATTAACTTCTTGTTAATATTTTACTTCATTTAATGAGGTCACTGGATGTACTGTTATTGATATTGACATTATTGAAATGCGTAATGACAATGAAATCGCGAGCGTAGCGAGCGTGAAATTTTTTCTGTCAGGTTTATATTCCTATGAGGTCCATATATATTATGTACCTTTATTCATTGGAAGCATGATTTGTTGAGATAAAGACATTCTCTTTAGACCAATTTGGATAATAGTAGAACGCCTCTTATAGATCCAGTTAATTAACTGTCAACATAAAATTTGGATCCAAGAAGCAAAATGTGTCTTAATTAGATACATTTAAGGATCTATCACTGGATCTAATTAGAATGGTTGTTTGTTTTGATATTAGGAATGAGAAAACCGAAAAAGAATAACAAAACTGTAACTAAAGTACCGATAATGCTAACATTGCTAACCTAACATGTAATCTTACAAAATAAAGAGAAAAGGTGTCATAAATAATAAACCTTTTAATTTCATAGAAACGTTTTCACACTGTTTTTACAAAAAGCCAGCTTGTTTCCACTAATTGCTGGTTCTACAGGTATAGTCATTGAAACAAGTTACTGAGAACATACCCCAGTCAAGAAGAGGATGTTCGTACAAAACAGAAACTAAAATAAAACGGTTAAAACTTGAGATACAAGCTAATGTCGACCAAAACCAAATGTTTCCTCAAACTTCACCTAAAGCGGAATATTGTTTTCTGAAGTTGAAGTTTTATCATGAGCATGTGCGCTATTGTTTTAGTTTCGTATTCAAAATATAAGTTAAGGCATGGGGTCTCATCCGGAACATCGTATAATTAATGTCAAACCAAAATCATAGATGGCGCTACGTGCCACGATTAGCCATTATGACTTATTTATTCAATAAATTTAAAGGTCTCAAAGGTATTATTTTAGTCTCATGCATTAAGAATATCATTAATTTAATACACAAATCCACAAAAACACGAATTCAATGCAATATTTTTCAAAATTCGAATCTAAAATTTATTACACGACTGAATACAACATCAGCAAACTCGCATTGAACGTTATTGAGTCGTCTAAGTATTATTACCTCTCGTCGCTAGATGGAGTGACTGTGCATAACGTACGTGATATAATTAGAATAGCCACTTGAGTGCGGGCTAGTCATACGCTCAAAAAACCAGTGTAAGGGCGCTCTCCGGAACCATGATCTTCTTACGCGTCTGGACGGCACATTTTAGACTGGTTACGTAGCCGTATTCAACTCGTGTGCACTCCGTAACCACATGGTATCGTTAGTGAAACTTATGAATGAATGGCGTTGTTGGTAAAACGAAAAGCAATATGTGAAGCCTATTATGCAATAAAAACAAGGTGAGACAAAATTGGGGTTTTTAACACACTGTGCCGCACGGGTGCCGGCCGGCGCCGCGGCGGTGCGGACACGAGTACACCGGACGCGTCTGTGTGCGTTAGCAGGCGCACAAATAAAGTGGCTTTCTGCGGGCAGCCGAGCGGCACCGCCCCCGACTGCGCGATGGCAATAAACACAAAAATCACAAATTTGAATTCGTGCTTGCCTACCTTATCGTGTTAGTTCTTCATTATTAATAAATAATTTTAATTATTGAATGTTGATTAGAACTGTTATCTGGGACATTTTTATTTTTGTCAAAGTTGTACGTCCACCCGACTTTTTTTGAATTTGGAAATTTTTATGTGGTTTCCACTCAGAATCGTGAGCTCTTTCACTCCTAATAGGAGAAAAAGTCTCCCAAGTTTTTTCCCATTCCGTTACCATTTTTTTCAAGTAGGCATATTACAATGAAGTATGAACATATGAACGTCAAGTTTCAGTAAATAACTAATTTCGGTGTTTTTCTCAATTTCATGAGTAAAAATTACTCTAGAAAATGAAAAAAAAAACTATGGAAACGGATTAAATCGCGTATAATGAATTTAAAATACTATATTTACTACTATTTGTTTTTATTTCTATACTGTATTTTAAATTCATTATACGTGATTTAATCCGTTTCCATAATTTTATTTCATGAGTAACTATCGCGGTAACCGAAGACAATATTACTCTAGAAAATGTTTTGTCAAATACCTAGCTACATTACCTTTTATTTTTTATATTAAGTACATGTATTTGTTTACTTAGTAATATACATTTCCATATTTATAAATTGAAATAGATATCATACACGAAAGGAAAAACGACACCGACGACGGTTTTTTTCCCAAATTTCTAATTAACTACGCGCCTGCTTTCGAGTGCTTTAAATTTTAATAAACCAACGCATTCTTTGATTGGGGGCTCGGGCCTCTCAAGGTCAGTGCAAATGTGATGCGTAGAATAGGTACTAGTATAGGTAGGTAGGGGCGCGGGGCGCGGGGCCGCGACTAAATCTTGTTCATTCACATCCGCTTGCATGTGTCGCGGATAGAGCAAGTACGTAAGGGCCCGCGCACACGGGCAACTGTTGCTGGCGACTTTTTTGTCGCGACCATGGCTTAGTATGAAAGTGCGCACACGAGGCGACGCAACTTTTCATACAAATACGAAAGTCGCCGAGCAACTGTTGCCTCCGTGTGCGCGGGGCCTAAGCGGCGAGCACACATACAAGCCGCGCGGAGGCCGTTTGCCACCCTGATGTATACCTCTTTTAATTAAATCCGCAAAAAATATTTTTCATCATTTTCATACATAACAAATGAATTTATTAGTGTGAGAGACCCTTACGAATAACATTCAAGTTAGTGTCAAGTGATTTACTGCACATGTCAAAACAAAAAAACATTAGGAATTGGTCACACACATGTTCAGTAATTATCTTTGGTAAAGGCAGTCATACACATGTTCAGTAATTATCTTTATTTTTTTAATAACTCGATAACCGTAAGAGTTAAGTTTCTTAGAGACATTAAATTCATTTGATCTTCCCTTAAAGTTAACGGAATTCAATAAAAACAGTGTGTATAACAAATAACAATTTTATTTACATGATTTATTTTAACTTGCATTAATATGCTGTTCTCGAACTTATTGTATCGATAAACTACCTCTCTCTAGTCGATCTGTGTCGATACTAACCCAACGAAGTAACTTTTCTAAGACGTCACCAGGTCACCACGCGTCCTTTTCTTTAGGGTGCTATAGAAAAGGATACCTATAGTTTTCTTTGTTCTTATTTACTGACAGACTTGTTTTACAGATTATATCAATTTATAGAGCAATCAATTTGATTAGTGAAACTAAATAATTTGTTATTCATGTTACCTACATTTGTTGTTGTTGTTGTTTTTAACATTTGGTTTAACAAGACGTCCTTACGAGGTTATATAGAAACAACAATGTGCCACAGGACTCATAATAAAACGGCTTAACAAAATAATACCAATAATAATAGGTGCGTGTTATATTTTACTCAGCAGCCGGCGTAGCCGAATGGCAATTGTCGACACCATATGCCGACAGAAATGTAGTTTAGCTCTGTCGCGCAAGTACGCAAGAGCTATAATTAGAGGTAGATAGATACAACGAAACAAATATTATCGTGAGCACGTGTGCATTCGACTACGCACACTGATGAGCGGACCCAGCGCGTACGTACATTGCGCACCACCTGCACGCACACATACAAACCGCGCGGCATACAATCCACTGGTAGGCTATGTCTACAACGCCATCTAGTAATGTCTGACTTTAAACGTGCACATGACGTTGTATGTTTAGTGCGTGAAAGCTAAAACAGATGTCGCAAGATGTTGCAGTTTGATGACTATTTCGACGTAGGATACTGATAAGAGTTTTGTTGGCCACGCGTGGCTACTGGCGCCATCTAGCTCATTGAGTGTGGATTAAATTTAGTACACAGGTCTAGAATACTTAGGACGGCGCCCATTTTTAGTATGGGGTTAGGTATCTGTACTAGTATTATTTGATCTGTGGTTAAGGCACTTGGGCAAAGTTATAACATGTTAGTTTCGAGATTTCATTGCCGGATTCTGTGAAATAAAGGACTAATAGTGGGCTTCTTCTAAGCGAAACGCTGGTAGCCTAGCGGTAAGAGCGTACGACTTTCGATCCAGAGGTCGCGGGTTCGAACCCCGGCTCGTACCAAAGGGTTTTTCGGAACTTATGTGCGAAACGTCATTTGATATTTGCCAGTCGCTTTTCGGTGAAGGACAACATCGTGTGGAAACCGGATTAATTCCAATAGTTACCCTTCGGGTTGGAAGGTCAGATGGCAGTCGCTTTCGTGAAAGTAGTGCCTACGCCAAATCTTGGAATTAGTTGTCAAAGCGGACCCCATGCTCCCACGAGCCGTGGCAAAATGCCGGGATAGTGCAAGGATGATGAGTGGGCTTCTCCTACTTTTCAGCTTGATCGAGAATAAATTCGTATATTCGACAGTTATCAGACTAGATTTCAGTACGTATCTAAATGAAATAATAGAATTGAGTAGACCAAAATGCACGAACCAATGAATTTAATCATCATCATAATTAGTAGTCCATAGGTCTTCATGAGTTTTCGTAGGTGGTTGGGGTACAAAAACCGGACGTCGGTATTTATCAGCCATTTATTGCCCCATTATTCCGATCCTTCAATGCAGATGCATATGCTTCGATGTAGTGCACCTAAAGAGCCAATGGATGCCAGGTACTTCTTTCGTGTGAGAGTGGCCACCATTCCCTTAACATGATATTAAATTTTTGCATACAATGCCCACCATACGCAATTTACAATAAGAACACAAACAAAAATAAAGCAGAGCGCAGAACATTTACAAGAGAATGAAAGAATAATGTAAGAACAAATTAAATGTCCAACTTCGTTACTTAATATTTTTATCATAAAAATAATCTCTCTTGAAGATGCCTAAATTGCTTTTCGTAGAAAAAACGACGGTCAACATTGTGAAATTATATTCTATCTTGATGAATGTATTAAAATCTAGGACGCTTTATGAAAATATCGACTATGTTTGTGTCAAAGGTTAAATTTTGGTTGAAGAGACGTCACCTTTGATACTGATCGATACTACTGATAGGTCTGTAGGTATCATGTTGTACAATTAGTAGCATCAATACCTATCTTAAAAGAAGCTTAGCTAAATATTTTGGCTCAATGATCCAAAGTGAATCTCGGCCTCCGAAATGAGAGATTTTCATCTGTTCCAATCCTGCGTAGCCTCTTGCCAGTCACTGACTAGAAGCTGATAGTCGGGTAGCGATAACTTTTGAGGTTTCGATAATATTCATGTTGCTTACTTTTTGCATATGGTTTTCAGACTATTGATCAAATATAAAAATAATATTTTGGGTCGTCCTAGGTACTTGCTTAGCTCGAAATTTAGGTATTTCTATTTTTAAGCAGTGTTCAGTCAAAAAAATATTCGAGAAGAAATTATTTGTATCTATGTAAAAACAACGTGGTTGCCGATGTACATATGCATTTTGGGTCATTTTCATAGATGGGTTTAATTATATTTTAAAAATGTCTAATATTCGCCCTTAAACACCTAATAAAATATTAGAGTTGGTAAGTGAAGTCTTATACTATTCAGGACATTGTTATATATATATATTTTAAAAGTGTGTCACATTCATCCAATGCTTAGGTTAAAAAAAAAAATTTTTAATAAAAACCCTGTCAAAGCCTCAAAAAAATTTTCATGTTAAAAAGTTGACGTCTACATAATTATAATATGATATCAAGTCATCATTTTTAATTTGGGTCACTTTCATCCATGGGTTTTCAATATTTGGCAGAATAAAACGCAACGCAATAGTATTTTAAATTTTCGCGCTGTGTGGCGCGCAACCGATAGCCAATCAGGTTGGCGCATGCCGCTGGTGCGACGCCGCGCTGTGACACGAGGCGTAGGTACCTACTTCTCGTGCGCAGTCATACATAATTTAAGATTGCCAGAACTGCCAGAAGTTCGGGCTTTGGCGGGATTCTCCTGATTTTTTTTTTGCATGTCTTCCCAATTAAAACTTATACATTACTAACCTTAAGAACTGTATTACATTAGTAATGAAAACAGACCAATTATAAATCTCGAAAACACGTAAAGGTATCTAAAATAAACGAATTAAACTAGCTAAACTATAGTTAAGTTTTATTGTGGTGCATTAGGGTAATACCGAATGACAAAAATGCTGTGGTAATTCCGAAAAGGGAATCTTGATATGATGGAAATAATGGTGATTTTTATGTGACTTTCGTAATTAGACGACTTTCGGAATTACCCTAATGCACTATTATTTTATTTTACATTTCCCTCGAATTTCCGGAACCCTTTGTTCCGATATTGAAGTGCCTAATTCGATCCGGCACTCCTATTCATATACCGTGATTAATATTATTGTAACTATTGATTTCAGTCTTTAGTTACACAATACAGGGTGTAATTTTTATGACGGTAAATATTTATGGATGCAAATAAATACAAAACCCAAAAACAGTAAAATAAATTGTAACTTGAATATTATTTCCCATATTTTCCTTAATTTTCATTTATAATGGACACGAAGCGCACGGCGGTATAATATATCTCTACACCTTATAAAACAAAAGTCGCGTGTGTCTGTGTGCGCGCGTGTGTGTGCAAACACGGGTGGCGAGACTGCGGTAGCCATTATTGTTATTATTCTCATTATATGGCATAAGAATCCTTTTCACAGACTTTCGACATTATCCCAATTGGTTAAGAATTTAACCCTACCTTAAAAAAAAATGGTAATCAAAATAGGTATGTAATTTTTTTACTCACATTTATCTATCCATACCAATATTATAAATGTGAAAGTATTTCTGTTTGTTTGTCCGTCTTTCACGGCAAAACGGAGCGACGAATTGACGTGATTTTTTAAAGTGGAGATAGTTGAAGGAATGGAGAGTGACATAGGCTACTTTTTGTCTCTTTTTAACGCGAGCGAAGCCGCGTGCAAAAGCTATTATAATATAAAGCTGCAACACGACTGACATTTTTCCAAAAATAGCCAGAAGGAGGTTCCGCCGGTGGCAGTGTTTAGTGTGGCCGTATAGAGGTTTGTCCTGCGACCCTATAAAAATCCGACCGTCGGTCTACCTATTCCGGGTAAAAAAATATTGGACGGCCTGGCCAAACGGCGGGAGATAGCCGGGGGGTGTTCGACCAAATGTCATAGAGGATCTTGGGCTGTTTTTGACGCCGCCATTTTTTTTCTAAGTGGCCGACTATTTTTGACGATTTTTCAAGTTTGTCGTAGAGCACTCAAATTTTGGTCGTAGAATCTCCAAGCAGCCTTGATTGGAATGAAATAAATTTTTTTTGGAAAAACCGGCCAAGAGCGTGTCGGGCCACGCTCAGTGTAGAGTTCCGTAGTTTTCCGTATTTTTCTCAAAAACTACTGAACCAATCAAATTCAAAATAATTTTCATAGAAAGTCTTTATACAGTTCTACTTTTGTGATTTTTTAAATATTTTTTAAACATATTATGATTCATAAGTTAGAGGGGGGGGACACACTTTTTTTTCCTTTAGGATCGATTATTTCCGAAAATATTAATATTTCCAAAAAACGATTTTATTAAACCGTTATTCAAATACCTATCCAACAATATATCACACGTTGGGGTTGGAATAAAAAGAAAACCAGTCCCCGCTTTACGTTTTATTTTACCACTTTGTCGGCGTGATTGATATACATATTGGTACCAAATTTCAACTTTCTAGTGCTAACGGTTACTGAGATTATCCGCGGACGGACGGACGGACAGACAGACATGGCAAAACTATAAGGGTTCCTAGTTGACTACGGAATCCTAAAACTGCTGCAAATGTGAGAAAACTGGCCACTTTTGTTTTATATGGCAACTTTTAAATCGTAAGAGTTAGCCGGGGGTGCTCGACCAAATTAATGTCATACAAGTCTCGGAGTAGAAAAAAGTTGTACTTAAAAATAATTCAAAATGGCTACTAATAATACTACTAATACTTTTTTTTTATTTCAAAATGGTCCTAGCGCGCTGAGATTTGGCATACGAGTGGATGGCCACCTCAAAATTAGTATTCAAAAAGAATATTTTTGAAAAATTCAAAATGGCGGCCTTTGAGGGCCAATTGAAATTTGTGTGGAGGTTTTTTTTTAGTCGCCATGGTTCCATAATAATACAAATAAGTTAAAAGTGCTTGAACAAATGTTGTACAGTCATCTGAGATCCATCGAATGACATTTAAAAATAAAACAAAATAGCCGACTTTTTTTTATATTTCAAAATGGTCCGAGCGCGCTGAAATTCGGCACACGGGTGGACAGCCGCCTCAAGATACAAAGTGGCGGTCTTTGAAGGCAAATTGAAATTTGTATGGAAGTTTTTTTTAATAACCATATCTCCGTAACGGTTGGAAAAAGTTCAAAAAAGCTTGAACTACACTATTTCAAAATGGCCGACTTTGATTTTTTTTATCTTCGGTCCGAGCGCGGTAAAATTTGGCACGAGGTAAAACCGGAGGCCAAAAATAGGAATGAGAATTTTTTTTTTGGGAAAGTCAAAAATGGTGGCGTAACGGTGTAACGTTAATCGATCATTCATTGGGGTTGTTTCTTTTTTAAATATAAGAAATACATGATTAAAAATTGTCTTATTTAAAAGTCCTTTTGTAATCTATGTATTATTTCTCAATGTTCAGATTTGAGGAGTTTGGTTCTGACCATCATCAGCAGCTCCACTGCATCAAATGTCACTGTTCTGGACGAAAGTGCACGCTGTTCTTGTAAAAATACCAAAGTCACTATAAACGTGCCGTTCAGATTTGAGGAGTCCGGTTCTGACCATCATCAGCAGTTCCACTGCACCAAATGTCACTGTTCTGGATGTAAGTGCATGCTGTTCTTAGAAAAATACCAAAGTCACTATAAGCGTGCCGTTCAGATTTGAAGAGTTCCGTTCTGGCCATCATCAGCAGTTCCACTGCACCAAATGTCACTGTTCCGTACGTAAATGCATGCTGTTCCTTTAAAAACACAAAAATCACCATATGTACACCTTTCAGATTTGAGGAGTTCCCTCGATTTCTCCAGGATCGCATTATCAGAACTGGGTTCTGAGAAAAGTGGGACCAATCTGTATGCATATTCATTCAATAAAAAATTTTTTTTTTCAAAATCGGTCCAGTAACGACGGAGATATCGAGGAACAAACATAAAATAAAAAACATACAGACGACTTGAGAACCGTCCTTCTTGAAAGATTTGAGGCGACGGTTAAAAACACTACGTGACGTCACGCGAGGCAAGTCCATTGGGCGTTTTTTTTTACTATGATGCAGTTTTACTTAGTGTTTTGTATTCGGTAACAGTTATATGACTTCACCTCCTTAAATATTGCCGGTTATAAAAAGTACATCCTGTATTTTGCTTTATAATCCTGTATTTTATACAGATAAATTCCTCACCGTTTTATGATTTAATATTTTGAAGTACATGTGGGCATAGACGTACGAGTACCTACGTCGATGCCGACATGTACTTCAATATAAAATATAAATAATCGGCGGTGCGTGTGTTAGCTCATTGAATTATATATTATTTTATATTGGGTTGGCACAAAAGTAATGACACACTCTACAAAACTCTATACATTTCCTTTCTTAAGTTAATTGTTTTCGATAATATTCTAGTATGTTGTAGAACATTCTAGGTACTTCTAATGTGAGGGTATATAAAGCCGCCCTCGTGATTGGTTTAGTTAGATTGAAATAAAATGGACGAGCGACAAGTTCAAACACTTTACTTATACGAGTACTTGTTAGGCCACAGTGCGCGGGCTGCGGCTGACAATATCAACACTGCATTGGGCGCTGGAAGTACAAGCCATGCCACGCTGTCCAGATGGTTTGACCGTTTTAAATCAGGAGACAGGAGCCTTGAAAGTCAGTCACGCTCAGGGCGACCACGTGCATTCAATGATGACGATTTACGCCGCGAACTACAGTCGAATCCTGATGCTACTACTCGTGAATTAGCGGAAGCACTTAACTGCAGTCACCACGCTGTGGAATACCATCTGCATGAGCTTGGGTATCGAAAAGTTTTGGCTCGATGGGTACCACACATCCTTACCGACGCCAGTCGTGCAGTCCGTGTCGCCATCTGTCAATCACTTTTGCTGCGACCCCGACGTAAAGAGTTTTTGACTGATCTGGTTACGGGAGATGAATTATGGATTTATTATGAGAACGATACACGTCGTGCTTTTTGGCTGCCTCGAGAAGAAACGCCACCAACTCAACCGGTGCTGAGTCAAAAGAACCGCTTAAAAGTTTTGCTTTGTTGTTTCTGGGACTCGCAAGGCATGCTGTTTCATGAACTATTACACAATGAAACTGTAAACGCTAACAAATATTCAACACAGCTAACCGAACTATCTTCTGCTATCAAGAAAAAACGACGAAGACGAGCCACTGTAATTTTACTACATGATAACGCTCGACCTCATGTCGCATCTACCGTTCGCCAACAGCTGCAGAACTTGGGCTGGGAGACGATACCCCACCCACCTTATTCTCCAGACCTCGCACCATCAGACTTTCATTTGTTTAGAGCCCTGAAACGACATTTGCGGGGTAAACAATTCAATGATTTCATGATGTACAGGTGGAGTTGAACAACTTTTTCGAGGCACAGCCATCAGAGTTCTGGGCGAAAGGCATCCAAACTTTGCCGGATCGTTGGCAAGAAGTCATAAATGCTAATGGTGATTACATCATCGGCTAAGTTTTTTGTATTGTAATAATAATAAAAAATATAAAACGTAAACCAAGTGTCTCATTACTTTTGTGCCAACCCAATATATGTGGATTCATATTGAAAGATAAGCGCTCTTCAATATGCATAGTGACACGCTTAATATAAGTATAATTTTAAAGTACTTAGAAGATAAATCGACTAATTATTTGGCAGTAGTAGTAGTAGATTCCACGTTGCATACTAAATTTATTATTTAGAAATGAAATTATTTTATTGATGCATGTGGAAAATAGGTATATTTAATTAAAATTGCTACTCTAGTGGTCTTATCAAATACAACCTTTTCAGGCTTAGCATTAAATTGCGTGATTCGGGTGCACAGTTGAAATAAATTTGCGTTTTGTACGCAACGTGCGGTTTGTCGAATATCGAGAGAGGTCATTGCCCTTCCCTGCTCCCGCGCCACGGCCGCGCGGACGCGCCCGCTTGACTTGATCGAACGCAAATATTAATACCGTATTATTTTTCGAAGCATTCTATTAAACTGACCCAAATTCATGTATCTTATTTACCCTGTCTTTTTAGTTATTAAGATGTGAACTCTAGTAACTTTAATATTTTTTTGTAATGGTAAGAACCTATTTTAGCTAAATTATCGCAAATTTTATAAAGCATTGGAGCAGAAAAACACAATTTCAGTTTATTGATATATTTAAAGGAGGTAATGCGGCTTTACAAATTTTTTTTAACATGAATATTTTTTTGCGTCTGTTTCGCTAGGTATGACAAATTGTCATATAGCATTTGAGGAAATTAACACAAACTACGTATACACGCTAAAAATGTCATACTAAATGCATTACAGTTACATTTTTTCTCTCGAATATTTTTTTGACCACATTAGGTGAAATTAAAAATTATAACCACAAATTACCAAATTACTGAAAAAGCACCCTAGGAATGTGACCCAAAACGAAATATTAAATTTTATATGTTAGCAAAGTATTTATAAACGAAAACAAAATCAACTTTAATATTTTTTTAACTTAGGACCCAAAATATAGCCAGCGCCGCAGGACTATGACGCAGATCCGCCGCCACACTGTCCTCCCAGCGATACCCAGGTCGACCCGCCGGACGGCCATCAGCCGGTCGACCCAAGAATGCAGTCTTGACAGCCCGATCGTTTCCCAGTTTAAGTAAGAACGAATACGACAGCAAAACTACTTCTTTTACACACTATCAATTTCTACAAGCAAAATATCCAAACTTAAACTGCTTCAATTCACGAACCAGCCAAGAACAATTCTCAGAAATCTAAGACTTCTAAGAGTAACTTTAAAATCCTTATTGTCTTTGATCGTCGGAAACCCGAAACGACATGGAATATTTACGAACTACCCAAGTCAAAAACATGTATACATCTTTCGCCGTATTACAAAGGAATAAGATAAAGAACCGTCTAGATATTTTCATGTGGTACGACATGCGACACTAGACATTGGACTTGGTGTAAAAATAGCGACAACATCTGTTCAGTGAACGGGTTAAAGGAGAAAGGAGTCATTGTTTCTAAATATGGGATCATATTTGTAATGCAGATGGTAGGAAATCTTGCAGTAGACTATGTGTAAAATGATAAAACTTCGTTAAAAGTGGGTAAGTGTGAAATTGCATTTTCAGAGTTCCGTGCCTTAAAATGGAAATATCTGGGCGAATTTTATTACATCACGTCTTTAGATAAAAAAACTCTTATAAATAAATTAAAAAAAAACTTAATTTCTGGCCGGGCGGGATTCGAAACCCTGACACTTGCGATCTGTCTGCGAACATTAGACCGACCTCGTACGACTGAGCTATAAGGAGCCGCCGCGCGGGCGGTAAAATTAACGACCATATTTTATATTTACTAACGCGAAAGAAAAACGCATGAAAACTCGAAAACAAACGACAACCCCACATAACAAATTTCAGCGAAATCGTTAGAGCGGTTTCCGAGATCGTCGGTATATATAAATAAATAAATAAATACATACATATACAAGAATTGCTCTTTTAAAGGTATAAGATTCGTAACTCTTAAAGGTTGGCTCGTGCTGTCTGATCTACCTGTCCCACTGACATGGAAACTATACTATAAAATTTATTAGGACTAAGACAGAACATCTTATTTTAGACAACATTTTCTCCTTTTAATGTTTGTTATACATCCGATCTTCCAAATAAGGTCACAATTAATCAAACAAAAACGTGCGAATGAATACCTACCTTAAAATTACGACATTAACAAGCATCAAACTTTTAAGACTAAAATAGACTTAAATTATTAACATTTTACTTTGCAAGTGCTTAAAGAAATCGAAAGATAAATATTTACGTCAGTAGTAAGTCTCTTGAAACTTTAAATGGCAGGAAATTGGAGACAATCCAAGTTTACGTCGCGAGCTCTCGGTCTTACTGAATAGACCGAGAGCTGGCCGCGGAAAAAGTGTACATTTTATGAGAAAAACAAAAACGTTCTTTAGCATTCTTGTTTCTACAAATGGAGGTCATAAGCTGACGCACGGAGTGGGTCCAGAAAAATAGAGAGAGAGCGTGCGTTCACCCTATGCAGCGTCGACTCAGGACACTTGTATGAGCTTCAGTTGTTTCACATCCACCATGCCGCACGTCCCTCCCCGCTGCACGCCCAATATACTAACGGCTCAGCCACGACATCGGTCTAAGCGCGACAGCGGCGAGCGGCGGCCGTAAATTGAAGCGAGACACAGAGATGGGACTTTTCATTCGCACGTATGGCTGCCGCTCACCGCTGTCGCGCCTAGACCAATGTCGTGGCTGAGCCGTAAGAAGCGTAAGCGATCGAGACGGTGGCTATGTACCCAAAGTAACAAAGATAAGCTCGATGGAGACTAATAGCTGAACATGATATTATATTTCCTTGATATTTGTTTAGCTGCCATAATCGTCAGATTATCTCTAGAAATGAGACGCTAATTGTTATACCATTGGCAATTAGATCTCTCAGGCCGAGGCCGACCAATTATCTTGCGATTACTCTTAAACTGTCACTTGATACGCTGTGGCTTCAGCTTATAACTAATCGTAACGTGTTATCTACTGTGGTCTGTGGTAATAATATTTTATTTCTTGATTTATATTGCACTTTTGCCCGCGGCTTCGCTCGGGCTAAATTCGAAAATGGCGGAATGCTCCATACAAGCTTCCACCCCCCATTTTAGGGAAGTGGGAGGTTAGAAAGAGACAAAAAGTAGCCTATGTCATACTCCATCAATTCAACTATCCTTCGCTTAAAAAATCATGTCAATTCGTCGCTCCGTTTTGCCATGAGAGACGGCCAACAAACTGACACACATTATATATATAATATAGCTTTTACCCGCGGCTTCGCCCGCGTAATAAAAGTATTCTTATTGAAACGTTTACAAAAAATAAGATTTTCATTTGGATCCGTAGGTTTCTTTGTAGGTACAGATGTCCGCGATTATTTCGATTAAGGTAAAGCGGGGCAATTCTCGACTGGAGGGCCATTGTAACTGATCTATTTGCTGTACGGTCCGGTTTTGGCTGACTGTACCTTACACATATTACTATTGCTTTAAAATAAATTCTTGCAATGATTGTAGAATTGTTACAAAGCGACCACAGCGTAGGTAGTAGGTACGAATATGTATGTATTTTACCTATTTAAATATTTATACTGGGGAAACTTCATACAACCCACATAGCCAGTATCTCGACGCTATGGTCGGTAGGGTAGAAAGTACTTCCTTGCATTATCGCTTACAATTTTTTCCATTTTTCTTATACTTATTGCAAACGTAAACATATAAAAGGCAAGCAAACAACGATCTTCTTACAGCACATTGAATGTAATAGTTATTACGGATGCAGGATACTCGCCGATGCCTACTTACTAATACCTTCCCACTGAGCCACCTGCATTTTATCCCCGTCCCCGTCCCCTATTTCTATCCCTATCCCTATCCCTAACCCTATCCCGTCCCGTCCCTGTCCCTGTCCCTGTCCCTGTCCCTGTCCCTGTCCCTGTCCCTGTCCCTGTCCCTGTCCCTGTCCCTGTCCCTGTCCCTGTCCCTGTCCCTGTCCCTGTCCCTGTCCCTGTCCCTGTCCCTGTCCCTGTCCCTGTCCCTGTCCCTGTCCCTGTCCCTGTCCCTGTCCCTGTCCCTGTCCCTGTCCCTGTCCCTGTCCCTGTCCCTGTCCCTGTCCCTGTCCCTGTCCCTGTCCCTGTCCCTGTCCCTGTCCCTGTCCCTGTCCCTGTCCCTGTCCCTGTCCCTGTCCCTGTCCCTGTCCCCCTGTCCCTGTCCCTGTCCCTGTCCCTGTCCCTGTCCCTGTCCCTGTCCCTGTCCCTGTCCCTGTCCCTGTCCCTGTCCCTGTCCCTGTCCCTGTCCCTGTCCCTGTCCCTGTCCCTGTCCCTGTCCCTGTCCCTGTCCCTGTCCCTGTCCCTGTCCCTGTCCCTGTCCCTGTCCCTGTCCCTGTCCCTGTCCCTGTCCCTGTCCCTGTCCCTGTCCCTGTCCCTGTCCCTGTCCCTGTCCCTGTCCCTGTCCCTGTCCCTGTCCCTGTCCCTGTCCCTGTCCCTGTCCCTGTCCCTGTCCCTGTCCCTGTCCCTGTCCCTGTCCCTGTCCCTGTCCCTGTCCCTGTCCCTGTCCTTGCCCCTGTCAAATTATCATGCTAGGAGGTGAACTATAAAAAATCCTTTCTTAGTGCTCCTCTAAGGAACTTCCGTGTTAATTTGAAATCTCTTGAACCAGAAGTAAAGATAAAAACTAAAGCTATACTTATGGCTATTTTGGATATTTTAACCTCATTGCACAACAACAGGGGAGAATATTTCTTTTCCACCTCATTAAATTTTAAAATCGTTGTATTTATCGTGATCAGCGACCCGATAAACCATAAAAACGATACCCATATTGTGCTTTTGACTTTACCCCCTTTGCACCCCTTTAGGGGTCAAATTTCTTTAGAAATCCTCCTGTGAAGTTTCGAATAAAATAGTCAAACTAATCTTGTTTCCCCATACAAACTTTGAACCCCCATTTCACCCTTTTAAGAGGAGAATTTTGAAAAATCCTTTCTTAGTGCTCCTCTACGCCATATAAGGAACCTTTGTGCCAAATTTGAAATCTCTAGGACCAACAGTTTCGGCTGTGTGTTGATATGTCAATCAGTCAGTCAATATCTTCTTTTATATATTTAAACCCCATTGCACCACAACAGGGGAGAAGGTATTTCACTTCCGCCTCGTTAGATTTTAAAAACGTTGTGTTTATCGTGATCAGCGACCCGATAAACCATAAAAACGATACCCATATTGATTTTTTGACTTTATCACCCCCTTTTCACCCTTTTAGGGGTTAAATTTTCAAAAAACCTGAAACACGTAGTCAGCCATATGTCTTAAGGAATCTTCCTGTGAAGTTTCGAATAAAATAGTCAAACTAATCTTGTTTCCCCATACAAACTTTGAACCCCCATTTGACCCC
Source organism: Leguminivora glycinivorella (assembly GCF_023078275.1). Taxonomy (NCBI): domain Eukaryota; kingdom Metazoa; phylum Arthropoda; class Insecta; order Lepidoptera; family Tortricidae; genus Leguminivora; species Leguminivora glycinivorella. Next base: position 1,246,791 of record NW_025952828.1, read on the forward strand.
CTTAGGAAGTGAATTTTGGAAAATTCTTTCTTAGTGCTCCTCTACACTATATAAGGAACCTACTTGACAAATTTGACGTCTCTAGGACCAGCGGTTTCGGCTGTGCGTTGATATGTCGGTCAGTCAGTCAATATCCTCTTTTATTTATATATTTTTTTGATATTTAAACCCCATTGCACCACTACAGGGGAGAAGGTATTTCACTTCCGCCTCGTTAGATTTTAAAAACGTTGTATTTATCGTGATCAGCGACCCGATAAACCATAAAAACGATACCCATATTGATTTTTTGACTTTATCACCCCCTTTTCACCCTTTTAGGGGTTAAATTTTCAAAAAACCTGAAACACGTATTCAGTCATATGTCTTAAGGAATCTTCCTGTGAAGTTTCGAATAAATTAGTCAAACTAATCTTGTTTCCCCATACAAACTTTGAACCCCCATTTGACCTCCTTAGGAGGTGAATTTTGGAAAATCCTTTCTTAGTGCTCCTCTACACTATATAGGGAACCTACGTGCCAAATTTGAAATCTCTAGGACCAGCGGTTTCGGCTGTGCGTTGATATGTCAGTCAGTCAGTCAGTCAGTCAGTCAGTCAGCTTCTTCTTTTATATATTTAGATTGTGGATTTTGTAACATTAATTGTTGATTGCCGAAACGAATTTTATAAGAGCGATTATTAGATCTTAATAATATAAACTAATCCTATTAGATTCCCGAAGGCACTAGGCATAATTTCAAAGTCTAAGCCAGCTGTCTATCCCAGTATTGTCTAATGTCTATTATAATCTAAACAAAGGCACTATGGAGACTAAGTTTATCTGATATACAAATTATACACTGGATTGTGCGCTTCAGACCGTATAATAATTGACAAATGTGTTTTGAAATTGAATTAGTTTAGATGAATTTGGGAAAGGCTTAGAGGTAAATGGCAGAGGGCCACTAATTACGTTCGATGTTTTGCCTCTCTGTCATACAAGGGTGCACGAATTTATCTTATTAATAATAATATTGTGGTTGATCTAAAAAAAAGTCTATGGTGCAAACATTAATTATGGAGCCATGCTGATAAAACCAGGAAATAAAAAAACTTTAAATAGGATAAATCGATCTGTTCTCCCCGGAACGAAATTTCCCAAACACCATGAACTGTCGCATAATGTGTAAAACAAAAATTAATAAATTAATATTATATGTCAAAGCGGACCCCAGGCTCCCATGAGCCGCCAAATGCCGGGATAACGCAAGGAGGATGATGAATAAATTAATATTATAAATTGGAAAGTATGTCAGTCTTTCACGGCAAAACGCAGCGACAAATTGACGTGATTTTTTAAGTTTAGATAGTTGAAGGGATGGAGAGTGACATCGGCTACTTTTTGTCTCTTTCTAACCCCCCAATTCCCTAAAATGGGAAGTGGAAGGTTGTATAGAGCATTCCAAAATTTTTGATTGTAATTCGAGCGAAGTTGCGGGCACAAGGTAGTGATTTTATATTATTTCACACGAAGGTTTTGAAAGTGATTGCTATTTCGGTTAAGAATATTATGATTCTTACAAAATACACGTGTCAAAATTAATGTCTTTGTAGCTTATCATAAGGAAGACATTTTCTTTGCGACTTTATACGAGAGTCCTTTCCTTATGGCAGTTACATCGTGAAAGAAGGTTTTTCCCTGAAAACGGTACCTATCGTGGATCGTGTAGCTATGTAACCTAAATCTTTTCAAAGGTATCAATACAAAAATACCAAAAATATTTGCACATTCGATACGTAACGAAAACGATCCGAAAATAAATAGGATACAGTCGACAGATGTTTTTCCTGGTGAGTAATTGGTTGTTTTTGCGTATGGACGCAGTTTTTGTAGCTTCGATGGATTGGATCGTAGTTTGATTTAGTTTCGCAAAATCTTTTAGGTTTCGTTGGTATTTTTCAAATACGGTTACATGGGTTATGCTACGGATGCTATTTACTATTTTCATACCATTCTCCCTATTGGATAATTTTGCTCCGAACCAAACACAATTATTTAAATATATTACGTTACACAAAAAAAAAAGTTATTTGTAAGCTTTTTGTACTTCATTATGCAACTCGCTCTACAAATTGTTTAGTTTTATAATATATTTATTAAGGTACTGGTGCGACGAAACTGCGTCCTGTAACACAGGGTTTCCTAGCTCAGGACACAGGGTCGCAATTTTCTGTAATTGTTAATTTATATAATAAACTTTTTTCATTTTTTTTCATTTATTTGTAGTAGGAGTAAATCTCCATATTTTAAACATTCCCGTTTACATTTCAAAACATCCGGAATTCATCCACATTTCCGGACACAATCCTTAAAGTGTCACGGCAGAAACAACCGTAATACAAGACTTATCCCTTAAACCCTTAGACAGCGCAGGTATGACATTCGTTTTCATATCTCATATTAAACTTGAGACAGGTTCTGACTACCCAAACTGTTATAACATAAATTCATTTTGATACGAGCAGTGTTCATAATTCAAATCATATAAATACGGAAAGAAGATGCAAGATTAGAAAAAAATCGTAGGTACCACATATTTTGATTTTCTAAAAAAAACACGTTTATTCTCAAAATAAACCCTTTTTGACAACATTAAATCTTCTGCCAAACTGCAAAATGTAACGGACTCCCTTACATAATCTAAGTGGGTAGAACTATCTAAGTAAAGTTTATGCTAGGTACAGTTTTGATGTATTGCTTACAGAAAGTTTTAACTTCAATTTATCTATGAAAAATAACTATTGTATGTTTGTCCTAGAAGACCTTTAATTTAGCGCCCCGTCTCTTTTATTACATTGTATAACCTCAAAAATTTGCAATTCCTTTTCTCATCCGAAATTAAATCTGAGTTAATACTTACCCAGAATAGTATTGTATTATTTACATTTACCGCAAATTACTTATCATAAAAAAACAATAGAATTTCAAAAGAAAAATCTAATTATCACTAATTTTGTCACTGAACTACTAACTTTAAAAAAAACGATATGAATCACAGTTTCAATTAGAGCATATTAAATTAAATCGAATCGGCCTTCGTCAAATCCGCGTTGATTCGGCGTGACAGAGCGTGGCAATTAGTACCGTGTGTCAAATAACAGAAGGGTTAGAGGCCTACCTGCTGACAGAGATTGATGATCCGGAATATTAAATCAAGTTTGTATTAAATTTGATGAATTAGACGAAATATATATTAAAAACGATGAGATAAGACAAACAGGATATCAAAAAATGACAATGGAGATATAAAAAGTCTACTGCTTGACTGAAGTAGAACAAAAAGGAATTGAGTGAAGACTTACTGACCATTTTAAATGGTATCATTTAAAATGGTCAGTAAGTCTTCACTCAATTCCTTTTTGTTCTACTTCAGTCAAGCAGTAGACTTTTTATATCTCCATAATATACTGCGTTAGTAGTTATAATCTTACAAAACGCAGTATATCATGATTTACTACAATAAAAAAAATAGTTTTTTTGGCAAATGACCGACAGAGCGTGGCAATTAGTACCGTGTGTCAAATATCAGAATGGCTAGAGGCCTACTTGCTGACAGATATTGATATTACCGGAATATAAGATCAAGTTGTAAGTACCTGAAACAAACAAAGACAAGGAATTAAGAACACTGTGGGATACAGACAAAATTACTGAATTGGATGCAAAACGTGTGGTTTAAGTAGAAGGAACCAAACAAGTGCAATGCAGAAAAAGTCATTTGAATGCAACAGTCACCCAGGTATTTTTCAATACCATATCAATTTCATAAAATGTGCCTACTTTGCTCCAGCAGGCTTTATTGAATTAGTGCGTCCCGACAAATAGTGCGAAAAGGACGGCCTGGCGTTATATCGTTTATCACGCGACCGTGCTTGCCTGCCTGGTTTGTTCTATAATTTGAAATTGATTTAAATTTAAACGATGTATTAAAGTTGTTGATAAATATGCCGATGAAAATGTATCAACATCTTTAGTAGGCAAATGGAAACGCATACCTATGAGCGGGAAGATAAAAAAAAACATGAAATAAAGTAGATTTTACACTCTACAATCGAATAGATAAGGTTGCATCTGCTGTCTGAAGTATATCGATACCTTTGGGTTCAATTGGCGTAAAGGACAAAATGCAGGTTTTCAGGAGAAGCAAAAAACAACAGGTTTTTTTTTTTAGAAAAATGTTTATATCTTTTTTGTTTTTTGACCTATATTTGTGACGTATATAGAAAAATATGTAGATTTTTAGTATCCTTCACCTAGTGTAGCAACCGTAGTGATAAACTAAACGGTTTAGAAGTTAGATGGTTGTAAAGGACACGTCAAAATGCTATGGACGTCCTTTACACCCACGATTTTTTTGAACAATTAGAGTCGATAGGGTCGTAAATGACGGTCTTAGATGATTTTTATACAAATTCGGGGCGTAAATGTAACCAGAATGGTACAAATGGCAACTGTTTTTAGCTTAGTTTACAATTGAGAAACTTGAAAAATGTATCAAAACGTAATTAATATGGCGTAGAATAGCCACATTAGTGTTACAGTGTATATTTATCTAAATATTTAGCAAAGACAAAGAACAAGACTATTTTATATCCAGTTATGCAATAAAGAAACAACATTTGCTTAAAAACTAAGTATCTCATATTTTGGAAAGTTATTATTTTAGTACTCGCCGCTGTCTCAATAAGTTACGCATTCAGTATTTAATTCTAGCAGGGAAACGCTTTCGTAGTTTAAGTAAATATAAAAACACTAATGGTAATCACGTAAATCTTTAATCAGCAACTGTGAATATATTAATACGACAGTAATTTTAAGTCTAAAGTAGAAAGAAGTTCTAAGAATAACTAAGAGTTAAGTACTTATTTATAAACGCAAGTTAGGACGCGTATACAAACTGTAGTCAAAACTACCTACTATGTTGATTCATATTTTTGATAATTTAAAACAGAAGATTGTTATTTAGTCTTAAACCTGTTAAATAAGAATAATCTTAATTATGAGTTCAATCCTAGAAATATTACAGTCAATGCTTTAAGTACCTGAGTACATAGCCAAGTCACCAAACGCTAACGCTCATTCGCTAGCGAAACGCACCTGTTATTGTCGCACTAAATGTTAGTATAGTCTACTGTTAAAGTTTACTGCCGGCGTAGCTGAATGGCAATCGTCGACGCCAGACGCCGACAAAAATGCAGTCTGGTGCAATACGCAAGAGCGATAAAGACAAGCGCTCACGATAATATCTATTTCGTAGCTAAGTATATATACTTAGCTACGAAATAGATATTATCGTGAGCGTTTGTGCATTTGGGCACGTACCCTGATAACCATAATGTTTTTTTTAATTACCTACATCTCGCCGCAGTATAATAATACTACGAAAGCGTTTCCCTGCTAGAATTAAAGACTGAATGCGTAACCTACTAACTATTCAGACAGCGGCGAATACTAAAAAAATAACTTTGAATTTGTTGCCAAAGTATTAGATAGTTTTTAAGCAAATATTGTTTCTTTGTTACAAAACTGGATATAAAATAGTCTTGTTCTTTTTTGTTGCTAAGATAGCATAGATAAATAATACACTGCATTATACTAATGTAGCTATTCTATGCCATATTAAGTACGTTTTGATACATTTTTCCAGTTTTTAATTGTAAACTTAGCACAACATTTGTACCATTTCGGTTACAATTACGCCCCGACTTTGTATAAAAATCATCTAAGACCGTCATTTACGACCCTATCAAATCATGGGTGTAAAGGACGTTATAACATTTGGACGTGTCCTTTACAACCATCTATCTTCTAAATCGTTTAGTTTATCACTACGGTTGCTACACTAGGTTAAAGATACTCGTAATCTGCATATTTTTCTTATACACGTCACAAATACAGGTCAAAAAAACAAAAAAAGTGGTTTATCTTTGTCTTGGAAACCTGCATTATATGTCCTTTACGACAATTGAACCCAAAGATATCGATTACAGTTGCGGATAAAATATTTTTAGTGCTGGGCGTAAAGGACGAAGAAAAAAACTTGTCCTTTACGCCCAACTTTATCACACTACTATAGAAAGTGATCCTTAGAAAGTAAGGGCTTAAAGGGCAACAATATATATAAAGGTGACTTACGACTATATTTTTATTTGTAGATTTCCTTTACGACACAAATAATAATTTATAATTAATGACTTGATATTTACGCCCCTTCAGAAAAGCTATTTTTGCAAGTCCATAGTAGAAAATCTTGGTCGTAAAGGCAACTTTTTAAGAGATATCGAAATTTTAACTACACAGATCGATAGCGCTTGAAATTCTGAACAAAACTGTATATATAACTCATTTTGGCCAAAATGTCCTTTACGCCAATTGAACCCAGAGGTATCGATATACAAAGTTATTATTCTTATAAACTTACAAAGCGGTTTTAATGTTCGTATGAAAATGATTGCTTTGCTTTATTACATGCATAAATATATCGCACACGAAATGCACTTATGAAAGAACTTTAAAGCACTAATTGTTAAAAAGAACAAGGCTCTTGACAGACAGACAGAGAGAGACGGGCAGAGTGATTATAATTATTTCCTTTTTTAGGGCTCATTTAGACGGTACGAGAACTCGCATACGAGTTTTATTACATTGCGGTATTTGATGCCTGTTCAAAATTGTATGTAACCTCAACAGCCCGCAACGTAACTAAAATCGCATACGAGTTCGTACGCCGTCTAAATCAGGCCTTAGAGCTTAGGTACGAAATCCAAAATAAACTCATATTACTAGAATATCTAAGCTCATAGAACCTAAATATTCTAAATAATGTAAATCTGTGTATCACTCACGGATGTGCTTGTCAGCAGTACTAGTTCAACAAATGAACTACTCTATTTTATAGAGCCCAGTTTGTAATACAATGTTGCGAACAACGTCCTACACAAAATCTACATAGTAGGGGCCTTTTTGTTAGAGTTAATGATTCAGCAAAGACCAGTCAACGAAGTTCGAGCTAACTATAGTAATATTGACAAACGCCGATCATTCTTACCCGTACCGTACATAAATTTATGGCGTATTTTTAACACTTCCCTAGCCTGAGTTAAATAACAATATGTTGTCTTCATCTGTCATATTGACTTTATATAATGATGTATTTGGGTGAATCAACCTTTTCTTGTCTGTCTCCTGAGTTACGCTGGTTTTATGAAAAAATATGCTACTTAAACTATGCAAACATCCATGTTTTTGGTGTTAACAAGCCCTTTCCTTAATTTGCCACCTACAAACATGAACTACATGCATGCTTGCATAATTTCAGTAGCATAATTTTTGCATAAAACCAGCGTGACTCAGGGGACCGTAACCATGGCAATAACAGTCAAGAAAAAGTTTATTCACCCATTTATGAGAATGAGAATAGTACATTTCGTTATAAGTGCGAGAAGTTACGTGAGTGGCAAAACTCGAGACGAGTGAAGAATGACATTCTCGCACGTGTGACGAACGACGTTTTTTAATACAGTTGCGAAAAAACACTACTACAACGAAATAAAACGATAAACAATCCGAACTCCCAATTTTCGTATTGACATTGACGTACCTATCTTTGAAGCTTTTAAACTTGCGTTCATATTTTCGATTTTGCTATCCATCCAACACAATTTATTTATTTCATTGTGTGCCATAAAAACATAAACATTTACGATTTGGGACGATTGTTTAATATATACCTACATTTTAATTCAATCGACCATTTAATGCATCGAAGTATTGCAAATAACATAAAATAATTATGACAAATCGCGTAACATATTAAGGTTTTTGAACGTGCTTGCATTAAGTTGGTAACATTGGTAAAACGCCACTACTTTAAAATCTTTAAATGACAGACGACGCGTTTCGTTCCATTTCACGTTCTGTTTACACGACTCATTATGAGCCACTTTTTCAAAGTATAAACCATTTTATAAATTATGTTTAGTATGACTAAAAATAAACAATTACATATGAAATATCAATGTTTTAAACACTAATCACTTAATAGTATGTTTATAGTTTTATTCTGTCTTAGTAAAAAATATACTAATATTAAAACAGCTCTGTATGTAGTCGTAAAATGGAACGCATACTTTTTACGCACTAGTGCGTAAAAAACAACTTCTCGCACGCTAAACAGCCAAGAAACGGGCACTTTTTGAGTAACTGTATTAAAAAGGTATTTTTTAAGCGGCAGCACGCTAAATATTAAAATTATACGTGAATAATGGGCATACTGCGGTATTATGTGCCCGAAAATTAGTGGTATAAAAACAATATGTAAGATAGGTAAGTTGTATCCAAACAAGTCATTTACCATCAAGAACACGTTATTTTTTTTTTGCTTCATTCTTGTAATATTCAAATGAAATGACTTGTCCATTATTAAGTCTGTTTCATAAAAGACTTAGTTTGAAGTCTTAACTTACGCACTTAACGAGAAAATTGCTTCGCCGTCGCCGTTACGGCGTCTCACCGCGTCAAAGAGTGGCCTAGTTCTTCTAGATGGTAAAATCTACATCTTTTTTCTGTTTCAATGCAAAGTGATGTAAGATATACGTTTAAATGTACAACAATACATAACGGTATTCTTTGTCATTTCTCTTAGTTATAATCAGGGTACGTAGCCGAATGACACAAACGCTCACGAAACGCTCACGATCTCTATTGCTCTTGCGTATTGCGCGACATAGCCAGACTACCTTTGGCAGCGTTATCACTTAAGCGTCGCATGTCTCGGGGCGCGCAACGGACGTCTCCGCCACGCCGCCTGAATGTAATTCAAAAAACGTCTCCTCAGTACATTTTGTATAGGAAGGACGTAAGACGCACCCCCAGGCGGCGCCACGTTACGTCCTTCCTATACAAAATGTACTGAGAAGACGTTTTTTGAATTACATTCAGGCGGCGTGGCGGAGACGTCCGTTGCGCGCCCCGAGACACGCGACGCTTAAGTGGGAACGCTGCCTTTCGCGGCGTTTCGTTTTCGTTTCGCGTCTCAGAATTGCCATTCGGCTAAGGCACCTGAAATAGAAATCATACACCAAATTTTCAAATTCTATTATTATTATTAGGTACTGTAAATCTGTAGGTGGTAAAGCTTCGTTTTCTATGTATTTTATTTTAGATAAAATAACGGTCATACAAAATAAAACCTTTTTAGGTTTTGAATAAAATATTAGGGCCAAGTACAAACAGTCATCGATATAAACAAAAACTTTTACCAAAACACACTTCGCTCATTGGACTACCATTACATTGTGTTACGGCGGTTACGTACGAGTATACGACAAAAAACGACCATGATCTTGTACTAAATTCCAATTTCAAAACGTCATAACCGCTACTATTTACCATATTGGCCTCTAATCGTCACCGATAATCACACGCGTTTGACTTACACTGCGGCTTTTGGTTCATTAATTGAATTCTTTACTGCGCCATAGCCAGCAATGGTGATCCACCGTGTTGTTTTGTTACCTCCCAATCCTCAACTTACCACAAGAAGCGTAGTTATAGTTCTCGTATTTGTGGGCCTAGTTAGACGAATAAAAGAAAATTCCCACAATTTACACCCCCCTTACAGAAGACCACAGCCAAATAGCACTAGACCCTACTCCTAGTGTTGTGTTCCTGCCGGTGAGTAAGGCTGCCAGAGCTCAACGAGAGTGCGGTGTGTTGGTGACGGAAGGACTTACGGAACTAATTTGTTCCATCTATTGTACTTAACAGTCTTAACACAGCAAAAAGGAGTGTACCAGTTTCTAATGGGTTGACAACGCGCACGTGACCTTATGTTGCAGTCGTCCATAGGTGACGGTGACCGCTTTCCATCAGGCGGACTGTACGCTTGTTTGCAAACTTCGGGTTCCGCGGAATGTAGGTAGACCAAAGCTAGAACTATCTTGTATTTAACAAGTTAACAAACACCGTTAGCACCTTGTCGTGTTAACACAGTTGAAGAGTTGCCACAAGAAATTATCAAAGGAGTTACAGTGACAAGGTATTACTAAGTGTGCGCTAACTGTCAGTAAACTGTGTTTAGGTTACATAACGTAAGATGTCTTTGTTATGTCAAGTATGATTCAATGTTACCATGTTATTCTTTGGTTTACAATAATATTGACATTGTAGTAAAACCACACCTCGGACACTGGCGATCAAATATATGAAAGAGGCGCGTTCCTAGCACACAGTCTAAGCTCGTGTAGGTGAACGCGTACCATGCTTGTATGAGTGACATATGACAGGTCGACTGTTCGCGTTTTTGACAGGCGGTAACTGTGAGGTAACCGAGAGGGGGTGGGAGGCACTTTCAGCGGGGAGCAGGAGTGGCCATACTGTATGATAATACTCTTTATTATACTGTGGTTTAGGTTACATAACGTAAGATGTCTTTGTTATGTCAAGTATGATTCAATGTTACCATGTTATTCTTTGGTTTACAATAATATTGACATTGTAGTAAAACCACACCTCGGACACTGGCGATCAAATATATATGAAAGAGGCGCGTTCCTAGCACACAGCTAGTCTAAGCTCGTGTAGGTGAAAGCGTACCATGCTTGTATGAGTGACATATGACAGGTCGACTGTTCGCGTTTTTGACAGGCGGTAACTGTGAGGTAACCGAGAGGGGGTGGGAGGCACTTTCAGCGGGGAGCAGGAGTGGCCATACTGTACGATAGTACTCTTTATTATACTGTGGTAAAACCCTGTTACATTCGAATATGGGTTTGTAAACTACTTTTTCTATACTAGTACATAGTCCTCCATTACACCTGTATGTATGTATGTTATGTATGTATGTATTTAAGCTTTATTGTACACTAGCTTTTGCCCGCGGCTTCGCTCGCGTTAGAAAGAGACAAAAAGTAGCCTATGTCACTCTCCATCCCTTCAACTATCTCCACTTAAAAAATCATGTCAATTCGTCGCTCCGTTTTCCCGTGAAAGACGGACAAACAAACAGACACACACACTTTCCCATTTATAATATTAGTATGGATAAAGGAAACAAAAGAGACACTGTTAAACAGTCAGTCATATACAATGTAGGCGGACTTATCCCTTAATGGGATCTCTTCCAATCAACCTTTGAGGAAATGACACCTGTCTGTTTGTTCGAGATCTCAAAAAATAATGAACGGATTTTCATGCAGTTTTCGCGTACCAATAGAGTGATTCTTGAGGAAGGTATAATTCCTTGTAAATGTATAATTACTTTAGGATAGTGTGTCACAAGATAGTAATTAAAACGGTTTGTGTACTATCAGCTGCAAAAGTGCATGGAAAAATGATGAATTAATTCATTGATAAATTCGCCATCCACTTTTGCAGCTGATAGTGCATCAATAATACCTACATAGCAGCAATTCCCAAATAGTTTGTACATTTGGATCACGTCTCCGATTTTGATAAAAATTGGTAGGCTGATAGAGTCCATGATGCTGAGCAAGATCCACTAGGTTTCCCAAAATGTCCTAGGTTGTTTGTATGAAACTTTCCTTTTTTGTTACCGAAAATGTATAGAAATCTGGTAACAAAAAGGAAGGTTTCATACAAACAACCTAGGACATTTTGGGAAACCTAGTGGATCTTGCTCAGCATCATGGACTCTATCGGCCTACCAATTTTTATCAAAATCGGAGACGTGATCCAAATGTACAAACTATAATACAGTGAACAAATACAGTGCTACATTTAGTTTCAACCTTGCCTCTGCAAAGATTTATACGTATACGTCTCCATATCATCTAAAATTGGCATTAGTCCTGCAACAGTCATGGACATGATATATTAATTGGCATCTGACCAACATTATGAATCACATGGTTTAAATCTTAATCACTATGTTTCTAACCAAGTAAGACGGTCAACCAAATCTAGGCACTAAAAAAATGTATAAATAACAGGGATTGCTTACACCCTCAAGGCCGATCCCTAATGAGTAAATCCAATTACAATAGTGCCCTCATTAGTACGTCATGTTAATTGTTAATTAATCAGTCTGCGTGAGTGAGATACATCAATACAACCATGAATCAGCTCGATAAATAGTTATTTTCACCTCTTGATTCTTCGAAAATTTTCAAATCTAGGGTGAACAGGCATCTTCTGGGCGAGCTCACTTCATCGTAGGCCGTCTTTGCCTTTGGCTAGTCTGTGGCCAAGAGTAAGTCCATTTAAAAAAAAACACTTTGGCTAGCTGGTAGAATTTACCAATACATGATCATTTTGAATCATAAATATTGAATAGATTGATGGAATTGATTTGGTTTGATGTAGTAACTGTAAAATTACTAATTTTGTTCCAGTTGCGGTGGTGAAAAATTGTGTGTTTCACTCGGTGGCAAAACTGGCAGTTTGGCAGCAACCTTCGAGCCTTGAAACCCTCGCAACGCTCAAGATTCCACATTCTGAGTCAGTATTAATCATCAATATTGGGCTCGTGCAGTTAAACAACAACTTTGCCCCCTTGTAAAACAAATAGGTAACTATTGTTTTAAATAAACCCGATCTAAATGGATATCTACCTACTCTAAATAAGGTGCATTAGGGTAATTTCGAATCACAGAAATGCTCGGGTAATTTCGAAAGGGGAATCTTGATATGATGGAAATAAAGGTGGTTTTTATACGACTTTCGCAAGTAGACGACTTTCGAAATTACCCTAATGCACTTACCAACATCTTGCCAGATATTTTTGTACCTTCATTCATACAGAAAATATATCTGAGTAGCTGTCGAACGTCCTGCCTAGATAAACCAAATCAGAGCAAAAACCCCATAAGAAATAACAATAGCTTTTTGTAAACGTCTCGTTGGCTCTGACCTTGACACCGAGGATGATTGATGAGAGGAAAACATACTTATCCTAGCATAGCAGTAGCACTCACATTGAAGATCAAACAATACTGTGAGTTAATACGTTGTAATAAAGTTTACTATTCCAAAATGTTTCCGAGATCGACTTACTGCTTTTGCTTACAAATCGTACAATATTGCCTTATCACAAATTATGTTAGATTTTTTTACTGTACCTCTATTGTTACATCGTAATAAAATTTGGCAGGTTCGAATAACTTATTCTTGAAGGAATTAATACTTATTGTCTACAATTATTTTGCCAACTTTTATTGCATTTGATTCTCTACTACTTATCGATCTCGTCACCAAGTTTGATAAAAATATATAAATTAATTCAACGAAATTATGAAACTAACTCCTTAGGTGTGTAGTCACACTAGTCACTCATTTTACAATTATAATATATATTTTTAATAGAAAACACTTCAAGAGGCGCAAAGAAATAACGAAGCAGGCAAAGAAAAAAAAATGATTATGATAATACATACCTTTACACGTTCCGAATGATTAATTCAATTATAAGGTACTTAAGTGACGTATTTAATTAATAGAAACCAAGTTAGAAAGTCGTTTACGACTTGAAAATCATTAAATCCTATAAGATATGATTTATGTACCTTGTCGCTTTAACGTCGTGTATAAAATGTCATATGAAATTGTCAAACGATTAAAAGCGACAAGGTGCAACAATCATCACTTATTTATGCCGTTGACGGTATCTACGTAGGTTCATTACATTCAAATACCCACCTGCGATTCATGAGTTTCTGACGGTTTAGGGTCTCCCCAGACGTATCGACGCGGACGTCGTATCGATAAGTTTGGGGAAACCCTCATAATACCTGACCTATTTACTCTATATCGTTCATCCATATAAAGTTTTTAATAACCTGCGGGGAAAATATGCCACGCACCCTCTGCCCTCAATTATTTTTAGATCCTTATATCTTTTTACACTCACATGACGCAGGGTTTGTGTCGTTATTTCAACGTAGGCGTCGTTTATTAAAATTGTGTCATATATGATACATTAAGAGTATGTCAGATATTGATAAAACATGTTCACTCTCTGTTACCATGAGTTTTAATACATAGTCGATAGCGTACACGCCATGGGGAATTAAAGCTAGGCCACGCATGCGCGTTTTGATAGCGGTAGGCGGAGCGGTAGCGGAGCGTCAGCAGAGCGCAAAGATAGCGGTGCGCCGGATGAACGCTGGCGTTGCGCCGCGCACCGCTATCATTGCGCTCCGCTAACGCTACGCTATCAAAACGCTTTATGTGTGGCGGAGGTTTTAATGTAATTTTTTATTTTAGTAAGACCGGCAACAGTCTTAAAATTCATAATCTGAAAATCATAATCTTATGAAAATCAGACCGAGTGCACGGATTTCCATACAATTTCGCAACTTTTAATTTTTAAGATTACTTATGAATTTTTTCTACTCCCGAACTGTTATTCGTCATTTACAGGGTCGTGCATACATCTTTAAAACCCTACATAAAAGTCTATTCCCAAAGCCAGCGTCCGACGGCTTTCAGCGCATGCGCGCAGTAACGAAAAACCTGAAAACGCATTGTTTGGCTCTGTAACCATGGCAACGCATTGTTATAACGATACTGCGCGCGTGCGCGGGAAGGCTTTGGGCAGCTGAGCTGACAGTGCAAACCTTTGCGTCAAAATACAGGAAACAGTGTGAATTTCACGAAAATTATTCAAAAAAACAATGAAAAACTAAGTGCATGGTCGTAGAAAATAGTACATTTCGTTATAAGTGCGAGAAGTATGTCATTACTTCACGAGTCCCGAGACATTTTGCCACGAGCGGCACGCGAGTGGCAAATCTCGGGACGAGTGAAGAATGACATTCTCGCACGTGTGACGAACGACGTTTTTTAATACAGTTGCGAAAAAATACTACTACTTACTTACAACGAAATAAAACAATCCGAACTATCAATTTTCCCATGGACATTGACGGATTATTTGACAATTCAAAGGCGTATTTTTGAAGCTTTTAAACTTGCGTGCATATTTTCGAGTTTGCTATTCATCTAACATAATTTATTTCATTGGGTGCCATAAAAACATAAACATTTACGATTTGGGACGATTGTTTAATGTACAACTACATTTTAATTTAATCGATCCATTTATGCCCCGACGTATTGCAAATAACGTAAAATAATTATGACAAATCGCGTAACATATTGAGGTTTTCTTGAACGTGCATTAAGTTAAAACATGGTAGACGCCTCTACTTTGACAGGTAGAAGACGCGTTTCGTTCCAATCATGTTCTATTTACACGACTCATTATGACCGATTTTTCAAAGTATAAACCATTTTATAAATTATGTTTAGTATGACTAAAAGTAAACAATTACATATGAAATATTAACGTTTTAAATATTAATCACTTAATAGTATGTTCATAGTTTTATTCTGTCTTAGTAAACTAGACTAATATGAAAACAGCTCGGTAAGGAGTCGTAAAATGGAACGTATATACTTTTTACGCACTAGTTCGTAAAATACAACTTCTCGCACGCTAAACAGCCAAAAAACGGGCACTTTTTGAGCAACTGTATTAAAAAGTATTGTATGCAACGGTGTTTAACTGAGTCAAAAAATACTCGTAGCGTTTTAATAACAATTTTCGGCTTCGCCTCAAATTGTTACCCACGCCACTCGTCTTTTTTGACCTCCTTTAAACGGCTATTGCATAAAATACTATTCTATTTGGTCTGACACATCGTATATTTTTTTTTTAGATTATGAATTTTAAGACCATCTGTTGCCGGCCTAAGACTGTTAGGAATCCATGTAATGAATAACATTTTCTTTGATGATTATACTATGCAATAAGGATTTCTGCAAACCTATCGATACCTGCTTGCAAGGAACTTCTGTGTGCATTACAGCGGATAAAACCATTATTTATTTTAGAAAAATTTTTGAAAAGAAAACCATAAGATTATGACGCCATGGGCCCATATTTCTCAAAGCTGAAAGTTACAAGTTACAAGCGGAAATCTCTATCCAACTTGTCATATTAGACATTGACTACCACTTGTAAATTGTAACTTGTAGCTTCGAGAAATGGGCCCCATGAAGTAAAAAAATGTTTTGATCCAAAGCATAAATAAATGTCCCATAAGTTCATACCAATTGCAATAATTACTAATTCCATTTAACTAAGAGTTATACTATACTATAGCTGAAATGGCTAAATGGGAATCAATGAACATTGGTATCAAATGGAATCAGTAATTCAGTAGGTATAAATTACATTGAATCAATCTGGCGATAGAATAGACATCATTGTTCTCCTGAATACAATCGGCAATTGTCAATATCCACATTCACTTCACCCTTACCACGGGTAATGGACTATTTGGATGATGTAAACGTCTCTGTGCAAATTTGAGAACTTTTTTCATATTCTGCTTGGAATCATTGTGGTCTTTCTCTCCAGCTCCAATAAAAAAGGTTCCCTAAATACTAGACAACCATTGTGATTTTCTTGGCATGACTTTCAACACCATCGACTTTGTGGACTCGCTCAGTTAAGAACATATCACTTTGACCAATAATAACAGAGCGAGGAGCAATACGAAAGAGTGGCCGCAAGTACGTCCTGTTTGGAGCGATGTCTACAATTCCATACATAACTTAACCTTAAATTTTGAAAAAAACCCCGACCGCGACATAGTAGACCGATTTTCATGAACCATGTCTAAGAACACTCCCAACTAACTCGGCTTTCAGACAAAAAAACTAAATCTAAATCCGTTCATCCGTTCGGGAGCTACGATGCCACAGATATACACACACACAGACAGAGAGACAAATAGACAGACACGTCAAACTTATAGCACCCCGTCGTTTTTGCGTCGGGGGTTAAAAATGACGCTTATCAAAACCTTTATCCACGTCACATTTTCGAAAGAAAAGCGACTTTTAGACGTAATGACAGAAACACTCGCGCATTAGAGTAGGTACAATTCATCCAATTATGAGAGATTATATTATGTGTATAACCTTGACAAAGATTTATTCAAATTTGAATTTTGACATGCTGTTAATAGAGTCAAAATGCATGATGCATATATACATCACTATGCATATAAGGGTTAATGAGAAGTTACACGTTGTACACTAAACCAATTGGAACCCTAGGCCGATCTACTCGTACATCTACAACTATGTTAAAATTACAAGCAGTAAGAGATTTCTTACAATCAATTTATAACGTCACTATGACAGTTCTACAGTGGCCTACGGCTCCAATTGGTTGACTGTACATGTGGTACGGGTATCATGCGATTATCAGAAATGCCAATGTCAGGCGTATAGAAACAGATATGAGTTGGATGTGCGTTTCCCGTTTCAGGAATTGTATGCTGTTCATAATTGATGGACACATTCTACGTAAAACCTTTGAGAGAGTATGGAGAGCGTGATACATTGATATTGAAGTCAAATCCGTGTAAAGCTGGGTCCACACTTGTGACATGGAGACAGACCGGACTACGTGGCATCGAACAGAACATGTTACGCTAAATGTGGACGATCTAAGGGATCATCCCTACACAAGAGACGCATGTCCTGAGGCGCGGAACGCGCCGCGCCGCCTGGAGCGCGCCAAGAGACGTCTCTTGCGCGTCCTTCCTATACAAAATGTACTGAGGAGGCGTTTTTTAAATTACATTCAGGCGGTGTGGCGCGGACGTCTGTTCCTCGCCTCCGGACATGCGTCTCTTGAGTGGGGATGATCCCTAAGTCGTGCTGACACGGTCACAATCCATGAGTACGTCGAAATGTTACAAGTGTAGACGCATGGTAGTGAACTAGACTGCTGCGTGGCGTGGCACGCGCGTTTATTATTCTTCTATTTCTGATAACCGAGTTTCAAAATCTAGTAGCTTAAATTGAAGTCTATCAAACTGACAAAGAGTCAAAACTTAATTGGGGCCTAATGTACTAAATAATTCATATTATAGGATATTCTTACACAGATTGACTGAGTCTCACCGTAAGTCAAAACTTAACCGCGGTCTATGTACAATTTGTACATACTGTGTGTCCAAAGCGAGGGAACAGGAGGGTATTAAAAATGATATGATATGAGCGAGTAAATGATCATACCGCGTACAACACAAAATCCTCATCTCCATCATTGACAGTCAATAAGATTTTATTATAAAGAGATAACAACTACCAATTAATTATGTACTGTACATATAAAGTAATCGACATCATTATCATGTGTTGTGCTCTGTGAATCCCGCTCATGTAAATATGTTCGTATTTGGTTTTATTTGCACAATATTCATTAATTTATGCGAGCATTGCGATATCGAAGGTATTTGGTTATACTTCTCGGAATTAATGCATAGTGCATATTTAATCTATTTAGTTTATAGGTACGATTAAACCTACTATTCATTCACATTTACTAAAATAAATTTAAGGTAATACGATTCACATCAGACACAAGTCCCAAACACATCTTAAGGTCCCTAATATCCCCATACGTTCATAAAGGTCAATTTCCAAAATGATTTCCCCTTAGACCTGAAACGACCCACTAACGGCGACGATAATGAGTTTTGTAGGTCAAACCATATATTATGAGCAGCCGGTACCTTGAGTTTAAGACGTTTTAGAATACTTAAAGACATATATTATTCGGTATATTTAAGACAAAGTCTAAGAAACAATGTACCTCGGAAACACCAAGAAAAAAATATGCTAGTTTGGATCGCGTCACACCTATGTTTGAGGCTCGGCTAGATGGCGCTAGTATTAATATTAATACCTAATATTATTACTACACCTTATAAAACAAAGTCACCCGCCGCGTCTGTCTGTGCCTGTGTGTGTTCGAGATAATCTCAAAAAGTACTGAACGGATTTTCATGCAGTTGTCGCGTTCGAACAGAATGATAATTGAGCGACTAAATTTGTTGAAATATTCCGATATCTGTTGATCAAGACGGTAAAAATGGTGGTTATCAAAAGCTTTAATTGAAGTAATTGAATACGCTGCCTATACCGATTCAGAAACAAAACAATATATGGGGTCATTGTACCTCTTATATAGGTCTACTAAAAAGTCTACGATGGCCTTTGACCTTTTATACGGTTAACTTACTACTACCATTTTTATTTAATTCCCATGCGTAGTTGGGGCAGGCCGCTAATAATGGTGCTCCCAAACTGGCTGTTATATCATATAATGGTGTGACAGGAACAGCGCGATGTCCCTCACGTCGAAAACCCTTGGTAGTGGCTGTCCTGTTAACGACTTCGGTAAGGTATTACCCCAAGCATTTTGGCTGAGGATATTATAAAGAAGATGTATGGCTTTTGTATAATGTGTTCTTGCGGCTTTACCCGTGTTTTGCAAACTTCGCAGACTTCCGAACCTCAGGATATAGCTGTCTCAAGTTTGCCTAAAACAAAAACAATGCAAATCCTATTCGTGTAAGAAGTAATGTTAAATAAGTTTTGATCTTGGCCAAAAATTGACTACCCAAAGATTATAATACCGAGTATGTAGGGTTACTGATGGCGTTATATTCCACCACAGAATGGGATCCAATCCAATCGAGTCAAAGCAACAGAGAAGAAAATTTATAAGTATTACATACTTTTTCCTTCAGTTTCAAGAACACCATTATGGCCATCATTATCCATATCTGAATAACAGAAATCTACATATTTCAGATTTATGGTTTAATCGCAGGAACATTTTCAGTGTATCTTTTTTTCGGAAATATTTAAAAGAATCGATGATCCTTTCTAATCCTTTTACATAATATATGGTCACCATAACTTTCCTTTTGGTCTTGAATCATGAATCATAACCTTGGGTGTTTTAAAAATCATTAACGAGATTTCGCAATCGAGAAATAGATGAAACATCTTTAGCCTTCCACTTTCAATTGTTTTAGTAGCTGTAGATAAATCGTCGAAAATCACTTACCCTCTTATTCATAAACGTTCACTAAAGTTATCAAGCCGATAAAGTTCGTTTGTCCCTTTCTGAGGTATCGGTGTGATAGAAAGGGACAAACGAACTTTATCGGCTTCATAACTTTAATTAACGTTTATGAATAAGGGGGTTAGACCATTATACAATTATACATACATACCATACATTATCCTTTAGATTAGTCTACCATTATCCACCTAGCTTAATCTAGATATACCTACGTCATTCAACAAACGTGAGCTATGTGTAATCTGTATGCAAATGCTGATCGACTTGGTACTTAAAGCGAGAAACAAATAAACAAACTCTCTCTTGCATTTGTAAGATGCATTAGTGAGTCTAATAAACTTCGTTCTCTTTGACAAAGACTGGGTACTTGTAGGCAAATATTTATTACTACTTAGAATGGGAGAGGATCGGGCTGCTAAGAGAGCGTATCTGGGAAGACCAACTGATAGCCGCCTAAGCCGCCCGGCGGGTCGGCCCAGATACCGCTGGGAAGACAGTGTGATGGCGGATCTGTGTCAGCTACAAGCCGATGATTGGCAGGAAGCTGCGCAGGATCGGGATAGGTGGCGTGCTCTCGTTTTGGAGGCCAAGACTCTCTTTGGATCACAGAGCCATATTAGTTAGTTAGTTTTTTTTTCAAGCGGCTTCGCTTGCGTTAAATTCGAAACTTGCGGAATGCTCTATACAAACTTCCATTCCCCATTTTGGGGAAGTAGGGAGTCAGAGAGCGACAAAAGATGGCCTTTTTCATTCTCCATCCGTTCACTATCTCACATAATTATTTTTAAATCGGGACTTAATCGCGTATGACTACATATTAAACTGACCTCCAACGTTTCAGGGACGGTGTTGTCCCCGTGGTCCCGATTTAAAATAATTATGTGTAATAATCGTGAAAGTTTAAATCAGTGTTTTAAACTATCACGTCAATACATCGCTCCGTTTTGCCGTGAAAGAAGGACAAACAAACAGACACACTTCCCCATTTATAATATTAGTATGGATTGAGGACCTGATTTGTTTTGGCAAAAGTTTATAATTTGTTATTAGCTGTTGTGTCGTCATACATTAAATGAATTCTGTATTGTGGTATCATAAGGGATATCGCAATTTTGTTTAACCCCTTAATTGCTAAGCGAACTAAGCAGTCTTATGTGTTCTGCCTATCCGTTCTGTATATTGACATTAGGGTTTCTGATTTCTCGACCTATTTGAAGTCTCGAGTTTCGAGAAATCTCGAGCCCAAAGTCTCGAGTCTTCTCGAGTCTCGAGTATTTTTTCATAAACTGTAAAATTTCGACAAAATAGTAAACAACAATATGACTAGTATTTTTATCGCACCGCGCTATGATAAAATATGTGTAGGAACAATAAATTTTTTCTTTTAAATAAACATAAATCAGATTTTAACAAGAAAACTACAATTATAGTCCTGATAATAATACCTATAATCCTTGGCAACGACTTTAACTGCCCCGCCTGTGCAGGAGTGAGGTACATTAAAATGTCATGCATTAACTCATAATGTCACTGAAATTAAACGTTTATAATAACTTCTTCCTTGTTTCCTCAATGCCGAGGATCGTGACCACAAGTAGCGTGCAACCATTGAACGCGGTCATAAGCCATGTGACTGACTGGACGCGGTGCATGGTATACGCTGCCGCCACTCGATTTCTTCATACAGTCAGACCATCTCTAACGAGCCCCACACAAATTCGCCAATTTATGCAATTCGTGATCTCATAATATGTCCGGATAATCTATGGGTCACTCACTCCTGGCATATTTTTGGAAGCCGTGTGGTGATATTCACTTTTTGCAAAATATAGATGTCAGTTCTTCTGGCTTTCCAAGTTAGCAGTCTTCGCCAGCACCAAATCTCAAGAGCTTCAATGTTAGCCACGTCAAAGCTTTTCAAGGTCCAAGTTTTGGCACCATACACAAATTTAATTCAAACCAATCCCACGTTAGTTTTACGCGTGATTCCTCTGTTCTTTCAAATCTTATCGAGGTTAGGTTATACGCCGTAAAGCCGGTATGGCTGAAACTGCTATGAGTTTCAGCCATACCGGCTTTACGGCGTATGCCGTCAGTGCCACCACCGTCGCAGCTTATTAACGATCGACGAACGAAGGTTACATGAACGCGCTTTTTCGACTTTTTCGTACTGCGCTTTCGCTTTTAAATAATACGAGGCTGTCAAAACTAGCCAAAATCTCTGCCAGCTTACGTTGGAACGAGAGGTTAGATCGCTTTTATCTCGTCCAAATTTATGGCCGCCGTTCGGCGCCGTCCCCACCGCCTCGCAGACCGGGCAGAAGGTAGAAGGTTGCATTTCCCTTCAGTTCGTACTTTACATTCGGAAATCGAGACTCTCGAGTACCTGTCATTTTTTTCTCGTCTCGAATGAAGCCGAAATTCTCGAGAATTCTCGAATTCGAGACTCTCGAGCAGAAACCCTAATTGACATAGATAGATTTTACTGTTAACATGTATTACCCGTAAATATATTCCAAAAATAATTAGGTACTTTTTATCCCATCGGTCGTCCTCATGAGTATCTGAATTAAAAAAAATACACAAAATGTGTTACTTTCCAATGGTAATCAATTTACCTTTTCTGATATGTTTGTTTAAATGTTAAATGTTTTCATTTTTAAGGTTTTCTTAGTGTCTGAAAATCTCCCATCGGTTTTAGTCAACCTCCCGCCGTCTCCTTTTGTATCTGCCTGTCGGATATTTTTTTTTATTTATCAGATAAATATTATTTATTGATATTTATTTTTGTGTTTTTGTACAATAAAAAGTTACTACTACTACTACTACTACTACTACTATAAATAGTTTTATCAGTTCTAGTTTAAGAACCATGTATAATATGTTTTGATGCAATCATGTATTGATCATGTTTAATTTAATTTAATTTAAAAAAAAAACATATAAATACACCTTTCTTCTTCTCCCTTTTTTGCTCCAACTAATCAAATATAACCGGCAGCCATCGGATCTTTTGTTCAACACAAATATCATTGTTGTTTCACTACATTGCCTTGTGGGTTTCCAATGTTTGCATAGGTCGAAGGGTTTTCTTGTTAGACAACGCTACCTTTTGAACACGGTACAGTCGGCACAAAAATAACCATGATATAAAATGATCCGGATTATTCAGACAACTACTTCTCGCCTTTAATACCACGTTGAAAAGAAATATATACCAATATTTCTTTGACCGAGCTTGAAAAGTGTAGCTGTTCTTTCAACGTTTTATTTTATACGTAGTACGTTTTGTGGTCCGTATAATTATAATCTTCTTATAGAAGAAGGCCAGAATTTAGATGCCAGTATCCAACTTTTCAGATTTTGCCTGGACGTAATAAAAATTTAGACTCAGCTCGAAAAAAGTTGAATTTCAATTGTTCTAACTATCCCTTGGAAATTCTAACCAAGGTGATAATCGTACACAGCAAATGCTTAATAAAGGAATAAATATCTCTAACAGATACCTACTAACAAAATCTCTTGTGACAATTTCCATTCATTAGTTCGGGAAGCGTTTTCTTTTCTACCAACAATTTTCACACTGACCAAAACTGAAAGTTACAAGCAGAAGTCTCTTTCTAACCTGTCATATTAGACATTGACAACCACTTGTAAATTGTAACTTGTAGCTCCGAGAAATGGGCCCCTAGTTTCGTTATTTTAGTTTGCAGATCTATAGCTGAGTTTAGACGTGCAACATGTTATTGCTACAAGTTTTGAGACCGAATTATATGCAAGAAAGAGATGCAGATATTTGCCACTCACTCGTACCTATAGTTGCGTCTCAAAATTTGCAGCAATAACTTGCTAGACCAGTAAGTTATTGCTGCAAATTTTGATGAATGAGAGAAACTCAGCTTATGACCATTCACTGGTTCCATTTATTTTAGCTGTTATAGTTTCTTCTGCTGACTATACCGTTCCGGCCTACACAGACAGCGTGTAACCTTCCTGATTGATATAGTACGCAGGTAGCTCCCGAGTGACTCAGAACTTTAAATGGGTAAGTATGGGGGGGGGGGGGTGTACACGAGTCTTAAGAAAACTGGTTAAGGTTGAATTTAGCTAGTAGTCATGGTATTAAATAAAGAAGCGGGCAAAGCGCCAAAAATATATAGCTACAACCTTAACGTGTAAGCGTTAAAGTTGTGTATACATACTTTTGGAACTTTGTTCGCATTAATAACTTGCCTGTACAATTGTACATGTGGTGTGGGGGAGTACAGTAAAGTTTTGCACACATAAATCTAAAGTTAAGGAAATAAGGTTGAATTTAGAGATGTCGTTGAGTACATCATTATTTCTACTGTGTTTTCCTTAATCACTGGTAGGCAACTGTCTTATTAAGTACTTGTTACGTCTTGTGAGATAATGGGTTTAAGTAAACAATATGGTTGTTCGTATTGTTTTATTAACAAGGTAAAACTAACTACTTGCAAACTAGAGCATATAATAGCTGTTGATTGTAAAGCGAGAGCAATATAGGTTATCTAAGCGTCCTTAGAGACAGCGTAACTACGTAAACAATAGCCAAAATCATGATAAACAGCTTACCTTCTATAGCCACGACGTGGTCACGAATCTGCTGAGCCAGTAGGGGATCTGGCACCAACTCCACAAGGTCATACAGAGCGTATATAGAAGGATGCACGCTCTCAAACCTCTGTATCTCCTGTCTTATAGACAGGGACGTGTTCAAACACGCCTGCGAGTGCTGCCGGTTACACATAGCGCCTCTCGAACTGAACATTTGATTTTGATACACCACAAAATTCACACCGGGCGATGCATTCTCATTTCAACGCAACGCGAACGATACCGCACATCGCGACGAAACTTTCGACACTTTATAATCTCCAATTCCTTTGCAACACTGAACTTTATTCGTTTAGACACTTGCCACTGTGATGATAATGATTAGAACTGTGATGTAAATAAAGTAAACAAGCTATGAACGAGCGACTCGCTGCGAGCACGAGGAGCGAACCACCCTAGCAGCGGCCATTAGCGGTACTGGCGTTTGGTGCGTCCGCACGCGAGCTGTCAAAACAGACCCTTTTTTTTATTTTAGCGCCATCTACCGGCGGCGTCATTCGCTCGCTAGTGCTAACTTGAACGCTACTTCACGTAGTGTCGACGCTTATTCATAGATGGCGCGCTAATCAATGTGTGTTGTAAAAATAGAAATGAATAGATTTCACGGTTGAATGGAGGCTTGCTCAACTGTGTAAACGAATGTCCATTGATAAACGTGTTTATATAGATAGTGCTTGTGTGTGTATGCTTGTATGTCACATGGGAATAGTTGGGTAAATATTGTTCTGATAAATACCTATTCTTTTTGTATCCTTCCTTTAAAGCGAAGTAGGTACCTATATCGTATGATGTATCTTTCTGAGTAGGTACAGTCAAGTTCTAAATATATTTCCAAGCAACATAATTCCCGATATAATTATGCAAAACACATTCTTTCGTCATTGTCTTAGAGAAATGTAAATAATAATTATATTTGTCACATGTCTGCTTGTAAAGATGTTTGTAAATTCGAGCGTACATCTATCTATAAAATAGTCACAAATTAAATAGCAAAATATACAAAAAAGAAGTAAGTACAGTCAGCAGCAGAAGTGCCGTAGCGGGCAAGGTGTTCACAATTATCCTAACACGCTCTTATTGTCTTAAAAATAAGATCGTGTCAAGTTCATTTTGAACACCTTGCCCGCTACGGCACTTCTGCTGCTGACTGTCTGTACTATGTTTTTAA
Organism: Leguminivora glycinivorella; assembly: GCF_023078275.1. Classification (NCBI taxonomy): domain Eukaryota; kingdom Metazoa; phylum Arthropoda; class Insecta; order Lepidoptera; family Tortricidae; genus Leguminivora; species Leguminivora glycinivorella. The sequence goes on from NW_025952828.1 coordinate 1,272,557, forward strand.
ATTGCATAGTTCTTTTGCCGCCACATAGATAGTGGCGCCGGGATAGACCTATCATATGGAACTAATAACCCTCGACGCAGAAACGACGGGGTGTTATAAGTTTGACGTGCCTGTCTGTCTGTGTGTCTGTCTGTGGCATAGCTTTCTAACGGATGAACCGAGTCAGATTTCGTTTTTATTTTGGTTTGAAAGCTGAATTATTCGGGAGTGTTCTTTGGACATGTTTGATGAGACTCGGTCCACTGAGTCGGAGGTTTTTCAAAATTTTAATCTTGTATCGTAGTTATGCACTTTAATATAGTTTCAAAATATAAGGTCGTTAGTTTTTAATGTATACATTGTTAAGTATTGTATCATTCAGGTCAAATCATTTGCGGAGTAATGGAATCTACGCTCTATTTGGTAAACACGTAATGTAAATACGTGATTATATTATAGTTCAATTATGTATAAAATTACGTAATTGTTGTACTTTTACTAACATGGGTGGAGAACAGTTTTTTCATCATTTGCAGCTTACAGCCCTTGAGCAAAATTAGATAACAGGCCTAGAGATGGGCCGAATATGGACTTTGCCGAATACGAATATTCGGCCGAACATTCGGTTCAGCTCTTACCGAACCGAACATTCGGCCGAATATTCGGTTACGCCATATTTTTAAAGCGAATGTTAATTTTAATCTTTAAAACTATGAAATGATTGATCATGGTTATACATACTACAACTTACATAATTATTATGTTCTTATGATTTAGTGGATAACTAAAACTTAGTTAAAAAACAACTCTGAACTCTTCTTAACTCTTAAACTACGGTTTTTTAACTTCTTTGAAAACAATTGTGTTTATATTTTGACGCATTTTTAGTAGTTCCTTAGAAAGCTACTAAAATAGGAGCTTATTATCCAATGGAATACGTAAGATCTTCATTAGTTATTTACTTTGTTAATTCGGTAAATATTCGGCAATGCAACGGAATTATATGCCGAATACCGAATATTTACCGAATATTCGGCCCATCTCTAGATAACACTAATATCGTAATATCATATGAAAGGTAAACCATGGAAAATGTGTGACATTCTCTGGGAAAAGGGACCTTATTGACGATGGCGCTCACGGCGTTATGAGCGATGTTCGTGTACAAATACGATGCCGCGGGACATAAGCGCCATCTAGAATACGGTCCCTTTACCCAGATAACGGCTCATATATTTTGACGACCGGTCTGGCGTAGTCAGTAGTGACCCTGCCTGCTGCGCCGCGGTCCCGGGTTCAAATCCCGGTAAGGGCATTTATTTGTGTGATGAGCACTGATATTTGTTCCTGAGTCATGGATGTTTTCTATGTATATAAGTATTTATTATATATTATATATATCGTTGTCTGAGTACCCACATCACAAGCCTTCTTGAGCTTACCGTGGGCCTCAGTCAATCTGTGTAAGAATGTCCTATAATATTTATTTATTTATTTTTTATTTATTTTGATATTATTTCATGTTATGCCGCAGTCAGTATCGTTAGTAACTTATTATTAATATGTGGCATGGCTTCCATAGACAGTGAGCTGCAAAAGTGCATTGCGAATTTATCAATGAATTCATTTATAATTTCTCCAAGCAATTTCGCAGCTCAATGTACCTCATGTTTTTATCATTAAATATTTAATAATTTACTTAGGGAAGCGGGGGGGGGGGGGGGTTAGAAAGAAACAAAAAGTAGCCTATTTCACTTTCCATCCCTTCAACTATCTCCATTTAAACAAATATGTCAATTCATCGCTCCGTCTTGCCGTGAAAGATGGACAGACAAACAGACAGACACACTTTCCCATTTGTAATACTACTAGCTTTTGTCCGCGGCTTCGCACGCGTCAGAAAGAGACAAAAAGTAGCCTATGTCACTCTCCATCCCTTCAACTATTTCCACTTAAAAAATCACGTCAATTCGTGGCTCCGTTTAGCTGTGAAAGACGGACAAACAAACAGACACACACTTTCCCATTTATAATATTATAGTATGGAATAGTATGAATATATTTAAGTATGGATGTACTATCAGCTGCAAAAGTGCATGGCGAATTTATCAATGAATTCATTCATAATTTCTTTATGCACTTTTGCAGGTGACAGTACGAGTAAGCTTGTTACAGACAGGAACAAAACACTATCCTATTCGATTCGGTTCTAGAACTTCAGGTACTTACAATACTTACAAAGGGATATTTGTAACCATCATGTACTATGTTCCCTGTGTGGTGACGGGTTAAGCATTTCACCACCCCCTTTCTTCCCGTGGGTGTCGTAGAAGTCGATTGTGGGATGTGGGGTTAAATTGTGGCGTAGGTGAGAGGCTGGCAACCTGTCACTGCAATGTCACAATTTGGATTTTTTTCAGCCCCTTTTTGCCAAGAGTGGCACTGAGACTTAGTAGTTCATGTGCTCTGCCTACCAATTTTTGGGATACAGGCGTGATTATATGAATGAATATGGAATGAATGATGAATGTTTACTATGCAAAGGATCCTCCTTTAGGGCCCTGACCCGCCTTGTTGGCGCGGTGTCAGAATCGCAATCAGACTGTCAATGAAATTGGGTACAAAAACAAATGCTAATTAAGTACGTACCTACTAAGGAGTCACAAGAAGCCGATATTATTATATATACGTACAATATAAGTTAAGTCTTACAGTGTTAAAACGGCATATAAACTGATTTTCTTCATTAAGTTGGCCTTGACTATTATATAATTGTATAGACTTAGATGCCCGATGATGGTGAAATATGTGTTACCTATTTATAATATTGTCTGAACAACTTTTGTACCATATTTCAAGCAAAATAAAAATATTTCATTTCAAAAATAAAAATATTTCATTTCATTTCATTTCAATAAATAAATAAATAAATATACAAGAATTGCTCGTTTAAAAGTATAAGATTCGATTTTTATAATATTAGGTAAAAGACATGGAGACAGTCCATTTTTGGCTTCACTTTTTAACGTGTTAATTTTATAGAGCCAGGTTTCTGGGCTCTCTGGTGATTCGGTGTTTTTAAACACATCTTTAAAATAAAAGTTTTACCTTATGTCAAAAAAGTATTTTATTTGAATAAAGGTATTTTGAAAATACCTATTTTGCATTTTGTATTTTAAATACCTTTTTGTAAAACTATTTTGTATTTTTATTTGAAATAGGTAAAAAACCAAAGTATTTGCATTTTGTATTTAAATACATTGCACTACCTATTTTTTAACATCTCTTGTAATAGACGAATTATTATTTCTATTTGGAAATAGTGTGACCACATACAGCTCGCATGCATAAAGACAAAAGAAGGCAAGGCACGACATGAAACCCTGTTATAGTAAATAGACTTATGTATGTATAGAAAATAGACTTATGAGTAGTGGAAACCAATCGAAAGAAATTTGGAAAATTGTAAATGAAGAAGTAGGTACAAAATCGAGATCTGAATGCATTTCTTTACGTGACCCGACATCAAACCAAATAATAGAAGGAAAGAACTTAACAAACACATTTAATTCTCATTTTCTTACTGTAGCCTCTAAGTACGTAATACGAAGTGATATGTCAAAGTCCACAGATTATGTACGTATGTATTTAGGAACGTCTGACGTGCCTGAATTTACTCTGCCAGTAGTCACTCGCGAGACCTTGGACAAGGCTTTTCAGCCAATGCTAAGAAAGCGTAATACTGCAGATGCCTTCGATATTTCCCCAAATGTCCTTTACTGGATATGGCCTGTAGTTGGCGACGTGCTTGTCGTCCTCATAAACCAGATGTTCGAAACTGGTACATATCCTGATGTTTTGAAAAGCACTAGGGTATGTCCGGTTTTTAAAGGCAAGGGCGACAGGTGTGATGTCAATAACTATAGGCCTATTACAATAGTACCGACATTATCAAAAATAGTTGAATCTGTCTTGTCGTCCCATCTAATGAGTCACGTGGAATCGAACAACCTGCTTACGAACAACCAATTTGCGTACAGGCAGAAAATGTCAACCACCTCCGCGGCGTACAGGATGTTCGATTGCATCGTGACTGGGATGGACGATAGGAATAAAATGGCTGGAATATTGTGTGATCTGTCGAAGGCATTTGACGTAATAGATCACAAGTTGTTATTGAATAAGTTAACCTTTTATGGCGTCCAAAACCAAGCACACTCACTGTTTTCGTCCTTTTTGTCAGGCCGCAAACAAGTAGTCAAAATACTTGCGGAAGGAAAGCAGTTGCAATCTGACGTGGGGGATATAAATATTGGTATTCCGCAGGGCTCAGCCCTCGGAAACACATTATTTCTGTTATTTATAAATGACCTGCCGTCGAACATTGCAACTGGTTTGTCTGTATTGTTTGCGGATGACACCACCGTGTTGGTAAGTGCAGACTCTTACGACCAGCTGAGCATAAAGATCAGCGATGCGTGTACCGAGTTACAAACTTGGTTTTCAGCAAATGGGCTCTTACTTAACTGCACCAAATCAAATGTAATGCTGTTCTCTGGTCGGAGGGTCCCACTGCCACCGTGTATGGCTAGCTGTCCGATGCCACTATGCAACGAGAGTAAGTTCCTTGGCTTTATGATCGACTCTAATCTGAATTGGAAGTGCCACGTCGACAGTGTTTGTAGTAGGTTGGGTAGTGCTGTCTTTGCGTTGCGAAAACTAAAACCACTTATTTCGAGTGAAGCTCTAAAACAGGTGTACTTTGCTCATTTTCACTCCATCATGTCTTACGGTACGCTTATCTGGGGCAACTCTACAGACGCTAACAGGGTCCTCCTAATACAAAAAGAGGCATTAAGGACACTTGTTGGAGTGAAATGCCGATACCCCTGCAGAGAACTTTTTGTTTCGCAGCGTATATTGACTCACTACTCACAACACATGTTCGAAGTACTCATGTTCGTGCGCAACAACATAAGTCAATTTAAACGAGTACACTGTCCGGGGAAACTGCTACGATCAACAGGACGCCTAAAAAGTGTCCCTCGTCGCATGGCACTTTCAACAAGGAACCCTCGTGTCATCGGACCGACTTATTTCGAGCACCTACCCGCCGAACTAAGAAATGAGCCAAGTGACGAAACATTCAGGCGTCAATTGAGAAACCTTTTGGTGAAAAATCCTCTATACTCAATAAAAGAGTATATGGAATTGAAATTTTGATGATTTGTTGTTGTTATTATTATTAATTGCTATTGTTTTATTTTTGATATTTTTTACGTAAATGACGATCCTTATTGGGAGATTTAATTTTATTTAAGATTGTTATTTTTATACTTATTTTTGTTGACGATTCTTATTGGGAGATATTATTTTTAAATTGAAATTTAATAATGACATTATATTTTCATCTTTTATCTTTGTGTGTGACATTCCTTTAATAATCGATTTGTATTTTGATTTGTAAGTATTTACATACTTATGTTAATTAATTTTTAATTTTAATTTTTATTAATTTGTTTTTATTGTTAAATTTTGGAAAATGACGATCCTTATTGGGGGACACAATATGATGATTTATTATTAATATTATTCCTGTTATCTTTAAGTTTTTAATTTTATGACGATCATGATGGGAATTCTTATATTTTTGTACAGAAACACAAACTTATATTGTAATTTTTTTCGTGAAATAAATCATCTATCTATCTATCTATCTATAGGGTATTGCAAAACGGTACACTCAGTTCAGCCTTACTTGTCCAATCATGTAAACAAACACTGCTGGAAAACATTATCTCAGTTTTCTCTGGAATTACACATTAACCATCACTTAAAATGTTATTATACACTTAAATAAACTCACAAAGTATTGAAATCAATCAACAAACCACTGGATAATATCATTTCTAAAACGATTTTCATTAATAATTGTAATTACGAACGGATGACATCAAAAACACCTCACATTACGAAGTCTAGATTGTCTTTGAGTAGTAATGTTGGGATAACAACTTATCGTTATGAACGATCGATATAACGTTTGAGTTTGTATAGCTTGGAAAAAAATGCGTTGATATTAACTACAATAATTTATCAGATTTTTAACCGACTTCTTCACGTAGAAGGAGGAGGTTCTGTATTCAGTTTCGTATTTATGTTTTATGTACTTATGTTCACCGATGACTCCGAGAGCCATGATCCGATTTTAATAATGTTTCTAAAGAAAGCGAAAGTGAGGCAAGCCTTTTTCACAGGGTTATTGCAAATGTGACGAAAAAAAATTAAACTTTGGTTTTAACATAGATATTGTGTGACGTCAAATTGAAAATCCTCTGATGACGTCAGCAGCGAAATTATCGTTAATACATCATTTTATCGACACTTCCAATCACTAGTAATTGTCTTTGACCATATTTTACGTTTCGTTTGTTTACTATATTAGACAAGTAAGGTTGAACTAACTTTACTATTATATATTCTGTTCTATAACTAAAAACAATTGTCAATTAAATTTATTTCAAATTAGTAACAGATTTTTTTTTCCAAGCGGTTTCTTACTAAAACTAAAAGTTACATACTTTTTCCGTGATGTTTACACTATACACATAATATACATACATAGTAACGCCTAAAACTCACATGAGTGTCTTATTTCGCCATAGTATGGTTTTCAAACGCTTAGTTGTGCCAAAGATGTTTAATTTGCTCAGCCTCATTTGTAGTGCTAATGAGTGGCAGCACGCATGCGCGAATGTCATTGTCGTGGGAAATAGGTGGACTTAATATAGGCACGCAAACCGACTAGTCCGTCCGCGAGAAATGTCGTGGAATGTATGGGGCTCTATACAATCTTTGGCTCTTCTCTTTCCGAACAGACTGACAGTAGAATTTGAACGTACAATGAAGCTATGGTGGTGACGGATTAAATAATTCCATTACCCCTTTTCTACCCATGGGTGTCGTAGAAATCGACTGTGGGATATGGGTTCAATTGTGACGTAGTTAGGCGGAAAGATGGCAACCTGTCACTGCAATGTCAGTTTCGTTTTTCTCAACTTTTTGATTGCCAAGAGTGGCGCTGAAGCTTGAGTACTTTCATGTGCTCTGCCTACCCCTTATGAGCCCTTTATGAGATACAGGCGTGATTGTACGTATGCAACTTGCAATTTCACCCTCGAGTCCATAAGAGAACGTAAGTTGTGCTCAACTGTCTGCCACTTTAGTGCGTTTTCACATTATCCGATCCGATATCGGATGTCGGACCGATATCCCATACATTACAGGCGCCATCTTGGATTTTTCCATTGAAATCCTTCCGACATCCGATATCGGATCGGATAATGTGAAAACGGACTTACAGTGGAAAATTTTAATGATGTAGATCGCCAAACATTAAAAATGTACCTAGAATATTTCAAAACCATTGATATCAAAACTGACTATAGCTATAAGATTTAAACTCTTTATTTACATGAACATATTTACATAATTATATAAGAAACTAAGACTAAACTTAAAAGCTAGCTAATGTCTAAAATAGGCCCTTGAGGCATTGTACCAAGGATGCTGGCGACATTTCCTCGCTGTATCGCAATGCTGATACGTTGAGCGAGGAAGTCGCCAGCTCTTCGGTCACCAGTTACCTCAACCAGACGCTTCGCGATTTCTGTGAACAACTTGTTCGCGCTGGGGCCCCATGGACCTAGAGTTTCTACACCAAAGGGTACAAAAAGGTATTCTTTGTCAAGACTTTTGTATTTATTACGTTTCAAAATTTAAGCTATAAGTAATTAACGAGAATAGGTCAGTTCGTTACAGATTTACTAGAAAATGTGGACTTCCCTCACAATCGCCTTAAAGCCCTTAACGGGACGTGGATAAACAAGAAAATGAAATTGGTTTCCGCAGAACAAGCTGGCCTAGAATTCACGAAGAGATTCAGCACTTTCAGCAGCGGACCGTTGATAAACCAGCTATATTCTGACCCAGTGGTGGGCAAAGTTTTTTCATTGGGGCCAAAATTTTAGAGGCTGGCCAGATTTATACTAAAAATGCATTTGAGGACCGGTGGACCGGTGGCGGGCCGATATATGGCCCGATATGGGCCGACAGATATGGCCCGTCTATACTTTGCTCACCACTATTCTGACCCATTCTAAAGGCCCATATGGTTGATACATTCGCTGTTGAGTAAGGTTTTGATAGCTTCTTTGGATGAGCATGGCCCAGTGATGCAGTTTGACGAGTTCAAGACTTCCCCAAGTGGATTCTTCCACTTTTCTATTTATTCTAAGCAATGGTAATATCCTGCCCTTTGGTGACGTTAGATGGTCAAGGTTAAATTGAACACCGGTGGATTTCTTGTTAGGTACTTATACCTACCAGTAAATATGTTGTTTCTTTAGTCGCCTACAGTAATTAACATGGTGAATATAAAGGTCATTACTGCCCATTGGATCGTTTTAGGTTAGTACTTATATATTATTGAAGATTTTAAAGCTAATTGTAAGCATAACATAAAACAGAAAGTAGACAACACAGCAATACAGCAATAGGTACACATTACAGCAATAAAACACTCACCTAGTGGCGGTCATGAGTCATGACACACTCAAAATGCCGCGCTATAGGTGAGTCATATCGGCTGGCTTATAGTAGCCAGGATGGGGTTGGTACTGGCCCGCACTCTACAAAGCAACGAGGCAGTTCTTTTGCGTATTATGTCATAGTAGTCATCCGTGCGAGCTTGTGCGAACATACCTAATGCGCTGCAGAAACGAGACAGCCCAACAATATCCTGAAACCATTATTGCACAGCACGCGCAGGGAACTGATGGTCTTTTACTACAAGCTCAACTCCAAAATCACAAAATGATCAGACAGTTGAAATATACCTCTATTATATCAAACAGTACTTTTTTCATTGATTAAAATCCTTTCGTTTAAAAAAATCTCTAGCCTTAGTCTGTTACGACATGTTTTGCGAATAGACAAGCGCTTTACAGCGAGATGGAAAGACAATAGAGTTTAATTAGCAACATAAACTTTGTTAGCTATTCCATTATGTCCCTGTAACCGACTACTAAAAGGGATGCGTTTGAAATCTATCCGCTTGTGTTATTGAGATTAAATTATTATCATAGTTACAATACAATACAATACAAATCCACTTTATTGCACAACCTCAGAAATGTACATAGGAACACACACATTACAATAAATTTTATTACAGAGGTAAACAACAGGCGGCCTTATCGCTAAAGAGCGATCTCTTCCAGGCAACCTTTGGGTAGTGGAAAAATGGTATTCATAACTTTAACTAATTAGGAGGTGCAAAAAAAAAACTAAATTAATAGTTCTTTGTTATACAAGGGGGCAAAGTTGTATTTTAACGCCGAGTGTGGAATTGAAAAACGAGCAAGTGAATGGATTCTATAGTTGAACCACGAGCGAAGCGAGTGGTTCGAGAATAGAATCCTGAACTTGCGAGTTTTTAACACACGAGAAGTAAAATACATTTGCACCCGAGTGTAACACAAAACTTTTCCCCTCACAATAGCGAGGAAACTACAACCAGGGGCGGCTCACTCCGCGATTGTATCGCCGCGCTACAAGTACATGCTGGCGGCCGCGAGTTCGCGGCCAAATCAGGGGTGGCGCGCGTTCTCGCGGAACGCACGTTCGCACTTTCTATTGTTACTTTACGTCGCTAATTTTTTTAAGTTTTATACGCGATGACCGCATGCGAATAGCTAATGGTGCTTAGAAAAACAGACATCATGAATAAAATAGGACATCTTACACAGATCTACTATTGATTAAGTCCCACGGAATAGTTCAATAATGCTTGGGACTTAAACAAAAATATATAAATACTGTACAGTGTACATATACCTAGAAACTACCCAAGGCTGGAATATAATGGCATAACATTTCATCTGAGTATTAATTCGTTTTAATCCATAGCCAACCCTATCGTCCGACGCTGCACACGTGCGGCTCGTTTCTTTGTTAGAATTTTGTAGGCATTTAAAAGGCGGCATTTCGTGAACATCAAAGCAGTGGGCCTTCTGTACTTGTACTATTATATATTCTGTGCTACAACGCAAAAAATGCGTTTATCAGTGCTGCCAGTAGTTCCACTGGTGGTAAATCATCTTTATTACTAGATTCACCTACTTTTATCAATTTTAAAGCAGTTAATTTGACTTTATTCAAGGTCAAATTACTTTACCCACTAGTGGATAAAATGCGTTTTTACCAGCTGGTATTAAAGGACAAAACACGTGTTTCCGAGCTAGTGAGGGGAAAAAGTATTTAATTGTAGCTAAAAAGCATATACCTACATAATACATATAATACCTACACATACATACTGCTTACATATTATATACCTACATACATATATTATAATACATACAATAATGAAGGGACAAATAATAGTCTTTCAGATGGGATTTAAAAGTAGCAAGGTATAGTTATTGGTAGTGAGATTGTTTAAACACTAAATTTTGAATTATTACTAATTACTAACTAAATGCATATTGTATCATTCATTTGTATGCATCATTTTGCTTCTAGAATGTCTAATGTTATCCATACTAATATTATAAATGGGAAAGTGTGTGTGTCTGTTTGTTTGTCCGTCTTTCAAGGCAAAACGGAGCGACGAATTGACGTGATTTTTAACCGACTTCAAAAAAGGAGGAGGTTCTCAATTCGACTGAATTTTTTTTTTTTTTTTGTATGTATGTTACTCGATATCTCCGAGAATCGTGGACCGATTTTCAAAATTTTTTTTTTGATCGAACGTGTATAACCCCGAGATGGTCCCATTGGCACCAAGTCGGGGTCTGATGATGGGATCTTGGAGAAATCGAGGGAACTCTTCAAATGTTATAGGCACATGTAATGTTTTTAGTGTATTTTTCAAAGGTACACCAGTATTTACGCCTGATGGTAATAATTTTATGTGGCTGAGCTGATGATGGAAGGTCAACTCCTCAATGGTTAGGAGTTAAAGGATAATTCTTTCACTACTGTGCATATATTCGGACTGATACATATAATATCACTAGGAACCACTAAAAATCAACAAATAAATTAACTTTTTAACAAAAAATAAAACCGCCTTCAAAAAAAGCGTGTTACAAAACACGGAGAAACTAAAAAGCCAAAAATAATAAACCTTCGAATTCAGATTTCTTATCGGATTGCAATAATCTAAACATCCAAATTATAAACAAATCAATTATTTTTGGAGTCGGGGCCAGCCTGCGTATGGTTGGGTGGGGCAAACAGGTAATAGCAAGGCGACGAACAGGTCTGGTACCGACTACAAAAATAATTGATTTGTTTATAATTTGGATGTTTAGATTATTGCAATCCGATAAGAAATCTGAATTCGAAGGTTTATTATTTTTGGCTTTTTAGTTTCTCCGTGTTTTGTAACACGCTTTTTTTGAAGGCGGTTTTATTTTTTGTTAAAAAGTTAATTTATTTTAACCGACTTCAAAAAAGGAGGAGGTTCTCAATTCGACTGAATGTTTTTTTTTTTTTATGTTTTTGTATGTATGTTCCTCGATATCTCCGAGAATTGTGGACCGATTTTCAAAATTTTTATTTTGATCGAACGAGTATAACCCCGAGATGGTCCCATTGGCACCAAGTCAAGGTCTAATGATGGGATCCTGGAGAAATCGAGGGAACTCTTCAAATGTTATAGGCACATGTAATGTTTTTAGTGTATTTTTCAAAGGTAAACCAGTATTTACGCCTGATGGTAATAATTTTATGTGGCTGAGATGATGATGGAAGGTCAACTCCTCAATGGTTAGGAGTTAAAGGATAATTCTTTCACTAGTGTACATGTATTCGGACTGATACGTATAATATCAATAGGAACCACTAAAAATCAACAAATAAATAAACTTTTTAACAAAAAATAAAACCGCCTTCAAAAATAAGCGCGTTACAAAACACGGAGAAACTAAAAAGCAAAAAATAATAAACCTTTGAATTCAGATTTCTTATCGTATTGCAATAATCTAATCATCCAAATTATAAACAAATCAATTATTTTTGGAGTCGGTGCCAGCCTGCGTATGGTTGGGTGGGGCAAACAGGCAACAAGGCGACGAACAGGTCTGGTACCGACTGCAAAAATAATTGATTTGTTTATAATTTGGATGATTAGATTATTGCAATACGATAAGAAATCTGAATTCAAAGGTTTATTATTTTTTGCTTTTTAAGTGGAGATAGTTGAAGGGATGGAGAGTGACATAGGTTACTTTTGTCTCTTCGTAACGCGAACAAAGCCGCGGGCAAAAGCTAGTTTACAATAAAATACACGTACACACCGGCAAAATGCACTCTGCCCTCCTTTACTGCCCGATCCTCCCTCACCCATCCTTATGAAATGGTCAAGTGTCAAGCTAGCGGAGATGATGTGCATTTGTGCCTTGGTCTCACTTCTCATATTCTGTTCGTCTATTAAATAATAGTTATTTGTTATACAAGGGGGCAAAGTTGTATTTTAACGCCGAGTGTGGAATTGAAAAACGAGCAAGTGAAAGGATTCTATAGTTGAACCACGAGCGGAGCGAGTGGTTCGAGAATAGAATCCTGAACTTGCGAGTTTTTTAACACACGAGAAGTAAAATACATTTGCACCCGAGTGTAACAAAAAACTTTTCCCCTCACTATAGCGAGGAAACTACAACGCAAAAAATGCGTTTATCACTGCTTCCAGTAGTTCCACAGGTGGTAAATCATCTTTATTACTAGATTCACCTACTTTTATCAATTTTAAAGCATTTAATTTGACTTTATTCAAGGTCAAATTACTTTACCCACTAGTGGATAAAATGCGTTTTTATCCGCTGGTATTAAAGGACAAAACACGTGTTTCCGAGCTAGTGAGGGGAAAACAAATATAATTACTCTAATTACTTTGTCAGTCTTCTTTTTTTATTCGCCAATAGTACCTTCACTATCTGTGTCGCTTAACTTCAAACCTGGGTAAAACTATTCTGCTTTAAGGTTGAATACATAAAAAATACAATATGATCTGAAAGATAATCAACCTTATAGCAGAATGGATTTACCCAGTTTTCAAGTTAAGCGACACGTTTAAGAACCTCCTATACATCAATTACCTATACCACCACTTTTAGGTTCAGAAATAGATTCTGTAGGTCATTCAGAATCCTAACCTTGGTCAGATTACGGATCTGAAAATTCAAGTGCTTCCTTTTCTTTATTGGCACCGTTTATTTAAATTAAACGCCCACTGTGCAACTAGAACGAGGAAGGTAATGTTACATTACTGCGAGTGGTATGTCAGGATTTCAATTGACATGGCAGGATTTTTTGGTATTTCGTCAGGATTTCGCGATTTATTTACTAGAGCTATGCTAATATTACCGTCATAATTGCGATCTTTCTTCAACCAAAAACGTCACTACGATAATACACCCTGTTTTTATTGAATTCCGTTAACTTTAAGGGATGGTTATTTAGATCAACTGCAATGCCACAGTTTCGTTTTCTTTTAACCCCTTATTTGCCAAGAGTGGCCCTGAAGCTTTAGTAGTTTCATGTGCTCTGCCTACCCCTTTATGGGATACAGGCGTGATTGTATGTATGTATGTATTTAGATCAAATACAATTAATTTCTCTAAGAAACTAGCGTCTTAACTCTTACGGTTATCGAGTAATTAAAAAAATAAAAATAATTACTGAACACGTGTGTGACAACCTTTACCACTTCCCAATGTTATTTGTTTTGACATGTGCCGTCAGTCACTTGACACTAACTTGAATATTATTCTTAAGGGTCTCTCACACTAATTAATTCATTTATTTTGTATGAAAACGATGAAAAAATTATTTGCGAATTTAACTAAAAGTGTTTTATACAGGCTGGTTCCTGATAATGAACCTAATGACGTGTCGAATTTAACGGAAAACAAAAAAAACACGGTGTATAATATAACACGCACATATACTTACCTAGTTAAAACACTTTAAGTTCTCGCGTTTTGTACACATTTTTTAAAAACACACACGGGTTGACCGCGATAAATAACATTTGCCTTTTATCCAACGTTTCAACCAGGTTGCACTAGCCGTGGTCGCGGAAGAGGTAAAAATGTTATTTTTCCCCTCACTAGCTCGGAAACACGTGTTTTGTCCTTTAATACCAGCGGATAAAAACGCATTTTATTCACTAGTGGGTAAAGTAATTTGACCTTGAAAAAAGTCAAATTAACTGCTTTAAAAATGATAAAAGTAGGTGAATCTAGTAATAAAGATAATTTACCACCTGTGGAACTACTGGGAAGCAGTGATAAACGCATTTTTTGCGCTGTAGTTTCCTCGCTATAGTGAGGGGAAAAGTTTTGTGTTACACTCGGGTGCAAATGTATTTTACTTCTCTGTGTTAAAAAACTCGCAAGTTCAGAATCCTTTTACTTGCTCGTTTTTCAATTCCACACTCGGCGTTAAAATACAACTTTGCCCCCTTGTATAACAAATAACTATTATCGTGTTCAACCCTTGTGTGTCTTTAAAAAATATATTTACCTAGAAGTGGATCCCAGGCTCCTATGAGCCGTGGCAAAACGCCGGGATAACGCAAGGAGGATGGTGACGACGCACATATAATTAATAATTCGGAGTCTAATTCTCCTGTCCAAACAAACTTTCCCTTTCTGTTTTCAGAACCCGAGCCAAAAGGCCCTTACGGATACACTTAAACCAATCATGATCGTTATGCAATTACCCCCTATGATCCTAAAATCCATCAGCTATTCGGGAGCTTCTCAGCCATTTCCATGAATCTCTCTGAAGTCTTTTGGTTCCAGGTAACCTGCTGCAAAGTTCTTCATTCTCTGTCTGGCGAGGGCGTAACATTCATACATTAGATGTCTGACGGTCTCTTCCTCTTCAACACACATACCGAAAATGAGTATAGTCAGTGTCAAATCTTGGCCAACATTCCTTTGATGAATACCCTAAATATTATGTATGGAGATGGCAATGTTTAATTTGTGAACATCGAGTGTGAATGCGACCAGTGGTAACGCTGAAAGTGAACGCAGCCGACGCGCGCGAAAGAGGGTAGATCGCGCGCTGTCTACGCAACTTTGACATCCACCCGCCTTCCTAGTTTTTCGTGATCATGATGCATGCAACTGCGTCGAAATATTGAAGGAGCCCGACAAGAATCAAAAAAGTAATCACGGTCTATGTCCCGGTCAATATAAGTCTAATGAAAATAACCGTGAATCATTCAAAACTCTTAACATCGAAAAAGCCCGTAAATTAAGTATATTTGGCAAACAGAATAATATACGCGCCACCACACAGCGCAGCTAATCCTCGCGACTGCGCATACGACGCAATTAGGGCATTAACTTGTTTGTTTCTGGCTCTGAGTAACCTGCATTTCGTCACTACTTTTAAAAAATCTCGTATCTCACGCTGTTCCTCAAAGTTAAAACGCAGTAAGTCTATATGCATTCCATACATACTTACTACAATTTTCTTTTCATTGACAGACGAAGATACAAGTTTTTTTAAAAGTAGTGACGATTTGTTTCGTGCGTTGACCTTTTGTTTTTGTCAACGGCTACGGATTTATCTTATACTTAAAACCTTATGGTAGGTTAGGGTTACGAAACTAAGCTGCTTATTTATAAGTATAAGTACCTAAACCTTATAAATTGAAATAGATATCATACACGAAAGAAAAAACGGCAAAAAAGGAGCGAACACTTGCCGTCTACTCCGTCTAGCCGCCACGGACTACGGAGCTACGAACGTGTTCAGTGTAGGTACTATATTGGTGATTTAAGTATAACGTATCTAATCAGATGTCATATAATGCACAGACGTATTAAGTATAATGTGGTCTGCACATTAAACTTAATACGATTAGTCTAAATGTTGTATTGATGGTTTGGATTAATAAATAAATGTATAAAAGTTGTCTTGGTGTTTATTTCACATAATACAAAAGTATCACTTCCTATTGTAAAACTATAATAACATATTATGTTTATGTATCCCAATCTCTATTTTTATCACCTATTATTTCGTCGTAAATCGATTTCGCTTTCTATCTTGATTGTTGTAATATTTCTGTCAGATAATACACTGAAAAGCAATCAAAACGAGTCACTTTCTACGGAAGCTTACATATACAGCGACCCTTTTTTGTTGCACTGATGTGTATTGAACATTAAATAAGTACTTGAAGTATTTTATTGCCGTGGGCAATCTTTGTGACATTTGAAATGCGATCAGAACAAACAGTGGTTTTCAATAATGATTCATCCTTTTGATATTGTTCAAAATAATCATCATATCTGGGGTCAATTCGCGGCAGGAGTAACATGAGTCACGATTTTATGGCATGTTCGGTTTATTCACGTTGCAAGTTCAAGTGATATGACTTGACTTTCCCGATATATGCATAGATCCTTTCATTTGCAGCTTTAGTTCAAATAAACAATTAATGAAGTCGTGACTCACGTTACTTTTACGTGGATTCACTCTCAGTCATATTTCCTCGTAACGCCGTGGCTTGCGTGGGCGACGGTCGCGCGATGGTCGCGCGACGGCGATGCGACGCATACGAAATCAAACCTTATCGATATGGAAGTATGAGACGCGCGACCGTCGCCGTCGCGTCTCATCGCATCGTCTATTTCCATATCGATAAGGTTTGATTTCGTATGCGTCGCATCGCCGTCGCGCGACCATCGCGCGACCGTCGCCCACGCAAGCCACGGCGTAATTCCAGTTGTGTAAGGTCTGATTGGACGCTTGGAGCGGAGCATTGAGCGTGGCGTTCAGCGCGGCGGACGAGCGTGCATGCGACCACCCTATACAATCTCGACTCAGCACCACCAAGGAAAAAATATGCTCGTTTAGACGGAGCCTTCCTACATCCTTTGGTTGATACTAGGTTATATTATAGTGACATTGTGAACAATGTAAACAAACCTTATCCTAACTCATCAGATACTGGCTGAAAATCCATGTGTTATTTAATCAAATCATCTTACAATATGATCCTCAACCTTTAAAGTAATAAAATTGTTCTAAAATATTGATATTTATATAATAGTTTGTTTACATTATTGACCGCGATTTTAAACTGAAATAGATACCATACACTAAAGAAAAAGCGACCAAGCCCGGGTTCGGTTCCCGGCTTCGCCACCAGGCGACTTGATCACTTTTTTCTTTAGTGTATGGTATAAGTAGTGTTAATACTTAAAAAAAAAAACAAATCAAAAAATATTTTATAAAATAATTTGATTTTTTCCTAACATCGACATTTATTATATTTAATAGTTAGCAAGAATCAGTTAAAGTCCATACAGGGATAAACCTAAGTCATAAAATACTTATTTTAATGACTCAATGGTCAAAACTGAGCTTCAAAAAGAAAATACAACCAGTTTTCATGTTCGTTCAACAAGTTTTTTGGTTAAAATAGCGCCTACGTGCTCTTTGGTTCACAAGCTACTTGTCATTTGAATCAGCAATATATTTGAATCAACAAGTCGATTTTATAAAAACAACCTAACACATATTGTTTTAAACATACGTTTGGCTGATTCAAACGGATAAACCGCAACAAGTCGAACTTGTTAAATTCACAATGCAAATTTCTCTCAGTGTACACTGTACACCAATTGTATGAATATATTTATAATATAAAAATCTTACTACGTACTTCCGCAAGATGACTTTAGCAACACCGAGTGACCGCATTAATCAATCGTCCTTTTTCTACGGTCCCGTATCACATGGCAGGCAATTGTCGACTTATCATCACCAGAGTATATCGAGTAATCTATCTTTAAACTAAATATTGATCGAAAGTGCGCACGATGTCCTGTTTCTAGGTTTCTACGAACCCGTAACAGATGCTAGACAATACAATTGTCGACCTATCATCACCACAAAGTAAAGATAAATCCATCTAAAATAGTCTCGAAGGTGTTCACAGTATAGTGACAATTCAGTGCAATTCATACCGAATACATCTTTTTACCTGTGACTTGGGTTTTCAAACATATGCACTTATTTAAATAGTGACCTTACAGTCATAAACAATAAGATAGCTAGGTAATAATTGCGCACGTACAGACGCCCCATTAGGGTCTCGCCAGTCTCGCAACACATGAAAGAATATGTATATTTTCACTGTTACTTTTTACATGATAGATTCATAATTTTAACATTTTATTATTTAAAATCTGTACAAATTTGTCTCATCTGCATAAAATAATAACGAAACGAAAAAGAATATATGTTAACGTATTACAACACAGTTTAAATTTATCATTCATAATAATAAATCTGGGCGACCGAGCTTCGCTCGATTCTATTTTAATATATCACGTCTTTAGATAAAAAAAAAACTCTTTTAAATACAAAAACAAAAAAAAAAGACAAAAAACAAAAACTTAATTTCTGGCCGGGATTCGAAACCCTGACACCTACGATCTATCTGCGTACATTAGACCGACCTCGTACGACTGAGCTAAGCGGAATCGATGCGCGCGCGGCGAAATTAACGACCATATTTTATGTTTACTAACGCGAAAGAAAAACTCATGAAAACTCGAAAATTCGCGTTTCCCGGGATCTAAGGCTACGCTAGATCGATTTTTTACCCCCGAAAACCCCCACATAACAAATTTAAGCGAAATCGTTAGAGCGGTTTTCGAGATCGTCGGTATATATAAATAAATAAATAAATAAATATACAAGAATTGCTCGTTTAAAAGTATAAGATATAAAGTACAGAATTAGCAAAACAATGTCTTCGAAATAAAAGCTAACCCAAAATTCGATCACGACCTTTGTCATAAGTAGAAGAAATGTAAGTCTTTCGTAGTGTGTGTAATTAATAAATTAATTATCTATGTATTTAAAGTATATTTTAAACCAGATACCCCATAAAATCATTTGTTTGTATTTACATAAGAATCAGACAAAGCTAGTTTACTGTCACTCAGTATATTGTGCCCGTATCATGTCATCCGAAGCAATCAACTCAGTTCAGTCGCCACCATACAACGCGCGGGTTTGCACGCGCGAAGTGCTGTGTTGTGTATTATGTTCTAAACTGTTTGGAGTCATGTCGAAACTTAAGGTAACATATATAACAACTTATCACTAGTGGGTTTAGTACACATGTTATATGAAAAAGATTAAGGCCCCGGACACGCGTGTGTATTTTTTTCTAATGCAGAATTTTCAGAACTTTACAGATGAGTGTTCGAATCTTATATTTTTTGGTAGACCATTTTAATTTTTGCCTAGACTACCTATAGGAAAATGTCATAATTAATGATGGGAATCATTAATGTGAAAAGGATATAATTATGTAATTTTTGTGTTTTTCTTTAGTAAACATAAACAACTGTTTGGTCAGTACGCAATTTAATTTTGGTGTTACATAAATAATAACTTAAGATGCACCTGGATTTATCTTCAATGATCTTCTTTACAAAATTAGATAGTGCAAAAAGTACCTAGGTACAGTCAACCAATTGGAACCCTAGGCCACTGTAGAACTGTGTCATAGTGACGTTATAAAATAGATTGTAAGAAATCTCTAACTGCTTGTCATTTTGACATGGTTGTAGTGGCCTAGGGTTCTAATTGGTTGACTGTACCTACATACTAATATACATACATACATACATACATACAATCACGCCTGTATCCCATAAAGGGGTAGGCAGAACACATGAAACTACTAAAGCTTCAGTGCCACTCTTGGCAAATAAGGGGTTGAAAGAAAACGAAACTGTGACATTGCAGTGACAGGTTAATATACCTACTAATATAATGAGTATATAGTTTTGTCTGTATGTTACCTACATTAAACGGTTAAACATTTATATGAATTTTTGCGGTTAATATAATTTAAAAACTGAAACAGTAGTTATCAATACCTAGTCGCTGCAAGTGCTGCAACTATCGTCTGGAAAGATGCTGTGGCCGATGATGATGAGTTATCAATAATTCTCGTTGTTCCAAGGAAAATACATAGGTAATGCTATAGATATACATATATTCACCTGAAAGCCAATAAAAAAAATTAAACTGGGTCGTGTGTGGTTATTATTATTTTCATATATATTTATTGTTTATTTATGTATTTAGGTATAAGTATTGCATTCATTTTTAGAGTAGGGATGTATATTATGTGTACATTTATATACCGATGCACTTTAGTTGTTTGTCACCATCTATTTTCCTCTCTCAGTTATTCTAAGGTTAGCTGGAAGAGATCCCTTAAAGGGATAAGCTCGCCTTTGTACATAACCGTTATAATATTCTCTGTGCATGTAATTTGTTCTGTACAATAAAGTGTTTACTACTACTACTACATATATGTATATGTTATTTGTATATGAGAACTTCCGTAGGTACTAAAGTTGCATATCATAAACACTTGAAAATTGTTCTCACACTTGCTCAGTGTCAGTTTTAATTCTCACGATCAATACTCATGTTATGGTTCTTGTGTCAATAATATAAATAAAGGTTACGTATGTACAGCGGGGCAAATCTCGACTGGGGGGCAAATGTAACTGGTCCATTTTTTCCATGTTTTACTATGTTTGAATTATTAAATAGAGTGTCCACTGGTTATATATGGTAGGCGTGTTTAGTGCATATATGTAGAACTCAACATAATAGAATAATAATGGAAAAATGGATAAGTTACAATAGGCTAGTTTCCTACACTTGAAATAAAATATTTTATGCAGTTGCACGATTAAAGCAGCAAGCAGCACATAATTATAAGAAAAATATGGACAGTAGTTATGTTTAAACACAATTTCTATTTAAAAAGTCAAAGAGAAAGATATAAAGTAAATAAATTGACCGTGACGTCACTCCTCAGTATTTCATAGTAATTCCATATTAGCAAATCGTTATGACAGGTCTTAAAAAGAAGCTGATTTGACTAGTAGGAAACTTGCCAATTGCCCCTAGTCGAGATTTGCCCCGCTGTACCTTACATTAAACGATTTACGAGTACCTACATACGTATGTACACATGCATCAGGTCTATCATTGTATATAGAAAACTTGTAGGTATCTGCGATTTAACGGCAAACTTAAAAATGAAACGTGTGGTTGTAGTAATGAGGAGGGATTTTGAAATCAAATTTACCAAAATCATAATCCCAAAATAGCATAAACGTATAAATAACCGCAAAATTAAAATCCCGACCGCGACATAGTGGACCGATTTTTATGAAACATGGCTAAGAACACTCGCGACTAACTCAACTTTTAAACAAAAAAAACTAAATCGAAATCGGTTCATCCGTTCAGGAGCTACGATGCCACAGACAGACACACACACAGACAGACAAACAGACAGACAGACAGACACATCAAACTTATAACACCCCGTCGTTTTTGCGTCGGGGGTTAAAAATATATTTTTCCCCTCACTAGCTCAGAAACACGTGTTTTGTCCTTTAATACCAGCGGGTAAAAACGCATTTTATCCACTAGTGGGTAAAGTAATTTGACCTTGAATAAAGTCAAGTTAACTGCTTTAAAATTGATAAAAGTAGGTGAATCTAGTAATAAAGAGGATTTACTACATGTGGAACTACTGAAAGCAGTGATAAACGCAATTTTTTGCGTTGTAGTTTCCTCGCTATAGTGAGGGAAAAAGTTTTGTGTTACACTCGGGTGGAAATGTATTTTACTTCTCGTGTGTTAAAAAACTCGCAAGTTCAGGATTCTATTCTAGAACCACTCGCTTCGCTCGTGGTTCAACTATAGAATCCTTTCACTCGCTCGTTTTTCAATTCCACACTCGGCGTTAAAATACAACTTTGCCCCCTTGTATAACAAATAACTAATAAATTATAGCATAAACGTATTTTTGCCTGATAGGTATCCTAAGATTATGCGCATATAAAAAACCTTGATACTTATTATTTTTATTATATTAATATTAAAGTGACAATATAATTTAGATAAGGTTAAAAATAACAGAATAATGTAAAGTTAAAAACAATAAAAATCCATACTAATATTATAAATGGGAAAGTGTGGGTGTCTGTTTGTTTGTCCGTCTTTCACGGAAAAACGGAGCGACGAATCGATGTGATTTGATTTTATTTTATTTATTATATTTTAGAAACATAATTACAGTCGTTTACAAACAGTAGTACTTATACAATACCAGTAGCCTTACCATGACTTTTTTGAGTTAAAAAATACGTTACGTTTTCAGTGAGAGTTACGGAAAATGTATGGAAAAACTGAACAGCGCTCCAAGCGGAAACGCTCACGTACTAAAATTTTCATCGGTACCATAAGTTATCAACGTGTTTACTCCGAGTTTTCAATACGTTCCTAACTTTACAGCTAAGGCGCTCTCTTTCTGATTGTATGAAGTCAATAGAACCAGAACTATTTGACAGTCTCTAGTGAAAACTCAATACTTTACGTGAGTAATCATTGACAGTCACTAGCGTAAAAGTAAACCACCAATTCACTGTGATGTGTCATTATTACTGTCAAATTATATAACAATCCCACAACATTTTCTCGTTTATATTTGCAATTTTAAATACAATTATGACTAATATGTATTAATTTATAATATTACGTGTAATTCAAGAACAGCTTACATGTACCAGTTAGTCAGTAGTTCGATAAAAAGATAAACCAGTGATGAAACCAGTGTTTGATACTTTTACAAAGGTAATGAGTTATATTTATTCATCATTTTGTACTGTTTAGCTACAGTTGAGATGATTATATTGGTTGCTTTCAGAAAAAGAAGATATTATTGAAAACAATATTTCCATGCCAGCCGTATGGTATTCAGCAAACCGAACGTAGAAGATTGTTCAAATTGATAATGATTGAGGCAGTTAAGAATCAACTGATTACCTACAGCAGCAGGCAGTACCAATTCATGGGCATGTTAGTTCCTCAATGCACAATACTTGTACCTGTAGTCACCATAACACCATATCTCGTGGGTATATATTAGAAGTGAACCAAAGGAAAAAACTTCAAAAAAATTATCCTATTACTGAAATAAAGTATCTCATTCTGTGACTTTGTTTAATTTGTAATATTCTTGAGTAACTGGCTAAGTATTTAATAAATTGATGTGAAACGAAAACTAAAAACCTAAAATTCAGCGTTTTCGTACATATCAAACATCAATTACAACGACATCGACATAGGTAACGACAGTCTAAGGTAAGGTATAGAACTTTTGAAGGCGATAAGCCATTATGGGGTGTATATGAAGATTATAATTTGATACAAAAGTGAGTAGAAAAAGCATTTTGAAACAAGTAAAAATTGTATCTAATTTTTTGGCAGGGCACGTAGCCAAATGCACAAACGATTATGATTAATATCGTTATCGTAGCTTAGCTATCTCTATCACTTTTCCGTATTGACATGACAGAGCTAGACTGAATTTCGATCGGCGTTTAGCGCATAGATTTAAAGTCCATGGTTCAGCGTCAACGATTGATATTTCAGCTAAGTCCTAGTGTCAAAGTTGACAAAGTTATTTTTTTAATTTATTGGGAGCATTGGCAACTTGGCAATCAGCACAAACATACAATATTTAATACAACATACAGCAGAAGAAAAAATTACAGGAATAACAATTACTTTGTTAATCATAAAAGTAATATTGCACATATTGAAATGCTAAACTTATGACTATTTAGTAACTACACAATACAATGTTTTATGAATGAAAAGAAGTATTTTTGAACAATTACAAATTATTTACAAAGCGCCAATAGTGTGCAATTCATAAATTATAGGGTTTATGCCTACAGCCTTCAAGTTCATTTCCCGGTTCTTTGCTTGGCGGAAAATCCCAACAAACCCTAATAGGGATAGGGGTAAGGTTAGGGATAGGGGTAATCGGTCGGCAATCGGTAATTGTAAGCGATAATGCGAGAAAGTACTTTTTACCCACCGACAATAGTGCCCAGATACGGAGCTATGTGAGTTCTGTTGTACAATATGTAATTTCCTCAGTGTATATAGAATACATACCTACTCGTACCTACTACCTACGCTGTGGTTGCTGTGTAACATTTGTACAACCACTGCAAGCATTTCTTTTTTAAAAACAATAGTAATATGAGTAATTGAAAAAAACGCAGACAAACGTCTGCATAGAAACCTACGGATCCAAATGAAAATTTTATTATTTGTATATGTTTGAATAAGAATTCTTTTAGTACGCGAGCGAAACCGCGGGCAAAAGCTAATTCTATATAAGATGCTATGAACCCTTTTTCTGTAAAAAATATTTCTATTTCTTTACTACTCAAGAACATCACAAATAAACAAAGTCAATTAATGAAATACTTTATTTTAGTAACAGAATTATTTTTTGGAGTTGAGGTTTTTTCCTTTATTGGAGCACTTCTATACATATACCTGTGATGATCATGGCCAATAATACCATTAAGTGTATCGCGGAACAAAAACACCTATAAATTGGTACTGCTCCCCTCTGCTGCCCTAAGGTTTTGAGTAGCGTAACTGCCAGAGTGCCACAGTATTAATATCAATTGAACCATCTTCCACGTTGACTGAATACCATACGGGTTTGTTCGGAAATATTGATTTCAATCATAGCTTCCGTCATCTTTCTGAAACCAAAAACTGCTTTGAGCATTATAATAATCATCTCAATTGTAAATAGTACAATATGATGGCCAAAAATAACTCATTACCTTATTTGATTTGTTTACTGGTTTATCTTTTTATTCAATTTTAGCTAATCTTGAATTTCACGTAATATTATAAATTAATGCAATATGTTAGTCATAATTTTATTTAAAACTGCAAATATAATTGTGAAAATTCCGTGTGATTTTTGTATAACTTGACAGAAATGTCATGTGGATGGTGATAAGCAATAATGTGTCAACCCACAAAAACTAAAAAAATGAGATTTTAATGCCATGTTATAGCTGGATTTTTAAACTTCTATTTGCAAAAATGACCTTTTCATTTTGAAAATTTTTACTATCCCAAAAGTAAAAAAATAGGTTAACACAAATCCTATATCGTGTGTTGCCTGTTTTGCATTAATGTGTCAAGAACCTTAACTTATTATAGTAATTGGCAGAAGACATATTTAAATTACAATAATGTGTTATGAGGGTATACTCAACGATTTTTTTACACTTGACTCATTCTTGCAAAACGCAAAAAATGACATAGTTACCCACTATGAGACTTGAATGATTATTGCAAAATGATATTTTATTCGTTGTTTTATGCTACGACCCGTGTTATAAAACATAAGTCATTATTGTTAAATTATATTCGGGTCATAAATTGTTCGTTTTTGGTGTAAGTACCATGACACTATATTGTAAAATATAACTGTTCATATTAATTTATGTTTGAATAAGTTATGACTTAGTCCATTAGTATATTTTTGCACATGAATAGTAAATTCAGTACGAAATTGAACATTTTAAGTCATGAATATACATATTCGTTATTATAATTTGCAAACATTTTTTACAAGTACGTGTTTATATAAAAATCTAATATAAGCTACTATTTTTTTATAATTACTAATTACATTAAGACGTATTAATGTATGCATAAAAATATTGTTTGATTTTTGAATACTTACTGAATGGTAGTTTATTATTTTGTTAAAGATATTTTATGTTTTTTTCTTGTACAAGTCATGAGTTATTCATAATTTAAATGACTTAGTCTATTTCTTAGCGTAAAAAAATATTTTGTTGTATATTTTAGATAAGTAGTTTGTTTTTTTAAAAGATGATTATTTGATTTTTGTAACGATTTTTTGTTGAAAAAGCACAGATAATTTAAATATGTGTCTAGAAATGATCATTACTCTAATAGTTAATTTATAGTATTTTATTCAACAGGCGTTTAAAGGAGGTCAAGAAATATGAGTGGCGTACTTTCCACGAGTATTTTGGAGTCAGTTAAACACCATTGCATACAATACTTTTACAACGACCATGCACTTAGTTTTTAATAGTTTTTTTAAATAATTCTCGCGAAATTCACACTGTTTCCTGTATTGCAAAGGTTTGCACTGTCAGCTCAGCTGCCCAAAGCCTTCCCGCGCACGCACACAGTATCGTTAATGCAATGCGTTGCCATGATTACAGAACCAAACAATGCGTTTTCAGTTTTTTCGATACGCACAATCCTGTAAATGACGGATAACAGTTCGGGAGTAGAAAAATCATTAAAAGTTTTGATTAATAAATAATGTATTGATTCCTACATGACGACCGGTCTGGCGCAGTCGGTAGTGACCCTGCCTGCTACGCCGCGGTCCCGGGTTCGAATCCCGGTAAGGGCATTTATTTGTGTGATGAGCACAGATATTTGTTCCTGAGTCATGGATGTTTTCTATGTATATAAGTATTTATATATTATATATATCGTTGCCTAAGTACCCACAACACAAGCCTTCTTGAGCTTACCGTGGGTCTCAGTCAATCTGTGTAAGAATGTCCTATAATATTTATTATTATTTTATTATTTATACCTAATAACATAAGTGACCATGACTGATATGTTACTTAACACTTATAAAGTTAAAAATATGCATAGGTAGAGTATTTTACAATAACAATTTATGTGCTTTAACATGTTTATTTAAGACTCATAGATATTTTTAAACAATTAGCAAAAGTGGGTTAAGTATCATAACACAGTCTTGAAAAAGTTTGACGTCGTCGAACAATTCGCAATAAAAGAAAAGGGCATTATTTCGTCAAATTGAAGTTTGTTTTGAAATTAAGCTACAATAATCACTACTACTGAACGTATTATAGCTGAAAAACACAACAATCTATATAAAAAACAATTTTTTTTATGAGAAACACAAAAAAATGAGAAAAAATCTTTAGACGCCATTTTCTCAAAATGGTTGGCGTGTGGGTTGACACATTATTGCTTATCACCATCCATGTCAGAATGACGTGGCCTATGGTTTGAGGCCTACTACCGAATACCGAAGTTATCGAAATGTGGACATGCGTCTCTTTTACTCTTATCAGTATAAAGTGAAAGAGGAAGAATCCCTCAGTGCGTATGTTTCGAAATTTGCAGTAGACCCTATATTGACAGATTTCGATAGGTAAATTACATTTACTTATGATTTTAGTTCCATCGCGTAAACACCAGAGGCGTAGCATTCGCCTATAGTTCTTTCTCCGTTTATTGATAAACTTAGAAAGGGATAGAAGCAGCTTCTTTGGCGTGAAGTTAGGCACAATATATTGTAAACAAACGTAAACTCACTTACTTTCTGAGTAAAGTAATACGGCTCTCACTTGGGCAGCCCATGGTAACGGTACTGTTAAAGTTTAGACCTAGAGTTTCATTTGTTACGTAAAATCACAGTCGGTTTTTTAAATGTTACTTATCCAAAACTAAACATTTGAGAGCGTAAGGAAAGAAAGTATTAATGGAATAAGTGAATATATCTATAAATAAATAAATATTGGGGGACACCTTACACAGATCAACCCAACCCCAAACTAAGCAAAGCTTGTACTATGGGTGCTAGGCGACGATATACTTACGTATATAGATAAATACATACTTATACAAGGTGCTCGTGAGGAACCCGCATAACTTGAACCACGCGTTTCTGAGGCAAAAAGAAAGAAAAAAATGTTATATGTATTTTAAAATTTTTCGCCAAAAAAAAATTTTTTTTTGTTTTTTTTTTTACTTTTTTGGACGTATTTTCACATAAAAATTTTTTTTTATCCATAAAGTTGGCAATTAAAATGAGTTTTTTGATTTATTTTTCTAAAAACCAAATTATTTTCTTGTCACATTTTGACATCTATCAATGACTACTGTGAGACTATGCTCCTTAATTGCGCATCAGCGCCGTTAAGAAACTTTTTCTACTGAGTAACAATACGGAAATGTTTTTTTTAAATTGGCAATAACTCTGAAACTAGACGAAATCTAGAAAAGTTTATATGACATTTTAGTCTTAAAATGTGACCAAGAATATGCCGTTAAAGTTATATGGGTTCCTCACTAGAAAACATCCATGACTCAGGAACAAATATCTGTGCTATGTTAGAGAGCTTGTCATTTTCGTTAAATAGTTTGCAGGCACGTCTTATGGCACGTTTTGTGCAGATACTTATAGTCGAAGGGATGGAGAGTGACATAGGCTACATTTTTACACGACTGCCCCAAAAAAAGAGTGTATTGTTTTGTCTGTTTCTTACGCGAGCGAAGCCGCGGGCAAAAGCTAGTATTATATAATACGCATAAAACATCAGTGCTAGTTATCAGTTTTAATACTGGCAAATATTTACATTAGCATATCGACAATGTTTTATTACAATCAACAATACAATTTAATACATATGACCTTACTTAAACCAGTACGTTACACTTTCATATAATGCATAATTTCCTATAATGTAATACATTTGTTAATTCGATCGCAGTTATTTTTGGAAATAACTATAATTTTTGTATGTCTTTCCCATCACGGAACAAAAAAGCGACATCCAAGACGGCTCAAGGACAACTCCGGTGTGAGAACCCAAGGGTGTCGAGAGGTGTACACCGCTTTCTGCCCAGTGGCCGTGAAGCCACTGTACCAACTCGCGTCTTACGCAAATTTGCACTTCCACCTTCCACCCCTGGGGCATGTAGCCCTAACGACTCCACTCTGGACGGCCAGCCAAGGCAAGCTAGAGGTAGAAAGTCCTGTCCTACCCACCCGCCTTACGGTAACAGAACTCCCCAGGAGCAGTCGGGTACGTGGGGTCGCTGTTCCCCAACAGCTCGCCACAAGCTGCTCTGCGTTGACTGATTGCACTGGTAAAACAGTGGGCGATGGGGTCGTCACATCCCTATGCCATCATTTTATAATTTTATTATTAGGCTACCAGGACTGAAATAGAAAATGTTTTTTTTTTTTAAACAATGGCTTAATAAATATTGAGGAAAGAAATCACTAGGTGGTAGATAGTTCCGAAAGGAACTCATTTTAGATTTATTTGATAACTAATTGATATAAATAGATTAGTAATTAATGTGAAATCAATCAATTCTAATTGGTTGACTGTACCTAGACCTACATTGTGTGACAGACAGTGAGTCTATCATACATATATTGGTTGATAATAAAGCGATCCAGTAAAATGTCCGGTCATTTATTTGATTAAAATGAAGTATACAACTAATTGAATATAATTAATACTATTATGATAAAATAATAAACTTATTTCAATTTCATTTGATACGTACTCATAGTATCAATAAGACATATTGATAACTTTCTTACATACTTCACAAAATCCCATTTCAGATAGTATTTTGTTAAAATCGATACTAGCTATCGACGACTTCATATATTATTTGTAGGCATCGCCAGTTTGATATGCATGCTCAATCTTGTTCATGTATATTTTACGATGTGAAGGATTCATATTTTCGATTATTCGATATATTTAACTATTATTTGCAGACAACGCTAGTTCGACGTTCGTACAAAATCTCAACAACAACATACAATCACGCCTGTATCCCATAAAGGGGTAGGCAGAACACATGAAACTACTAAAGCTTCAGTGCCACTCTTGGCAAATAAGGAGTTGAAAGAAAACTGTGTGTGTGTGACTGTGACTGTGACTGTGAATCTCATTGCTAACATATATTCGATTTTTCACAACATCATCATAAATATAGAATAGACAGACAGGACAGATTCCTTTGGCCCCCAGCCAACTACGATATAAACGGACAACCAAATGTTGGCACTAAAAGAAGACCCGAGATGGGAATTAAACCTTCGCCCCTATATTTTTAAACCGTGGAGCGCCCACTTTTTTTTTTTAGTATGAATAGGTAGACGTTTGACCACGATCACACCTAATGGTAAGTGATGATGCGGTCTATGGTAGAGCACGCTTACCTATGAGATACCTATTTACTCTTGCTTTAAAGAGACCTCCCTAAATTACATATTCGTTATGGACACCGTGTGTCTATAGGATGCTCCACGGGTTAATCAATTTTAAATGTTCTGAATTTGTTTTTTTTTATCATGCAGACACGTCTGCTAATAGCGATATTAATCACATATTTTTTAAATTAGAGGAAAAATGGAAAAATTCACACCTCCGGCAGGACTCGAACCTGCGACCTCTGGCCTTGCCGCAAGCCCCCAAAATATTTTAATGTTCTGACTCGTTGATGAGTCCTCCGACACGCCAAGGTATAGGAAGGCACGCGTTTTATGCAGACAATTGGCCGCTAAGCCCTACATTTTTCAAATTTGACGCCTTTTATTATTGCCAAGATTTGATAGATCGTCTATATTTAGTCGAGGAGGAAAGGTTCAAAATTTCCAAGTATCTGAAGGCTTATGCCGCCCCCTGGCAATCTCTGAGTAAATAACTAATTAGGTGTGCAAAGCTATTGATGTAGTTTCATCACGCCCCAAGATTTACAATAGTAATAGTTGTAAAACTCGGTTCCATATACGTCCATGGCCTCGAGCAATGGCTTTATCAATTAATATAATTGCTGCGACGGTCGCCGAATATCACCGAAATAACTCAATGTGATGTTGCGATGGCTTGAAGTATTTGTTTTGGATGACTTTTGTCTCTAAAGAAGCTACTGACTATCAATATCCAGACGACCGGTCTAGTCTAGTTCGCGGTCCTGGGTTCGAGTCCCGGTTAGTGTTTGTGTGATCAACATGGATATTTGTTCCGGTCATAGATATTTTCTATGCAATTAAGTATGTTTTCCCCTCACTAGCTCGGAAACACGTGTTTTGTCCTTTAATACCAGCGGGTAAAAACGCATTTTATCCACTAGTGGGTAAAATAATTTGTTCTTGAATAAAGTCAAATTAACTGCTTTCAAAATGATAAAAGTAGGTGAATCTAGTAATAAAGATGATTTACCACCTGTGGAACTACTGGAAGCAGTGATAAACGCATTTTTTGAGTTGTAGTTTCCTCGCTATAGTGAGGGGAAAAGTTTTGTGTTACACTCGGGTGCAAATGTATTTTACTTCTCGTGTGTTAAAAAACTCGCAAGTTCAGGATTCTATTTTCGAACCACTCGCTTCGCTCGTGGTTCAACTATAAAATCCTTTCACTTGCTCGTTTTTCAATTCCACACTCGGCGTTAAAATACAACTTTGCCCCCTTGTATAACAAATAACTAATTTATCTTTATAATAATTATATGTATATCGTCACCTTTCACCCATAGTACAAGCTTTGCATAGTTTGGGGCTAGGTTGATTTGTGTAAGGTGTTCCCCAATACTTACTACTTACATGGCTGGCGCGATAACCCAAAATGAGTTTTGGCCTCCAACACAAGAGCACGCCAGTTTGCTCGGTCTTGAGCGGTATCGCGCCAGCTTTCGCCGACGCCGAGCTCACGGAGGTCTACCTCCACTCTATCCGCCCAACGATATTTTGGATGTCCAGCAGGACGGCGTCCAATCGGTCTCCCCAAGTAGGCCCATTTGACTGCCCGATTCCCTCCCATTCTCTCAAGGTGACCTAGCCAAAGGAGACGATGTGCTTTGGTTTCACCTATTATATTTGGCTCGGCTACCAGTTTTTCAATTTCGGCATTTTTGTGGATCCTCCAACTGCCATCGTCTCTTTTAACGGGTCCCAGAATCTTCCTTAATACATATCCCCCCAATATTTATTTATAATTCGCTGGAGTGGCCTGACCATCTAAATACATCTATGATGGTATCTGACGTCATCGTGGCATCATTTTCCATTAGGAAAATAGCAGACTCACAGCTAGACTGACCACCAAAACGCACATCATAACTTTCATAAAATTGGAGAGAAAATGCGATAACAAAAATATTTAATATTGAGTAGAGTATTTCAGTGTAAATATTGCAAGTAAGGTAACGGACCCAATCATGGACAGTTTAAGATAAAATTTTGCTTATTTTTCATATTTCACTAATAGGTACGTGCAAGTTGTGGAATGAGCTACCTTCTGAGGTGTTTCCCTTGCGCTATGACATGGGGTTCTTCAAGAAGCAGGTATTTAGGGTTCTCAAAGGTCGGCAACGCATAAGTGGCTCCCCTGATGTTGCTTATGTCCATGGGCGGCGATGACTGCTTATCATCAGGCGGCTCGTCTGCTCGTTTGCTGCCTATTTCATAAAAAAAAAAACATGTGAAAATTCTACCGCTAAGCGTGCTATAACTTGAATGTCTTATCCTTCTTTTACATTTCAAGCGTATTGCAGAATAGATACTCCTATTGGTTTCTTCATAGTTAACAGATTAAAACGAGGTGTTTTTTCTCCAATCATGGACGGCAGTTCTCCAGTAATGGATCCCCCATTATGGACAGTGAAAAAAGTTTAAAATTTTCCTTTTAAAGCAAAGTGATACTCATTGAGTCAATTTTATATACCCCAAATAAAATTAGTTAGGGTTATTTTAACATAGGATTGTTTCTTGCAAATTTTGGTTTCGTAAGTTGTTCCTTGTCCATCATAGGAGGTACGCAGTTTTCCGGTTCCAGTTATGGACACTCGCAAAATAACACTATTTCTTAATATCTTTGGAGTAACAAACTAGTATGTTTTATACCTTATCTCATGGTTAACGCAGTAAGTAAAACTTATTCAAGTTTACACCGAGGATTTTTTTTAAATTATTTTATACATGAACTCAACTCTCTTAGCAACATTACTAAGAATTCGTCCTGATATTTTTTTCAGTGAACTGATGACTTTTATATTGCCGCCAAATCCTTCAGAAATAACCGAACTAAATGAAACTTCAAAATAAGCAGCTCTATGACTCTTGTTTATGGTAGAAGGCCGTCAGTTTTTAGAAACTAATTTTAGATACCTACTTATTTTTAAGGATTTGTGTTTTTATCCATTATAGGGTATTTTACATTACCTATATGTGTCATGAAAATGTACAGAATGTCATAATGGTTATTTAGATCCTGCTTCAGACTGTATTTTTAACCCCCGACGCAAAAACGACGGGGTGTTATATGTATTGACGCACAGAACTTTATTTATATAGAAGAAACAAGTTCATCTATTTGTATAGGGGCCGAGCGTGTCAAATTTTGTACTGAAGTTGTTTCTTGCCTGTAATTTTAAATATGTCTCAGGCTCTTGATTGTTCATAATTTTTGTCTTGTTGCAATTGAATATCACGTAACGAGGCATCTTTTATGTTTTGATTGACTTCAACTTACAAAAATTGACGCCCGAAAGCTGCAAGCTGCGATTAAAGACGGACAACTCAGTGGATTTCACTGAGTTCATTTGACACGCTAAGTAGATACGTTTGCTTGATCTATGGTATATATGACATCTGTGTATTGACGTGTCTATCTGTTTGTCTGTCTGTCTGTGTGTGTGTCTGTCTGTGGCATCATAGCTCCCGAACGGATGAACCGATATAGATTTTTTTTTTTGTTTGAAAACTGAGTTAGTCGGGAGTGTTCTTAGCCATATTTCATGACAATTGGTCGACTAAGTCGGGGGTTTTTTCAGAAGTTCAATTTTGTGGTTAGGTTATAATTTATCTAAATATGTCTATTAGAAAATTTAATTATAGAAGCCTGAGACAGAGTAACAAGAGCCACAAGGCCTAAGACATTCGATTCGACATGCAGTTTAACTTTTTTTTAGTTAATTCTTTAAAAGTTACATTTTAACTTCTGATTAGCAGAAACGTCTGCAATCGATGCCACTAGGCTTAGAATAAATTTAAAAGTGGAAAATGTCTGCCTTGGGTGAGACTTGAATCACGGCCTCTGGATCGATACTCCAGCGCTCTGCCAACTGAGCCACCAAGACTTCAACCAAGCCAGCGAAATTTTCCACTACTAAGGTCAATGGGACCCGTAGCGACATCTACCGTAAGAGTTTTAAACTTCTTAAACGGCAACCGGAGTTCCAAGTCACACTCAAAACTCAAGTCAAACTTACATTTTACAGACAAGTGAAAAAAAACACCTTGGGGCCGATTTTTGAATCTCACGGCATTCGAATTCAGAAAATTGTCACCGAAATTGCCTACTATTTTCAGTGACAATTTTCTGAATTCGAACGCCGTGAGATTCAAAAATCGGCCCCCTGTTTTTGCATTCATACAATGTATCAAGCACTTATGTATATTCGTATAAATTGGTCACAGACATAATAGACAAGGTAATTTGTTTCCTATTGTATAACAATGACAACAATACTGTAAAAACATAGATAATCTTTTGAGGAAACAAAGATAGGTATATATTCTGAAAACTGTCACGTATTTGCCAAAGAACCTTCAAATCCTTTAAGTACTTGTCTGTTCGTCGCAATATTTGATCTGTGTTTTTTGTTTATTGAAGTAGAACTGTGTGGTGACGGGTTAAGAATTTCACCACCCCCTTTCTTCCCGTGGGTGTCGTAGAAGGCGACTATGGGATATGGGTTAAATTGTGACGTAGGCGAGACTGGCAACCTGTCACTGCAATGTCACAGTTTCGTTTTCTTTCAACCCCTTATTTGCCAAGAGTGGCACTGAAGCTTTAGTAGTTTCATGTGTTCTGCGACCGTCGCCCACGCGACACGGCGTAGCGCCAGCCTTCTTGAGCTTACTTTGGGGCTAGGAAAATTATCCCATAATATTTTATGCGGAAGGGTTAGAACCCCGCTAAACCGGACCCTTACTAATCAATCGATCATTATAATGCGAGAGGGCTATGTAAAATAACTTTGGTAGTTATGTCTTACTCTATTAAGACTGCTTTCTTAATGAAATGCGAAAATTTTAAGCGACATTATTAATAAATATTTTTTTTCTTTATACTACGTCGGTGGCAAACAAGCATACGGCCCACCTGATGTAAAGCGGTCACCGTAACCATGGACGCCTGCAACTCAAACAGTGTCACATGCGCGTTGCCACCCCAGTAAAAACTTGTACATTCCCTTTTGCTGTGTTTAAATATATTATAAACTTAGTCACTGACGTATAAAAATATCGTTTCAATCCATAACGAGGAGCATTATTATGGGTACACACATACAATAAATACAATCATGTCTGTATTTCATAAACGGGTAGGCAGAGCACATGAAGCGATTTCGATACGACACTTCAGTGCCACTGTTGGCAAATAAAGTGATACAACAACAAAAAATGTGACACTGCAGTGACAGGTTGCCAGTGCCAGTCTCTCGCCCACGCCGCAATTTAACCCGTATCCCATGGTCGACTTCTACGACACCCACGGGAAGAAAGGGGGTGATGAAATAAGTAGGTACCAACATACAAATATAAAATATTACTTTTTAAATTGTTACCATACCTATAGTTACACATTTCTCAGACTACTTTTCTAGTTCAAGGGGGTTACCATGTCGTGCTAAAGCCGTTCAGTTTAGGTTGAAAGAGAGGGACGGAGCTGTGTAATTGCTATAGCTGTGTCCCTTTCTCTCAACCTAAACTGAACGTCTTTAGTACGTCATGGTAACCCCCCAGTTCTAAAGTCTACTTGAAACAGTTGAAACTTCAAACTTGCATGAAGAACCACCAAGAAATAAACCAAAGCATTACAAACAACACTAGTTCTAAAATTGGCACAACTTGGAACTGTGCCAAGTCAAAGGTACCCTACATTTCACTATTTTAAGCCTAGGCTGTCAATGTTACAAAAATGTCACCTGTGTTTCCTCCGTTATGATTTCTCTTTAAAAAGTTTAGACTTTGGTTCGGTACGGCACCAATTGACTGGTAAGTACTTTATTTGAAACACAAATATAATACATATTATATTATGACCAGGGCCCGTAACTTTCATGCCGATGACATCAATTTGACGTCACGCTACATATAGGATGATTCAAATAGTTCTATTGTAATAATTAATCATTATTCTTTTATCAATTTAATCGATTACAAATGACTTCAAAAGTAAGATTTTCATACATGGAATAATTAATACCTACGTTAAACGAAAAGGAAACAATTTGTTTTGTTTTTATAATTTATTGAAATATGGTAACAAAACTATTTAATAAAATGTATGTATAAAAAATAAATAATTTAATTTACTTTTCAAGTATCAAGTAGGTATTAATTATTTCACATATGAATAGATTAGTTTTGAAGTCATGATTAAAATGATTTATGAACAATGATTATTTATTAAATAAAACTCTTGAATCATCCTTTATGCAGCGTGATGTCAAATTTATGTCATCGGCATGAAAGTTACGGGCCCTGATTATGACTATTGTCAGCAGGGCGCTATTATTCTGATGTATGCGGTGATAGTTCAGTATAGTATTAAGAAAATAGTTGTAGCTCGATATGTTTGTGGTCAGGTTTTACATACATTCATGCCTATATTCCAAAAATAGTAGGCTGAGTACATCAAAATGCACTAGTTTCAGTGCCACCAGGGGTTAAAAGAAACCGAAATTGTGTTATTGCAGTGGCAGGTTGCCAGCCCATCGCCCACACCATGGGCCCGTTTCTCGAAAGGTACAAACCTTGTATTACAAGTGCGCGAACTGTCAAATCGTATGGGTTGTCATGGAAACACACTTGTAACACAAGACTCGTATCTTTCGAGAAACGGGCCACATATCTCACAGTCGACTTTTACAACTAGCAGGGTGTGCGTAGCCAAATGCACAAACGCTCCCGATAATAACTGTTTCGTAGCTATCTGTCTCTATCGCTCTTGCGTATTGGCGCGACAGAGCCAGACTGCATTTCTGTCAGCGTCTGGCGTCGACGATTGCCATTCGGCAGGGAGGAAAGAGGTGGTGAAATTCTTAGCCCGTCCTTATACGTGCGTCTAGTAATAAATTCATACATATTATAAGATTCAATTCAATTCAATTCAAAACCTTTAATGTCATAAACAACACATGTCAAAAATACAAAAATAATAATACAAAAAATAAGGAATTTAAATAATCTTAAACAACTTAGTCAAAAAATAATGATAAATTTAAATACTAACCATAATTATATATAAAAAAAAACACAAGAAATTAAAACAAAATGTCAAAGGAAAAAAAAAACACAAATTCATCATTTTAAATTAAACTTACTATAGAATTCACGGACCGTAAAAAATGCCTTGTCAATTAAGAAGTCCTACCTAACCTACAAGCCTACAAGCTACACTAAGAAGCGAATCGAGTAATAAAGAGCAATTACAATTTTCGCCGACGCGAGATTTAGTAGTTAATTACTGGATCGTCTAATATCAATTATGAACAATATACTGCTCGCATGACTGCTTACGCGAGATCTGTGCGTCTACCCTGAGTTTATGCTGTTTTAGAATATATTCCTCCATAGCGTAAAATAAACTTCAGAAAATAAACCTTTTCTTTCCCTCCTCCTAGGCCTCCATGGCTCTATTGGTAAGGGAGGCTAGACTGGCAATTCAGCATGTCATAGATTTGTCCTGCCGGGGGTGTGATTTTTTAAATTTTTTCCTTTCATTTAAAAATAACATATTTAAAGTCACATACAGGTCGAACGCGATTAATTAACATTATTTTACCTTTTTTCCCAACGCGGCCAACGAAAGGGTATAGCCGTGTTTGTATGGGACATTGGCCCCAGAAGCCAAATCGATTGCCGTTTTGCCAATTTATAAACCCAAATGAAAGATGCTTTTTCATAAAAAAAAAACACCCTAATTGCTGCAGGTTTTTGAGAAAATTAAAAAAATCGAAAATTGGTTTTAATTTTTTTTTATCTAAACTACAAAACCGATTTTTTTGTAACTTACACACATTATGTAAGCAATAAAGATGCATTATTTAAAAAAAAATGGATTTCCAAATATCTTTATAAGTAGTGAAATTTTCACTTTAAAGTTTTCAAAAATTTTTTTTTTATATTTCCGTGATAGGGACACCCACCAATTTTGGTTATATTATGTATAAACTAATATTCTATAACATATATTTTTTTCAAAAACATTCACTTGGATCAACATTACCAAAATGAAACAGACTTATGATATACCATACATTTATTGGACTTGATATGGCTAACTACAAGAATCTAATAAAAATAACATAAGAGCATCGTCAAAATAAAATGTCTATATTACAAACAGGAACACATCTAACTGGCCATCAGTAGGTCTTACTATGTCAATGTTAATTAGGTCTACCGATGGTCAGTTCAGTTAAGTTTGTGGTTGATGGTATGGTACAACGTACAACATAGATTAATGTCGCCAGATGTATTAATTAATACTAATCGTCATCACTATCCGTGTCAATCGTTACAATTAAGCCTTCATTTTGGAAAAGGGAACTGAGCCTTTCATTGGGGCGTGGAATTTTAGATAAATATCTGCCGTGTGACAGATAGTAAATCACAGCCGCCACATGCGAACAACAGCCCACAGTTCTCAAGCCATTGGCACATTCACAACAATACTGTTGTATTGTGTGAATGCCTTCAGCTTCAGGATCATATTTTAAAAAACATCTGTACACCTTTTTAGAAATGTGTCGTGACTGAACCTGTATTTTTAATAACTTCGTTTGATCTTTAACGTATGCCATTTTGAAAGTACCGTTTTCATCTAAAAGCTCAGCTAAATATGAAATTGCTTGTCCTAACTGGTAGCTACCAGTGAACAATAACTTTAATTCAGGCTCTGATAATTGGGGGAAATCGGTAATGTTATTGGATGAGAACATTTGGAAGGGTAGTTTCTTTCGCAACCAGCCTTTTTGTTCTACTTCCGCTGCTAAAAGGTTTTCTGAATAGTTTTTCGATATCATTTGTTCGTAAATCTCATTAGACATGTGAATGTCAGAAGTTAACGGCTTGCCAAAAAGATTTAATAGATATGAAGCAATTCTATATAAGCTTTTTATTTTGGGAAGCATTTTGTTGTCTAATGTTTGGTCAAGCAGTTTATATCTTTGTTTTAGGGCACCGTGTTTTGCTTCTACAACCCAACGAATTTTAGTAACACTTCGGGACTCGTTAGCCTCTTGAGCTGTTAATTGTTTCCTTTTACCTTTGATTGGGGGCATCATAACTTTAAATCCTTTTGATTCCAGCAAAGGAACGACATCCCGAAATCCTCTATCGAGAACAAATATGTCGTCACTTTGTACAAGGTTACTCATGCTATCAATGATTTTACGCATTATACTAGCATCATTTTCATTCGCATGGTAAGGCCCCAACATGTCCACAATGAAGCCATCTGACGTACAGATTGTAAATGGTTTACATAAATGGGTCTTTTTCTGGCCAGAGTATGACTTGCGTTGGTACTCGTTATTATTACTCTTTTGATGGTAAGCATAGGTACCATCAAAAATTAGAATCAAGGTATTTGTGGCTTTAAATATTTTAATGGCAAGATCGGTTGTGCGGTTCTCAATTAACCATTGTCTGCTAAGTGTATTTATCCCAAACTCATACGGAAGGACATCTGTTTCAAATGACTGAATTACGCTCGCTACGTAATCGGAAACAGCTTGTTCTCTCGAGAGCTGTAACATTGTTGAAATTAATTTATTGCTACTACCAGTACGTAATTTTACTAAAAAAACTATAATTGCTTGTAAAGTACTACGCTGCATGCTGTTTCGTAAGCTAACCAATTTATTTCGAATGACATCAATTTCGTTCCATGTAAAGCCTGTTAAAACTTTTAAATCATTATCTGCGAGTGCTCTACTTTGTATCTTATCAAATACATTTAATTGCGTTTGAACAGCCAAAGACTCAAAGAGTTCCGATATCTCTAATACATTAATTGTGGATGTGTTCGAATAAATTACAATCTTATTTAAATCGTCCTGATAAAACTGGCCATTTATGATGTGTGAAGGACAACATCTGTTATCTGTAGGTATATATATTTTTCTCTGAATGTATGCCTGTAGTCTAGCTTTTTTAGGTATTTTTTGTAGGTTTACCAAGTTAGAGCAAATACAACAACAGCGGTGTGTAGATATAGTTCTTTGGATTGGTAACTCAACGGATTCAACACAAATGGGATTATTCAGATGAACAGAGAAGGTTGGGTCTTCATCTTCGCTGCTGATTTCAAGGTCTGTATTCGCATCGACCACTGGTGTTTTTTTACGATAGGCTTTAGTTCGACAGGATCCACAAATAGAATCACCAATACTGAAACTCTGTACTAATGAAATAGAAAAGAAATCGACGTCTGCAGGTGTATGTAACATTTTCTTCTTACCTGATATTTTACAGTATTGTTTCTTACAGCTGTCGCATCTACGATTAATTGTCGACATTTAAATAGATTATTATGTTAAATTATTATTCAAACAAACACAACACCTCTACTTGAGTGATAGCATATATACTGAAGTACTTGAATTACAAATTAACAGGTATCCTATCTATTTTCCTACGCATTAAATATTGTCCTCTACATAAAACAACTTTCCTGCACAGAACTGACAAAATAATTCTTTGTATTCCACAATATAGCGTCTATAACCATCACTCTGTCGATGAAACTTGCAATGCGAGCATTGGTCAAGCAAAACAATTCCTTCTTCTTCCAGAAACACATCGCCAAACGACATAACTTCCAAAAACAGTGTTCTGAGCATATTTGTTGGAAGCTGTACTTGCTCGAAATATATGTTTTTTAATATTTCTACCTAAAAAGCAATATTTGTATCATTATTAATTGTAACTGTTAACGACCAGAGAGTTAATAAGTTTAATAACATAGGTACTCGGTTACTCTTACTATAAAGTCAGTCAACATAGGTACGTGTAATCGCCAAATTAATCATATGGCTATGATTGATTTAACGTACCTACATATTTGTTCAGAATTTACTTATATTATTATTGTATAAAACAAACAATTTTTTCCTCTTTATATAATAGTATAGATTGTTTTAAACCAAACAAAATTGTGTAACACACATAAGTTATCGTACAAAGAACTTAAAAAGAAGTGTGCTTACGTTTTCCTCTACGGACAGCAGGTTTTTTTCTATATAATCGATCGCATATTTGCGTAGCCGTTCGCTGATATTACTAAGAACGTAATAATGTAACGATCTTGGAGATTTGGAGAATATTTTGCGGATAATCTCCTTTTTTTCCATTGCAAAACTAATATTTAACGGAACAGAACTCCTTAATAAGCCGCGTTTCCCGCCTTTTTTATTTTTTAATTTCGTGACGTGACACCAACTAAGCCGCATACAGCCAATAAAAATATGAGTTATTCCTTTTGAGCAATTTGTCACGTTCGAAATTCAAATTCGTACAGAGCGGCGGAAGATCCGGGACCGGGCGAATTCTCCCTGCACATACACATGGTACTTTTACCCTGTTGATCCAAGTGAATGTTTTTGAAAAAAATATATGTTATAGAATATTAGTTTATACATAATATAACCAAAATTGGTGGGTGTCCCTATCACGGAAATATAAAAAAAATTTTTTTGAAAACTTTAAACTGAAAATTTCACTACTTATAAAGATATTTGGAAATTCATTTTTTTTTAAATAATGCATCTTTATTGCTTACATAATGTGTGTAACTTACAAAAAAATCGGTTTTGTAGTTTAGATAAAAAAAAATTAAAACCAATTTTCGATTTTTTTAATTTTCTCAAAAACCTGCAGCAATTAGGGTGTTTTTTTTTTATGAAAAAGCATCTTTCATTTGGGTTTATAAATTGGCAAAACGGCAATCGATTTGGCTTCTGGGGCCAATGTCCCATACAAACACGGCTATACCCTTTGCTAAATATTTACAAATCTTTATCATCTAAGAATTATTTTATAGATAAGTAACTTTTTTGAGCTGACAACAATTTTAAGGCATTTTTAAACTTGTTAAGATGTAATAATTTAGTATTTTGTGGTATTTTGTTGAATATTCTCGGGTCCATACCGACTACATTTTTTTGAAATAGCATTGTCTAACAGTCAAGTGGGTGGGTGTTAGTTATAACAGGGTCTTTGCCGTCTGCAGCGTTAGCACATGATTGGCGCGAGAGTATGTCGCCGCGCGTCCTTAAATATGTCATTAATACGATTAGAAGAAGACTTGTGACCTATAATGTCTCGCGGCAATCATGTGCTAAGGGTGCTGGCAGATATAGGTCATCGTCAGTCGGCGCCTTAAAGAGGAAAATGAGGTCTATGTATAAAAAACTAGTTTCGGTGCAGTATGTGGACGCAGCCACGGGCATTGTCTAGTAGAACAATCAAGGATCAAGGACAATATGACGTCAAACACGAAAAATCAGTCGCCTTGCGCGCGTCTAAGATTCAATAAAAACAATCAATTGTAAATTGACTTACGCTCAGCCGGCCTAACCAAGGTGACTATCGGATGCGCTACGATAACAAACAAAGAAGCTAACGGCTAAGCTACAGTCTTTGGCCCATCGGCGGAAAGTCGCCAGTCTGTCGGTGTTTTACAGGTTGCACTTCGGGGAGTGTGCTCAAGAGCTACACGAGCTTTTTCGTCCCCATTCTACCATCGGACTCTTAGACGCAAGGACCGATTCCGCGAAATCGCACGAAGCGCTTTGCTTATTCTTTTCTTATGCGCGCTGCCAAAGAGTGGGATTCCTTTGCCAGTGGCTATATTTCATTTCATTTCATTTCATTTATTTTGCAATGTGTGTTACAAAGGTAATACAATCATGGTAAGTATACAATCATGTGAATACTGAATAGTTTCAAAACACCCTGTGAGGGTATTGCAATATATCTAAAGCTAAGATCTAAAACTAGATTTAAAGTTAATATTTCTACACAATGAATGTCATTTCAGTTAAAGTTAATTTTAAGTTAGTAAAGAATACAATTCAATTTAGCCTTAATAAATAATTGATAAATAATTTAATTACATTTAGTTCGTTCATCATTACATTCATTGTTTATAATATAATATATAATTATTTAGAGAGGTGACGGTATTATGTTATAAGTATTGATTTAAATATCCTGGATGTCATCATATTGTAGATATTCCGTGACGGTGTAGAAGGCTTTTTCGACAAGGAAATGTTTTAACAGTCGTATAAATTTATTGTAGTTAGGCTCAGATTTTATGCAGTTCGGTAATTTGTTATAGATCCTTATCGAAGAAGGATATGGTCCATTTTTAGGGTTCTGTAGTCAACTAGGAACCCTTATAGTTTCGCCATGTCTGTCTGTCCGTCCGTCCGTCCGTCCGTCCGTCCGTCCGTCCGTCCGCGGATAATCTCAGTAACTGTTAGTACTAGAAAGCTGAAATTTGGTACCAATATGTATATCAATCACGCCAACAAAGTGCAAAAATAAAAAATGGAAAAAAATGTTTTATTAGGGTACCCCCCCTACATGTAAAGTGGGGGCTGATATTTTTTTTCATTCTAACCCCAACGTGTGATATATTGTTGGATAGGTATTTAAAAATGAATAAGGGTTTTCTAAGATCGTTTTTTGATAATATTAATATTTTCGGAAATAATCGCCCCTAAAGGAAAAAAAAGTGCGTCCCCCCCCCTCTAACTTTTGAACCATATGTTTAAAAAATATGAAAAAAATCACAAATGTAGAACTTTATAAAGACTTTCTAGGAAAATTGTTTTGAACTTGATAGGTTCAGTAGTTTTTGAGAAAAATACGGAAAACTACGGAACCCTACACTGAGCGTGGCCCGACACGCTCTTGGCCGGTTTTTTATGTATCGCTAGTTTAGACGACACTTGCACTAAAGCTCATTTCCGAGCTCATATAACCCGGCAACCTTCAAATCTGGGGTGAACAGGCATCTTCTGGGCGAGCTCACTCCATTGTAGGCCACGTCTTTGCCTTTGGCTAGTCTGTGGCCAAGAGTAAGCCCATTTATATTTTTTGTTAAAAGTTAGCTACTGAGCGTCGACGGTTGGTGCATTAGCAGAAGTATTATCTCGATTTAACATAAATATGTCGCACGCTATGCTTATATATAC
The DNA here is from genome assembly GCF_023078275.1 of Leguminivora glycinivorella. NCBI lineage: Eukaryota > Metazoa > Arthropoda > Insecta > Lepidoptera > Tortricidae > Leguminivora > Leguminivora glycinivorella. The sequence goes on from NW_025952828.1 coordinate 1,316,627, forward strand.
AAGCGGTCTAGGGTACCGAAACAAATATCATATCAAGATCATACTTTTAAATATTTGTCCGACAAATGGTATGTAAACAGCAAAACTCGCTTTTATTTACTGATGGTGATGACACTTTTAGATTAGCGAAACTAGTCTAGGCTGGAAGGTCAAATGTCATTGCCAGGCCCCGTAGCCGAATGGCATTTCTCCGACGCCAAACGAAAGCGATACGCCGCTGGCTCTGTCGCGCCAATACGCAAGCGCGATAGAGATAGATATCTACTAGCGCTTCGTTTCGTGAGCGTTTCGTGAGCGATTGTGCCATTCGGCTAGCCACCCAGATGAACAAAAACAAGTATACTAGTGTTCATGTCAGTTTCTGCTGATACTCCTCCATCTAACGAGAGTTTCGTATGTTTGTCTCCTACTTCGGCTACTACTCTTACAGCCGCCATTTGAAATATCGGAGCTGGCAACATCACCTACACGTATAAAAGAAGAAACTGACTGACTGACTGACTGAATGACATATCAACGCACAGCCGAAACGGCTGGTCCTAGAGATTCCAAATTTGGTTTGGCTTGATGAGGTATAGAGGAGCACTAAGAAAGGATTTTTCAAAATTCACCTCCTAAGGGGGTGAAAAGGGGGTCCAAATTCGAATGGGAAAACAAGATTAGATAAGTATGCGGGCGAAGCCGCGGGACGACGCCAGTCATCATCATAAATTTAAGAGCTGAGTTCTTGTCGGTGAAGCAATCTCCAGCTATGTCTTTCCTGGCTTTTCCTTTGACAGCCTGATACGACACGACATTCACTTTCTCTTTCACTTGGCCCATGTATGCCCTCCTTGGCTTTCCCCTCTTTCGTCTTCCTTCTACTTTCCCTTCTATGATGATCTTGATGAATTCGTCGTGTCGTAACAGGTGTCCTAACATATTTCCTCTTCTGCATTCAACAGTTCTTAAATACACCTGTTTTCTTTCACTCTGTTAAAACTTCCTCGTTTGTAACTTCCTCTGTCCAACTTATTTTTCCCATCCGCCGCCAGCACCACATTTCAAAAGCTTCAAGACGTTTTCTGTCTCGTTGCAGCATTGTCCACGTTGTTGTTGTTGTCGTTGTTGTTGTTGTTGTCGTCGTTGTTATTGTTGTTGTTGTTGTTTATTTATTTATTTATTTAATCTTTATTGTACACAAAGAAAGAAAAACTTATAGTACAAAAGGCGGACTTAATGCCAGACAGCATTCTCTACCAGTCAACCTTTAGGCAAAGCAGAGATATTGTGGGCGGTGATATTACTAAAACTCTTAACCTAAACATTAAACTTTTGTTGTTGTTGTTGTTGTTGTTGTTGGAGCTGGCAAAGTGCTATGTAATAGAAGTAGAAAATGTGCCTTATCCTTAAGTAAAATAGTACCTAATAGTATCTAAACTCATAATTGAAACAAAAAAACATGTCAAAAATAACATCAATTAGGAAAAAACTAGGTACAAATGTGAACACACTTCGTTTAGGGATTCTTTGCTGTTAAACTTTGCGTAAAAAATGACAAAAATAATACGTAGCAGTAAATTTTATTTGTAGCTTACAAGGTAGAGTATCTGCCCTACAATGTCCTGCTTTCGACCGGGATAGTCTATATAATTCTATATATCCTGCCTCAGGGGCCAATGACCATATTTGACACATTCGTGTTACGACATACATGAGGTCCTGTTATATCATGCGTTTGGGTCCCACACATTTTCGTACGCTGAAATCAGTAAGAGTCAGTCATTTATTTATTTATTTGACAACCGGTCTGACCTAGCGGGTAGTGATCCTGCCTGCTAAGCCGCGGTCCCGGGTTCGAATCCCGGTAAGGGCATTTATTTGTGTGATGAGCACAGATATTTGTTCCTAAGTCATGGATGTTTTCTATGTATATAAGTATTTGTATATTAAATATATCGTTGTCTGAGTACCCACAACACAAGCTTTCTTGAGCTTACCGTGGGACTCAGTCAATCTGTGTAAGAATGTCATATAATATTTTTTATTTTTTTATTTATTTATTAGGTATTATTGGCGTTTGCACAATGATGTCAATTTCAACTTTATTAACTTGTTTTATTTTAGGTACCATACAGATACGAAAATGAGAGACCTTACGTTATTATGGGAACAAATCAAATTATTTTAACAAATATTTTGATTTGTGTTTTTCAAGTAGTCACACTACTATATATACATTAAAAATCGAAATAAGATGTCATATATTAAAGAAAAGAGTGGCGAAGGCCGGATTGACCGGACCCGGTGACGGTGTGGCGTAGGGGTTCATGGCGTTAGCCCGGATTGCTAAAGACGCCGGTTCGAATCCGGCCTTCGCCACTGGTGGTGTCCGTCATTTTTAGGGTTCCGTAGTCAACTAGGAACCCTTATAGTTTCGCCATGTCTGTCTGTCCGTCCGTCCGTCCGTCCGTCCGTCCGTCCGTCCGTCCGTCCGTCCGTCCGTCCGTCCGTCCGTCCGTCCGTCCGTCCGCGGATAATCTCAGTAACCGTTAGCACTAGAAAGCTGAAATTTGGTACCAATATGTATATCAATCACGCCAACAAAGTGCAAAAATAAAAAATGGAAAAAAATGATTTATTAGGGTACCCCCCCTACATGTGGGGGCTGATATTTTTTTTCATTCAAACCCCAACGTGTGATATATTGTTGGATAGGTATTTAAAAATGAATAAGGGTTTACTAAGATCGTTTTTTGATAATATCAATATTTTCGGAAATAATCGCTCCTAAAGGAAAAAAAAGTGCGTCCCCCCCCTTCTAACTTTTGAACCATATGTTTAAAAAATATGAAAAAAATCACAAAAGTAGAACTTTATAAAGACTTTCTAGGAAAATTATTTTGAACTTGATAGGTTCAGTAATTTTTGAGAAAAATACGGAAAACTACGGAACCCTACACTGAGCGTGGCCCGACACGCTCTTGGCCGGTTTTTCTTTAATATATGACATCTTATTTCGATTTTTAATGAGAGACCTTTTTAGACCATTATTAATAATGCCCTTGAGTGGCTAAATGCCTCCACTGACGATCAGACCGCTAGACGGCAACGGCCTGGCAGGTCTTTAGCATTGCAATTTTCTCTCCTAACATACAGCAGTCGTCCGGTGGACTATAAGTGAGTCCCTTAGGGATGTACCGACTATTGATTTGGCCGACTAGGCCGACTACCGACTAGTCGGCGCTTGGGTGGCCGATTAGTCGGCCGACTAGTCGGCTAGTCGGCCAAAACTTAATTTTCGACTAAATTCACATTTTGAATGTCATTTTTGGTCCTTCGAACGCGCTTTTCATGATTTTTTGCAAGTTCAAAGGTTCATGACAATGTTTATATACATTTTCCATTTTTGACAACCGGCTTGGCTTAGTGGGTAGTGATCCTGCCTATATATGAAGTCGATAATCCTAGGTGGGATATTTATTTCTGTGATAAATACAGATATTTGTTATTTACACAAAAAAAATAGGAATGACGAATAGTTACATAATACAACCATAATTTTCAGATGGTAATTTAATTTTGTACTGTTTTTCTATCACTAATGAAGTGCCGACTAATCGGCCCTTTTTGCCGACTAGTCGCCGACTAATCGCCGACTACAAATGTGGCCGGATAGTCGGCATTCCCGACTAGTCGGCGACTAGTCGGTACATCCCTAGAGTCCCTTTATAGATACACTAGCTTTTGCCCGCGGCTTCGCTCGCGTTAAATTCGAAAATTGCGAAATGCTCCAAACAAACTTTCACCCCCATTTTAGGGATGTAGACAAAAAGTAGCCTATGTCACTCTCTATCCCTTCAACTATCTCCACTTATAGCGCCAATTCGTCGCTCCGTTTTGTCGCGAACAACGGACAAACAAACAAACACACACTATCCCATTTATAATATTAGTATGGATTGTGAATAATTAATTACATTTCAGTCCTAAAACAAAACATTGTGACGTAACATCAACCCGCGATGGTACGGTAATGGCATCATTATAGTCGCGGGCGCTATTGTGCCCATTACGGCTGATTGGCCATTATCGCGTTATTGGCTGGCCAGTTGGTCACCTGGCTTAGCCTGATGTTAAACTTCTGGTTAGTACTTATAAATGAATAAGCTGGGCGGTCCTACTTACAAGAAATTGTTAGGAAAATTTCCATTACTTAAATTAAAATTTCTTAAAAAAAATTCGCCCGTTATATTTATATCTTTTTATGCATTTTTGCGAGGGCCTTCGTTTCCATGTTAAAGAACAATAACCTAACCACAAAATTAAAATTTTGAAAAAACCCCCGACCGCGACCTAGTGGACCGATTTTCATGAAACATGGCTAAGAACACTCCCGACTAACTCAGCTTTCAGACAAAAAAAAACTAAATCAAAATCGGTTCATCCGTTCGAGAGCTACGATGCCACAGACAGACACACACACAGACAGACAAACAAACGGACAGACATACAGACAGACACGTCCAACTAATAACACCCCGTCGTTTTTGCGTCGGGGGTTAAAAAACTAAAAGAAGAGAATTGAACACTTATAATATAACTATCTTTTTCCCGCGGCTTCACTCGCATTAGAAAGAGATAAAAAGTAGCCTATGTCACTCTCCATCCCTTCAACTATCTCCACTTAAAAAATAACGTCAATTCGTCGCTCCGTTTTGCCGTGAAAGACGGACAAACAAACAGACACACACACTTTCCCATTTATAATATTAGTATGGATATACTTAGTTAATAATGGCAAAAATATAATAATATTAATTGTGAGATAAATAAAGCAGAATCACATTACGAGTATAGAGGTACACGTACACTGAAATTGCATGTAGAAATTATGAATGAATTCATTGATAAATTCGCCATGCACTTTTTTAGCTTAATGTACTTATTTGCAAGTCCTAAACTATATTGTTATCAAAATATGTAATTTAAACTTGTATTTATTTTAAGAAATAGTATAAACAATATAAGCAGGATAAACCCAAACAAACTACCAAGTTGGTAGTAGGTACCAACGCATGTGATGATCAAAATATTATAAAACTATATGCAGTAAAACCTGTTTACGATGTACTGCCTATTATCGCCGTGCTATGCGTACATAATACTGAATAATACCTAATAATAACCTACAATTACAGTAAAACTAAGTTTTTTCCTCTTTTAAATTAGCACGTAATCTCACCTTAGGACAAAACCCGTTTTAAAAATGTAAGAATTTAAATAAATTAGGGAAATCATAATTAAAACATAGCATTACCTAGTCTATCGTGACATTGTTTTGTCACACTGACCTCACAATGACATTTGAATCATACACGACCTCTAGTAGTGTGATTCAAATCTCATTCTGATATCAGCGCACAACTAAGGTCTGATTTAGACGGCGTGCGAACTCGCATACGAATTTAGTTACCTTGCGGGTTGTTGAGGTTACATACAATTTTGCAAATTTGTGGGCTCAAAAAGGTTCTGTTGTGGGTACTCAGACAACGATGTCAACGATACATCATCCTCCTTGCGTTATCAAGGCATTTGCCACGGCTCTTGGGAGCCTGGGGTCCGCTTGGACAACTAATCCCATGATTTGGCGAAGGTACTAGTTTTTACGAAAGCGACTGCCATCTGACCTTCAAACCCGAAGGGTAACTAGGCCTTATTGGAATTAGTCCGGTTTCCTCACGATGTTTTCCTTCACTGAAAAGCGATTGGCAAATATCAAATGACATTTCGTACATAAGTTCAGAAAAACTCATTGGTATACGAGCCGGGTTCGAACTCGCGACCTCCGGATCTAAAGTCGCACGCTCTTACTGCTAGGCTACCAGCGCACTCAGACAACGATGTAAAACATAATTATACAAACATCCATGACTCAAAAAAAAATGTGATCATCAGTCTCATCACCCAAAAAAAGCCCTTATCGGGATTCGTCGAACCCAAGACCGCGGCTAAGCAGACAGGGTCACTGTCACTACCAACTAGGCCAGACCAGGGGGCCGATTTTTGAGTCTCACGGCGTTCGAATTCAGAAAATTGTCACTGAAAATAATAGGCGATTCACCGTTTTCAACCGGTATTTTAGTAACATTGAGACTCAAAAATCGGCCCCCTGTGGTGAAAAACAGGCAATTATTATTGAGGTGGTTGCTTTTACTCGCGAATTGACATCATACCGACCAAAGTGCACGTGTAAGCGGGCTATTATAATAATTTCCTACAAAATGAGTTCAAATTGGCACATTGACAGTACTTACCGATAAAAAAATATAACCTTCACGCTCTCGTGGCCAGGAAAACAGGGTACGTAGCCAAATGCACAAACGCTCACGAAACGAAATGCTCGTAGCTCTCTATCGCTCTTGTGTATTGGCGCGACAGAGCCAGACTACCTTTCAGATACATTTCAGATAAGAAAGCACATCAAATATTTTATCGGGAGCTCGACAAAAATCAAAAAGGTAATCACGGTCTATATTCCGGTCAATATAAGTTTAATGAAAATAACCGTGAATCATTCAAAACTCTTATTTTATGTTATGTAAGTACATATTTAATGACATTGAGATTTATATTATCTTTTTCTTCTGTGACAATTTGATATGTTTTCTCTTAAGAAGAACGACGTATTATTAAGCCATAATATAATTTATTGAAATTAATTTTCATAGAGTATACCTACCTAGTCTGTTAACATTTTTTTTTGATGAATACTTTTGCATGTTAAATTGTATCTTGTTATTTAATGCATGTTAAGATGTAATGTTTTGAAAAGAAGTGGCCCGCCGAGTTTCTTGCCGGTTCCATAGTGGATACCCCCCTCCCAACTGAGGGGGGACTGAAATCTTCTCGAGGCTGAGGCGTAGTTGAGGGTTAGAGCCGGCGTAGTTTTATTTGAAGTTCATAATTATGCGCATTGTATTATGCCTAATTGAAAAATAAATATTTCATTTTCATTTTTTCAGTTTTCGCGGCGTTTCGTTTTCGTTTCGCGTCGTAGAAATGCCATTCGGCTACGGGGCCTGGGTACGAAGCCAAATGCACAAAAGCTTACGATAATATCGTTTTCGTAGCTATCGATTTCTGTCGCTCTTCCTGGCGCGATAGAGACAGACAGCGTTCCGATCAGCGTCTATCGTCAAAGATTGTCATTCGGCTAGGCCGGCAGTAAATATTAGTTTTTGTTGACGGTACCACATTTTCACTTTTCAAATACTTCGGTCAAACACGTACGTTGCAACACTTATTAAAATTACTTTCTGAGATAAAATTGCATAGTTGCATGCAATGTTTCTATGTAACACGTTTAATCAGCAATTCCCGTCAACTTTGTACAAAAATTAAGGGAAAAGTTAAATTTGTTTTTATTAATTCTTATTTTGTTACCAAGATTTTGTTGATGAATTGAGATTTTATTAAGTTTTATTTCGTCATTAAGGTTCTCTAGTATCTATATTTTCTTAATTATAACAATTATCCTGTATATATCTTACGAAAGTCGAATTATATTACTAAATGTTGGTAACAAAATAGGATCAATTAAAATTTGCTGACGTGGCATTGTACAAAGTAGACGGGAATTGCTGTAATAATAGAACACTTCAGAAATAGTTTAGCCTGTTACAGGATTGTGTCATAAGAGAACAAAATGAAATTCACAATTTGGGTTAAGTTGTGATGTAGGCGAGGCGCTAGCAACCTATGTGTTACGTCACAATTTAGTTTTTAACCCCCGACGCAAGAACGACGGGTTTTATAAGTTTGACGTGTCTGTCTGTTTGTGTATCTGTCTGTAGCATTGTAGCTCCCGAACGTATGAACCGATTTCGATTTTTTGTTTGAAAGCTGAATTAGTCGAGAGTGAGTTCTCTTTCATGTAAATCGGTTCACTGCGTCGGGGTTTTTTCCAAAATTTAATTTTCTTTTAACCTCTTAATTGCAAAGTTTTATGTATTCTTCCTACCCCTTTATGGGATACATGATTGATTATGGGATACTCGATTAGGGCTGAGTTATAAAGGTGTTAAATTATTAGAATTATGGCAATTAATTAAAAGACTTGTTGAAATATATTATCGCAATATAGTAAGGCAAGGTGTGCTCCTATTAATAGCTACCAAGGGACTAAAGTACAAACGAAGTCCTTAAGATCAGGAATGGGCTGTTGTTTTCTTATTCAATAGTTTAAATGTATGAGAGATAACTATAACAATAAACTTGTTAGATTAAGATAGATTCAGTTTTGTTAATTCCAACATTAATCTCATTAGTGGTTCAAGCGTAGGCACGGACACCTAAATGTTTATTTAAATGTATAGGTACATGACAGAGCTTCTCCTTTGCACATATCCATCATCTTTTACTATTAGCATAAGCATCATTCTTCGGTTTGTGGATATAAATAAAATATTTTTTATTCAGAAACAGAGAACTCGATTATTGTTCTTAAACAAATGCTATTCAAATGAAAATAATATAAAAACAAAACTCGATCTTTATTCTAAATTCCTTCACCGACAAAGGTGAGCTTAAAACTTTTTCCATTATCTCTGCCCTCTAAGGAATGAAACCTACTGGTTGCTTTCATATTTTGAGCCTAGAAAAACGTAATGTGCTTTACATTACGTTTTTCTTCTAACAAAAAAAAAGAAGACTTATATTGACCGGGATATAGACCGTGATTACCTTTTTGATTTTTGTCGAGCTCCCGATATTTCGACGCAGTTGCATGCATCATGATCACGGGAAACGGATCACGGTTTTCCGTGATCATGGTGCATGCAACTGCGTCGAAATATCGGGAGCTCGACAAAAATCAAAAAGGTAATCACGGTATATATTCCGGTCAATATAAGTCATGAAAATAACCGTGAATTATTCAAAACTCTGTAAAAAAAAGAAGATTCGTACTAAGGCACTGGTCCCACCAATCATCTTATAGTGACGTCATAATTATTAGGTACCTATAAATCCATCATTTATGCTAACGGCGGTCGTTGGAACACCATACAATTCAACATTACAAGGCCCACAAAAATGAGGGCAGTGGCAGTACCAATCGTGCACGTAGCAAATAGTAGCAAAAACAAAACCACATCAAATTTCTTTAAAAACATCTTCAATCTATAAAAACGATGTCAAAACCGTATCCGAATTTGAATCAGGCCCGGGCATCCGAATTTGCACATGAAAAGCATTGAGAGGATTCGATTGGTCGAAATGTATTCTACGATTTCAGTAGGATCGGTATCTAAGATGGTTCTACGCTTTGTGTGAGCAGTCTATTTGGTGAAGTGAGGCTAGCGAAATTATGCAGTGTTAGGAATTGAGTCTTTAAAGTTACTTGGCGCTGCTTTACAGCACTAGTGAACAAACTAGTACTTTACTTGCCTTGCGAAGAGGGAATCCGTAACTCGTGTCGAACGTTTTGGAAGAGACATTTTGTAAGGTTTTGCTCGTAAGTGCATAAAGGTGTGACGAACATCGTCAGCACGAGCCTTCTTGAGCTTCCCGCAGGACTCAGTCAGTCAAGAATGTCTCCTATAGTCTTATTTAATTATATCACATCGGTGGCAAACAAGCATACACGCTTTATAAAATAACTTATTTTTCACTTGTCTTTAGTTTCGTAATATTGCTCAGATAATGATTACATTGTGTATGTTTTATTGTTTGAAAGGAATATTTGCGTAAAAACGTAATGGCATTTTTTTATTATTATGTTCTGCATTTACCTTTACATTTGAACAATACCTATAACATTATTTTATGGCGTAAACTAAATATTACAGGTATTACGTTTTCAAGTAAAATGTACCACGTTATTGTTTATCATAGGCACGAACTTTGCTAGCACCTATCTTTATACTAATTACTGGGAATATTTTGTTAGAGCTCCCTTAAATTAAGAATTAAATTAATGTGGTACCTTTTGATTCTTGAGATTACCGTGGGGTTTCAATAGTAAGGTAAGAAATGTAAGAATGACCCTTATTACCTCTATTGTACGGTACAATCAAATACATATTTGTACATATTTATGATAAGTAAATTTAATTAAAGCCATACCGTAAACAATAAGCACATTTGTAGAAATTGCCTGTAAAATTCAAAAGGCGATTTATATTTTCATATATAAAATTCTGGATTTTCAAGATATTAATACTTTTTAATTAATTTTTATATTAAAGTCCCGTGTCGTAGGTTTTGTAGAAGTTGACTGTGGGAATTGGCAACTGTAGTATAGACGGTGAGATAGAAATATGTCACTGCAATATCAACATTTCGTTTTTTTTTTCAACCCATTTGCTAAGTGTGGGACTGAAACTTGAGTAGTTGATGAGCTCTGCTATTCCTTTTGGTAATAGAAAGTTTATGTATATCTTCAATCAATTATATAGAAAAAGAAACGTTTGCAATGCCTCTGATGTCAGAACTATGTTATTTTCTGAACTATTGAGCGATGATGACAGAAAGATGGATGGAGTCGCAAAACAAATATTTATTTTTAACCTTCTACGGAACCCTTAAAGGGAAGTTTGATAAAGAAGTTTTATTTGGAAATAGGTATACTTTGCCAGCGGGCATTGGTACGGCAAAGGTACAGTCAACCAATTGGAACCCTAGGAGAACTATTAGTGAGGTCACACCACGGACACTGGCGATCAAATATTATGAAAGGGGCGCGTTACTAGCACACAGTATAAGCCCGTGTAGGTGAACGCGTACTATGCTTGTATGAGTGAAATATATGACCGGTCGACTGTTCGCGTTTTTGACAGGCGGTAACCGAGAGGAGGTGGGCGGCACTTTCAGCGGGGAGCGGGAGTGGCCATACTGTACGATAGTACTCTATACTATACTGTGGTGAGGTTATAAATCATACTGTAAGAAATCTCTTACTGTGTTAGTTTCACGTGGTGGTACAGTGGCCTAGGGTTCCAATTGGTTGACTGTACATACGCGTTACCAACACTCAACACTAGATTGTTGTTTTTCAATACAAGGTGCCGATTTTTGAATCTCACTTTCACTAAAATACCGGTTGAAAACGGTGAGTTGCCTACTATTTTCAGTGACAATTTTCTGAATTCGAACGTGATAGTGCTTTCTGCCCGCACTAGTGCGCAAAGAGGTTCATTTTTGTCAGGTTAAAACTTCAGAGGGCCAGTACTGAAAAACGTCGGATGATACTCGTTCAAGAAGGAAATTCTTAACTCGTGTCGATGTAAAACACCCCCCTTGGGCGTGTTTCGAACTTTCTATTTCCATCGATACCTTTGGGTTCAATTGGCGTAAAGGACAAAATGCAGGTTTTCAGGAGAAGCAAAAAAAACTTTTTTTTTAGCAAAAAACAACTTTTTTTTTAGAAAAAATGTTTATATCTTTTTTGTTTTTTGACCTATATTTGTGACGTATATAGAAAAATATGTAGATTTTTAGTATCCTTAACCTAGTGTAGCAACTGTAGTGATAAACTAAACGGTTTAGAAGTTAGATGGTTGTAAAGGACACGTCAAAATGCTATGAACGTCCTTTACACCCACGATTTTTTTGAACAATTAGAGTTGATAGGGTCGTAAATGACGGTCTTAGATGATTTTTATACAAATTCGGGGCGTAAATGTAACCGGAATGGTACAAATGGCAACTGTTTTTAGCTTAGTTTACAATTGAGAAACTTGAAAAATGTATCAAAACGTAGTTAATATGGCATAGAATAGCCACAATAGTGTTACAGTGTATATTTATCTAAATATTTAGCAAAGACAAAGAACAAGACTATTTTATATCCAGTTTTGCAATAAAGAAGCAACATTTGCTTAAAAACTATCTAATATTTTGGAAAGTTATTATTTTAGTACTCGCCGCTGTCTCAATAAGTTACGCATTCAGTATTTAATTCTAGCAGGGAAACGCTTTCGTAGTTTAAGTAAATATAAAAACACTAATGGTAATCACGTAAACTTTAATCAGCAACTGTGAACAGTAGGCTATATTAATACGACAGTAATTTTAAGTCTAAAGTAGAAAGAAGTTCTAAGAATAACTAAGAGTTAAGTACCTATTTATAAACGCAAGTTAGGACGCGTATACAAACTGTGACCAACTAATAAATAATAGTAACTGTAGTCAAGACTACCTACTATGTTGATTCATATTTTTGATAATTTTAAAACAGACGATTGTTATTTAGTCTTTAACCTGTTGAATAAGAATAATCTTAATTATGAGTTCAATCCTAGAAATATTATAGTCAATGCTTTAAGTACCTGGGTACATAGCCAAGTCACCAAACGCTAACGCTCATTCGCTAGCGAAACGCACCTGTTATTGTCGCACTAAATGTTAGTATAGTCTACTGTTAAAGTTTACTGCCGGCGTAGCTGAATGGCAATCGTCGACGCCAGACGCCGACAAAAATGCAGTCTGGTGCAATACGCAAGAGCGATAAAGATATATAGCTACGAAATAGATATTATCGTGAGCGTTTGTGCATTTGGGTACGTACCCTGATTACCATAGTGTTTTTTTTAATTACCTACATCTCGTCGCAGTATAATAATACTACGAAAGCGTTTCCCTGCTAGAATTAAAGGCTGAATGCGTAACCTACTGACTATTCAACAGCGGCGAATACTAAAAAAATAACTTTGAGTTTGTTGCCAAAGTATTAGTAGATAGTTTTTAAGCAAATATTGTTTCTTTATTACAAAACTGGATATAAATAAAATAGTCTTGTTCTTTTTTGTTGCTAAGATAGCTTAGATAAATAATACACTGCATTAAACTAATGTAGCTATTCTATGCCATATTAAGTACGTTTTGACACATTTTTCCAGTTTTTAATTGTAAAGTTAGCACAACATTTGTACCATTTCGGTTACAATTACGCCCCGGTTTTGTATAAAAATCATCTAAGACCGTCATTTACGACCCTATCAAATCATGGGTGTAAAGGACGTTAATAGCATTTTGACGTGTCCTTTACAACCATCTATCTTCTAAACCGTTTAGTTTATCACTACGGTTGCTACACTAGGTTAAAGATACTCGTAATCTGCATATTTTTCTTATACACGTCACAAATATAGGTCAAAAAAACAAAAAAAGTGGGTTTATCTTTCTCTTGGAAAGCTGCATTATATGTCCTTTACGACAATTGAACCTAAAGATATCGATTACAGTTGCGGATAAAATATTTTTAGTGCTGGTCGTAAAGGACGAAGAACAAAAAAACTTGTCCTTTACGCCCAACTTTACCACACTACTATAGAAAGTGATCCTTAAAAAGTAAGGGCTTAAAGGGCAACAATATATATCAAGGTGACTTACGACTATATTTTTATTTGTAGATTTCCTTTACGACACAAATAATAGTTTATAATTAATGACTTGATATTTACGCCCCTTCAGAAAAGCTATTTTTGCAAGTCCATAGTAGAAAATCTTGGTCGTAAAGGCAACTTTTTAAGAGATATCGAAATTTTAACTACACAGATCGATAGCGCTTGAAATTCTGAACAAAACTGTATATATAACTCATTTTCGCCAAAATGTCCTTTACGCCAATTGAACCCAGAGGTATCGATATGAATATGTTTTTATTACTTTACCTACTTTACACTTTGTAGTAAATTGTTATAAAAAACAATAAAATACATTGTGATTTTCTGTTAGACAAAGTGAGATGTCAGAGTGATTCATGAAGAAAAGATAGTAATTACCTAATTTGTTCCGTCCTTGTCCTTTGAGTCGTCGAAACCCGAATCCTCCTTGGAACTTGTTATGTACACAGCAAAAAAGAGTGTACAAGTTTCTAATGGGTTGGCAACGCGCATGTGACACTCCTTGAGTTGCAGGCGTCCATAGGTTGTAGATGTAGTGTAGGGACGCCTGGCCGGACACAGGCGGGCTGTCAATCACTGATGCATTCATTCAGCCCACATCCATAGGTTACGGTGACCGCTTTCCATCAGGCGGAGCGTATGCTTCTTTGCCACCGACGCAATATAAAAAAATAGTAAAGTATAAAGTATGTATGTAGAGTAACGAATTAAGATGAATTTGCAGCTTAGCATAAATTTAAATGTTTAATTTTACTGAGTTCAGCATAAATTGATAATCTTTTGATTGTTCTGTCTGTCTGTTTTTGATTGCTTGGTAATTAATTTCAATTGAAAGATAATAATATTTTAATAAGAATAGTCGAGTTGCGAACTAGCGCCATCTATGTAAATAATTACGAAACATATAGTTCTGCTATTCGATACAAGATGGCGCGACAACCGCGTTGTTGTATGATAGATTGATAATGAAGTTCATTTCTTATGTATTTACTACATACAAATACATGACATGTTTAAGTACCATAAAGAATATTTTAGCGATGAAATTAAATTTACTTTATAGTTTTGACTTCATAATTTTAGTAGGTATAGACGGTGTCGCCACCTATCCTGAGTTATAAGGTATCACTTCGAGAGCGAGGCTAGTAAATAAAGAAGACTATCAACTTACACACAACGTCGCTTGGCTCTGATATTGTAGATGGCGCTATTTACTATTTTTATTTATTTAGGAATTTATTAAAAATCCATACATAGGGCACTCCTTTTTAACCCCCGACGCAAAAACGAAGGGGTGTTATAAGTTTGACGTGTCTGTCTGTCTGTCTGTTTGTCTGTTTGTCTGTTTGTCTGTCTGTCTGTCTGTCTGTGTGTGTGTCTGTCTGTGGCATCGTAGGTCCCGAACGGATGAACCGATTTAGATTTAGTTTTTTTTGTCTGAAAGCTGAGTTAGTCGGGAGTGTTCTTAGCCATGTTTCATGAAAATCGGTCTAGGTACTATGTCGGAGTCGGGGGTTTTTTCAAAAATTTTATTTTGTGGTTAGGTTATTAGAAGTGTGAAAGCTACCAGTGTGGTTTTGCATTTAGTTTTGTACATGTATCCTAATATTATTAACAGGAAAGTGTGTGTGTGTTGTTTGTCTTTCACAGCAAAACGGAGCGATGAATTAAGTTGTTTTTTTTAGGTGAAGATAATTAAAGGGTCACTGAAACCCTTCCTTTCCCTAAAATAGGGGTGGAAGTTTGTATGGAGAATTCCGCAATTTTCGAATTTAACTCAAGCAGACATGCGGGCAAAGGCTAGTGTATAATATAGATAATTAGTAATAAAAAATAACAATTTGACCAGCTGCACACATCAAAGCTCTGGGGGCCGATTTTTGAGTCTCACGGCGGCGTTCGAATTCAGAAAATTGTCACTGAAAATAATAGGCAATTCACAGTTTTCAACCGGTATTTTAGTGAAAGTGAGATTCAAAAATCGGCCCCCTGTTTAAGAAAATAAATAGATGTCTATTAATGAAGTAGAATATTTTCTCATAATATTCAATACAATGTACGTTGTTATGAATAAATGAAATTAAATATTAATTATCTTAAAATGTATGGCGAAACATAATCAGGCTCATCTCAGCTGGTCATTGACCGGCGGCAGGTCAATGACCTCAGGACCAGTTGTCAATGATCTGCTAATCCCACGGACCAGAGCATAGACTATGTTCTCAGCGGGTTCACTATAAACAATAATCCGTCTTTTGGGTAATTATTGTATGTGATGACACTGATGTGGGAATGAGCAAAGAAGAAGAAGGAGATGACACTGATGACGGTTCTATTTTATTTTATATTTATTTATAGTATTTTATGCAACAGGCGTTTAAAGGAGGTTAAAAAAGACGAGTGGCGTGGGTAACAATTTGAGGCGAAGCCGAAAATTGTTATTAAGACGCCACGAGTATTTTTTGACTCGGTTAAACACCGTTGCATACAATACTTTTTCTACGACCATTCACTTCGTTTTTAATAGTTTTCTTGAATAACTTTCGAGAAATTCACAGTGTTTCCTGTATTTTGACGCAAAGGTTTGCACTGTCAGCTCAGCTGCCCAAAACCTTCCCACACACGCGCGCAGTATCGTTATAACAATGCGTTGCTATGGTTACAGAGCCAAACAATGCGTTTTCAGTTTTTCGATACAGCGCGCATGCGCAGAAAGCCGGCGGATGCTGGCTTTGGGGAATAGACTTTTATGTAGGGTTTTAAAGATCTGTGCACGACCCTGTAAATGACGAATAACAGTTCGGGAGTAGAAAAAGTATTTAATCGTATGGCAAATTATACATTAAAAGCAATCACAGTGTAGCCTTGAGGTTGCTAAGCCAGGCAACCAAGTCCGGTGTAACGAGATAGAGATCTTCGGCAGTCCCGGGATATAAGTGAAGTGGGCACCGTTGGAAAATGTGTTCGGTGGTCTGTTCTTTCCCTCCGCACTCACAAAGTATTATATATTATATGAGTGTATGTAGCTCTTGCAGGTGTCGAAAACCGAGTTTTTACTTTGAACTTTGAGAGGGCCCTTACGGGTCAGAATTCATAGACTCTAACTCAGTACGTCTGTTTAAAAGTATTTCTATTTTGATGCTTAGAAAGAATTGACACCTCCAAATGCAAATGAATATTTCCTATGAAATTGGGAACTTTTTGCATCTCTGACGCAGGTAATTAGCAGAAATTAGCTTTATGGTATCCCTATAAAATTTTACTTTTCTTTAATGAAACTCATAAAATATTATTTGCCATTAGTTTTGGAAACGTAATTATTACAGGTTTACAAATACATAAATCTATTTAAGGACTATCTATTCAAGGACTTCTTACAAAGATTGACTGAGTTTCACGGTAAGCTTATGAAGGCTTGTGTTGTGTGGGTACTAAGACAACGATATAATTATATTTTATACCACTTATACCTATATAAATACTTATATAAATAGAAAACATCAATGACTCACGCACAAATATCACCCATCACACAAATAAATGGCCTTACTTGGATTCGAACCCAGGACCGCGGCTTAGCAGGCGGGGTCACTACGCACTAGGCCAGACCAGTATTCAAAATATCAAGTGTGCTTTCTGTACATAGTGCTATGTAATGAAGCCCATGTTAAAAGCTTTTTATTTGCAGAACCTCCTCGCAAGCTTTTTTTTAATATTCAAAAGTTTTAATTACGTCTTTATTTCCCATGGACTAAGGTTCAAAATAAAAGAGTGACAGCGTTTAACAGTCAATACAACAAAGTAGTATTTCTATTTTATAGTGACCAGCACGGGAAGCATGGTCGCGCGATAGACGATATAAATAAACTTTTTAACAAAAAATAAAACCGCCTTCAAAAATAAGCGCGTTACAAAACACGGAGAAACTAAAAAGCCAAAAATAATAAACCTTTCAATTCAGATTTCTTATCGTATTGCAATAAGCTAAACATCCAAATTATAAACAAATCAATTATTTTTGGAGTCGGTACCAGCCTGTGTATGGTTGGGTGGGGCAAACAGGCAATAGCAAGGCGACGAACAGGTCTGGTACCGACTACAAAAATAATTGATTTGTTTATAATTTGGATGTTTAGCTTATTGCAATACGATAAGAAATCTGAATTGAAAGGTTTATTATTTTTGGCTTTTTTGTTTCTCCGTGTTTTGTAACGCGCTTATTTTTGAAGGCGGTTTTATTTTTTGTTAAAAAGTTTATTTTTGGCTTTTAGTTTCTCCGTGTTTTGTAACGCGCTTATTTTTGTTGTAAAGAATTTTATGGAGATTGCCTGTGTCTCAGAACATTTTTTGCAATGTGACACAGTTTAAGAGATTCGCGAAAAATTAAAACCCTTGCACCCCCTCCACCCGTTAGCTCCACCCCCACACCTCAGTACTTTGAGTATGTGGATTAGAAGACTATTCCCTACAACTATGCCAAAATTCGCTTATACACGAGTTTTTTCCGTTGAGGTAGGCTTCGTTGAGTGAGTTACTTGCGCTTCCTCGAGTCCTGTGCAGAGATGTTATTCCTGTTATTCTTTCTGATCCATTTGAGCTCTCTCTCCTCATGCTCTCTAAGGGGTAGCTGGAAGGCAAGGTGATGCATAGCTTGTCCAAGGTAATAAACAAAACTAACCTGTCTTCGAGTCCGTCAACGTACTCCTTCTTGCGCTTCCTAGAGTCTTGTGCGGAGATCTTATTCCTGATCTTCCTCCTGATCCTCTTGAGCTCCCTCTCCTCATGTTTGGTAAGGGGGTAGCTGGTAGGCAGGGTGATGCCCTCTTTGGCGAGGAGGCGGCGCTCTTCGGGAGTGAGGACCAGGCGGGGGTAGCCGCCGCCGCTGTTCTGGGGGGATGGTCATCGTCATCCTCGCTGTGTTCCGTGCCAGAATCATCTGGGGAAAGAATTATAGATAAGGTACTGTTGTTAGGTCAAAATCTAGAAGTTTACTTTGCTAATCCGAGAATAGGTGACGTGCAGCTAGTCGATCAGTGCTCGCGTAAATGTTGATAAAGATATTGGTATGGCCGCATTTGTGAAAGTATATTTAACTTTATTTAATCAATAAAATCAATAAAGACAATTTAATTTTACAGGAGTATTACAAATGGAGATAAAGAAGATAACCTCAATATTGAGGTGTGAATGCTTTGCTATCCTTTTTAAAAGGCTGATGCAAATAATGTTTAAGGAAATCTTGTCTGGTTGCTATTTTTTTTACCAATACATTGATTTACGTTAATCAGTGTAAGTTTTAGTTTGTTTAAATAAGCTGTTTTTCCAGAATGTCTGACGAGTGCACTGTTTGAAATCATGTAATGCCTTGTTCAATACAAAGTTACGCTTACCGAAACGTTTCTGATTGCAATTTTTTTATAAATTTACATTAGTGTAGTGATTTTCGTTCCAAGTTTCGTTGCCAGCACGGTTACTATTATTATTAATGATTACGCTTTATTTTCAAAACTATGAGAGCAGAAATAAATAACAATCGCAAAATATTTTTACCCCAACCAGTTCTAACGCATAGGCACCACGCCCAAAACAATTTATATAGTACAATCAGGTATTTCCTAAAACGTATTCTCGTCACGTACACACACAAACGCGTGTCATTGACCTCACGCAGTAAATATCGGCAACTGTCATTTTTTCCTAAGTTCATCACTTCCAGCGTTCGTGAGATCATAGTTAACGGGTACTATGTGAGAAGTGCCTTATAATAATCTTCTAACTGTACTAATTCGTTTATTTTTGACCCTGTAGTATCAATATCATTTGAGGTGATTGCACGCTTTAGGATAGGTAAGATGTTTCTTACCAATCACACAATCATCGTTTAAAAGAAGTGTAAAATATCATTATAAAATCAGAAATGTATGTAGTTATTTTTTTATTATTGGTCGAGTTACAAAGTTTAAGGAATAATCTAAGCTTCTGAGTTATTTGAATTGAGAATAAAGAGAAGTTCCGCGGCTGTGTTTTTTAAAATATAACAGCCTGTATAAAAATACCGAAAGCGCAAAAAGAGAAAGTTTATTTTAATTGGAACGTTTTGGTGGCAACTGTTCTCAGTTTATTAACTCATTGTTTCTCCTCCTACTAGTTATCATGAATCTCAATTCTCATGTCAGTAGATGGGTAGATATGTCTAATAATAAAAACATCGGCTAGAATCAAGAGAGTCATCGTTAAAAGCTATAAAGTCTATTAAAGTGTTTATGAAAATCAAAGCTATCTAACATGTCGCGCGTCTAAATAAAGACAAATTGCCTCCAATAATCGGAAACAGGGTCACTGCACTCCACGCAACCAAGGTTCTATGCTATAAGAATTATCATAATCACATACAGCTTTCGTAACAGTAATTTCACTTTAAAATTGTAACGGTTTAACTTTTTGTTTGAATCCTAGCTGAGCGCCACAACGCAATACTTTTTAGGGTTCCGTAGTCAACTAGGAACCCTTATAGTTTCGCCATGTCTGTCTGTCCGTCCGTCCGTCCGTCCGTCCGTCCGTCCGTCCGTCCGTCCGTCCGTCCGTCCGCGGATAATCTCAGTGACTGTTAGCACTAGAAAGCTGAAATTTAGTACCAATATGTATATCAATCACGCCAACAAAGTGCAAAAATAAAAAATGGAAAAAAATGTTTTATTAGGGTACCCCCCCTACATGTAAAGTGAGGGCTGATATTTTTTTTCATTCTAACCCCAACGTGTGATATATTGTTGGATAGGTATTAAAAAATGAATAAGGGTTCACTAAGATCGTTTTTTGATAATATTAATATTTTCGGAAATAATCGCTCCTAAAGGAAAAAAAAGTGCGTCCCCCCCCTCTAACTTTTGAACCATATGTTTAAAAAATATGAAAAAAATCACAAAAGTAGAACTTTATAAATACTTTCTAGGAAAATTGTTTTGAACTTGATAGGTTCAGTAGTTTTTGAGAAAAATACGGAAAACTACGGAACCCTACACTGAGCGTGGCCCGACACGCTCTTGGCCGGTTTTTTGCAAATAGATTACTGTATGCAACAAGTGTCGATTTTGTCAACAGCCAGTGGTCTGAATCTGGCAGCAAACAATTTGAAGTTTCAAATTTAGAATTTAATCGTGAAATTCTTTGCTCGCTTGCGCATGGAAATTGCGGTACGAGCTATATTTGGTACTCAAACGTGCTTAGTGTTATTATTAAGTGAATTGACAGTTATAAATCTTTCGCATGCCTCTGTCGGTACTAGAGGTAGTAGTTAAAGTTTGAAGTAAAAACCGGCCAAGAGCGTGTCGGGCCACGCTCAGTGTAGGGTTCCGTAGTTTTTCGTATTTTTCTCAAAAACTACTGAACCTATCAAGTTCAAAACAATTTTCCTAGAAAGTATTTATAAAGTTCTACTTTTGTGATTTTTTTCATATTTTTTAAACATATGGTTCAAAAGTTAGAGGGGGGGACGCACTTTTTTTCCTTTAGGAGCGATTATTTCCGAAAATATTAATATTATCAAAAAACGGTCTTAGTAAACCCTTATTCATTTTTAAATACCTATCCAACAATATATCACACGTTGGGGTTGGAATGAAAAAAAATATCAGCCCCCACTTTACATGTAGGGGGGGTACCCTAATAAAACATTTTTTTCCATTTTTTATTTTTGCACTTTGTTGGCGTGATTGATATACGTATTGGTACCAAATTTCAGCTTTCTAGTGCTTACGGTTACTGAGATTATCCGCGGACGGACGGACGGACGGACGGACAGACAGACATGGCGAAACTATAAGGGTTCCTAGTTGACTACGGAACCCTAAAAATGGCTCGCAATGGAACCGGACCTCTTCGCAAAAAAGTTTGATAAAGTGATGCCTTAATTAGGTCTTCCGTAAACATAAAGTAATAAATTAATTGCAACTAATTCTTCTTAGAATAGAATATAATATTTTAATTCGTGAATACAGGCAAGACAAATTACACATTATAAACGATACCGCGAAATCTCAGCACATTTCCGATGACTTGCAGCGCTGATCTTCCGATGAGACCATCAAGTGAGAAAGATTCACCGAAGCTAACATACGGAAGAAAAACAAAATACATACAATGCCAGTGGTCAAAAGGTTAAATGGCAACAATGATGAAAACGTTAAACAAGAAAAACAACAACAGACACTTTAAATGGGTCATTAAAGTGATGCCTTAATTAGGTCTTCCGTAAACATAAAGTAATAAATTAATTGCAACTAATTCTTCTTAGAATAGAATATAATATTTTAATTCGTGAATACAGGCAAGACAAATTACACATTATAAACGATACCGCGAAATCTCAGCACATTTCCGATGACTTGCAGCGCTGATCTTCCGATGAGACCATCAAGTGAGAAAGATTCACCGAAGCTAACATACGGAAGAAAAACAAAATACATACAATGCCAGTGGTCAAAAGGTTAAATGGCAACAATGATGAAAACGCTAAACAAGAAAAACAACAACAGACACTTTAAATGGGTCATTCTCTGAGAGCAAGATTTTTCATGTCCGAGGCAAAATCCATGGGAAAATGAAATAATATTGAGGCGCTGATTTTTCTACAGACGGTTTGCACCTATACCAATCTGTTGCATATACAGTCATGCCCCTAAGGGTTTTAGTTTGTTTTATAGATTTTTTAAAACCTTGTTCTTATAATTGCCACGACGCGTCCAAACGCTCTCCCAGTTTAGAATTTTGTCCGTGACTTCAAAATTTAGTAATTTTTGCTATTTCGAATCAGGTTTTCGCGTTTGACGATGGTCAGTCCAGCCGCGCGCCCCACGCATCGCTCTCGTAATGAACTATGTTTCAAACTAAGGAAGATATTAAAAGGGTTGCGGCAATTTTTCTAATTGCCACAACGATGAAATAATCTTAATCCAAAAAGCCATACTTCCGCTTGTCCTATCATGATGCCAAAGCAATTAAATTATTCAATGGATTGCACTAAATTGTTTTTCGATATATTTAGACAGAAAATACCAATATTTGAAAAAGGTTGTGGCAATTAGTCTGAGAACGCTAAATCTGAGAATGACCCTAAGGCATGATTGGAATTTGAAAACACTTACCGCAGTTATTATTATTTTCATATTCATAGTCATTCCTAGATTCCACTTTGAAGTCCTGTCGTTTGCTCTGGGAGAGAAGATTGGCAGCTGCCAACTTGATATTGGAAGCGTTCTTCAAGTCAGCAGCATTGATGATCTTGATTGATTTCAGGTCTTTCATGTCTTTAATAGTGACGGGGAGTAAGATGGAGCGAGGGTTGCCAGCCATGGGAGCCACGCGGATGACTTTACGCTGCGGGGCAACGGTTTCCACGGGCTTGCAGTACACTTTTGGTGGCGGATTGATGACCTAGGGACGAAATATTAATTGAGATTGATGGGCAATTTTATTGTTGATCTACTTGGACAATGATAATATTTTTTTTTATATGCTGACAATTAATTTGAAATTGTTAATAATGGCAATATTTTTTCCTTAAAAAAATTACAGGGTATAGGTATAATTTGACCACAAGACTTTCTTTGTTCGAAGTCGGCTGCATTGTTTTTTTAAGTTCCTCGGACTCTTTCAGTCTTAATTTTTTTTTATATTATATCACCGTTCGCGACATTGCCATACCAGTTATATAATTGCACTGAATTTGCTTTTATCTTTTTTGTTATATCTTTTTAGGAATAAGGACTTAAGATGATTAATTGTAAATGTTCATGTATTTATACCTGTATATTAGCAACTTTAAGAGGCTTCTGCGGCTGAGATTTGACCACCAGCTGAGGCTTCACGTTGGCTGCGATCTTGATGGAGGGCTTCTGAACCTTGGGCTGCACCACGGCCTGCGGCGTCTGCGAGAGCCGCCGCTTACGACCGCCCTTGTCTGGAGAAGGCGTCTTTATTCAGCCTGGCGTCCACTTAGGCGAAATCGAGCCGCGTCGAATCGAATCCTCATACATTTGAATGCGATTCGACGCGTCGCTAATGGTCGCAGTTTCATAAGAAATGCAAAGGCGTGAGACTCGACGAGCCTAGTGGACGCCAGGCTTTACAGTCACCGGCAATAACGTATAAAAATAATACTGCATAAATATCTGCTCTTATGGCTGTAGAAATAAGATTGTGTCAGATATTTTCTTGGTCTTTTTTGTACGATGTTATTGTCGGTGACTGTACATAATGGCGGTCGAAACTGTCGCAGTAAGCGTACTCGGATTTTGAAAAGATAAAATGTGGAGGTGTCATCATAAAAGTGTCTCTTTCTAGCTACCGAGAAAGATTAACTACTACATATATATATATGGATTGGAAAATCGCGGATGATGCTCTGCATGCGACTTTTTGATAGCAGCATTGCAACTTTTTGATAGCAAAATTGCGACGTTTTACGTTACAAGTCGTACAATTGCGTCAATAAGAAGGTCAAATTGCGACTCATATAAGGAAAACTAACGACTCTTTAAAAAGTCATTCAGAAATGGACAACGTTTATATTTTACATTATGAATGTTGTACAACTACATTAAAATATCTATTTGATTCTTGCAGTTGCATGAAACTGTTGGGTTCTACTAAGGCGGGCTTTTCTCAAGTTTAGGTACAGAACCTTGTCTGTAAGGTGCATTGGGGTAATTCCGAAAGTAGTCTAATTTCGAAAGTCGCACAAAAATCACCATTATTTCCATCATATCAAGATTCCCCTTTCAGAATTACCAGAGCATTTCTGTCATTCGGAATTACCTTAATGCACCTTATATACTAGTTGAAGCTTATGTTTTGGCAAATTCGGTCAATCTGGGCCACTCTGGCCAGGGGCCCGAGGCATTTTGCGCATTTTGCCACCCTACAGTTACTTTACATAACGGTCTGTGCGAAAGTGATTTAAATCTTGTGCGAAAGGTGAACGTTGCTTGCAGTATTTGACCGCTTCGTTATAACAGTAAATTTTTTGTGATGTAACTGGATTGATTGATAGAAATAGCTCAAATGTTGATTAATGAATCAATAATAGTGATAGACATATTAAAAGCCCATGCTTTTTTATTTGTTAAAAGTGTACTCTCTTTTAAAATTCACAAAAAACCTAAATTAACACCTTGGAACGTTCCTCCTTTGTCATATTTTAGGACTTAATTTTTTGACTAAAAAATGTTTTCGGTGAAATAAATTTATACATATACGCAAATGCCTATGAAACCTTTATTAATTGATAATATTAGTTTTACGTTTCATTCATATATAATCAGAGATCGGACAGTTGGGCGTCAATTGTATGACGTTTTCGGAATAATGAACCTTATGTTGTTAGAATGACGTCCAGATATCCGATCTCTGTGTATAATAGATCAGAAACTTACTTCCAGTAGGTACTAGGTACCTACCTATTATAAAAGGACAAGTGCCGGTTTTCTTATCGAATCATCATATATTAATCCTATTGTTTACTTCCTTAATTGCGTACCTTCCTCATTATCAAAACTGACAAAATTTAACTATACCTATACAATTATACATCCGGACAAAGTGCCAAAAATAATTATGTATTCACAACCTTAACGTATAAGCCATAAAGTCGTGTATACATATGTTTGACTCTTTGTCTGCATCACAGTATAAGTCACATGCAATTTTATTTTACAATCAAAATAAACTATATTATAGTACTTTTACAATTCTCACTACTGGGTCGTGATATACCTACATGTGTACACGTTATTAGAATAACATATCTAAATCTCTCTATCTCTGTCTGCATCTATATTTAATACCTTGACTGTACTTATAGGCATCCTTGACGATAGTTTTGTCTCTGAAATACTGTTATCATCAATAATGTAATACATTATCATTTTATCACCATCAGAATTAACGAAAACAGAATAACAAAGGGCCTTTATTTAATCCTTTATTTATCATAAATTCTACCTAAGATAGGTAAATATTCAAGGTTCGGTTAGTATAGTATGGAATGTTACATAATTTATTGGTGTATCTTTAAAAGCTATTTAATAAATAATCTACTATTCATATAACATGTAATTAGTCTGAAACTTTTTATCTACATAAAATATTTCATCCTCTATTAATAATGTACATGTCTGAAAATAAATAAAAGCATGCTACTTCTTAATATTTCATGTATCCAGAGTACGCCATTTAAAATAATTTATTTTGGACGTAGATAGAAATCTAGTATAACGTTATTCAGCATTTCCCGTTAAGTTTGTACATTTGTATCACGTCTCCGATTTGGATAAAAATTGGTAGGCTGGTAGAGTCCATGATGCTGATCAAGATCCACTAAGTTTCCCCAAAATGTCCTAGGTTGATTGTATGAAACTTTCCTTTTTTGTTACCGAAAATGTACCTATAGAAATCTGGTAACAAAAAAGGAAGGTTTCATACAAACTACATAGGACATTTTGGGAAACCTAGTGGATCTTGCTCAGCATCATGGACTCTATCAGCCTACCAATTTTTATCCAAATCGGAGACGTGATACAAATGTACAAACTTGATGGGAATTTCTCTATTATGTTTATTAGTTACATAACCTGTTTGTAAAATTCTTGTAGTTCATATTAGTTTAAAATACGTCGAACGAAGCGGACGATGACTTTAGGACCTGTTTATATTATTGATTATTATTAAAACATATTTTTACGAAGTTACATAATCTTAAATGGTATTGCGAAAACATTTGCATTAAAAACAGTGCTGAAATGAAACAAATATTTTCTTAGCGCTGAAACAGGAGATGAAAAGTAAACTATTCAAATTTGAACGTCGGTTCTCAGACGCTATGGTTGGCGTCTCCAACTTCAAATCCGATTAGTAACGCTACTCTAATTAGATTTTCACAACTCTGACTCATCTAGTGTTTTCACAGAGTCCCTGGATCTACGTTTTAAATCTCTTGTTATAAGTTTTTTAACGTGAAAATAAGCGCGTTACAAAACACGGAGAAACTAAAAAGCCAAAAATAATAAACCTTTCAATTCAGATTTCTTATCGTATTGCAATAAGCTAAACATCCAAATTATAAACAAATCAATTATTTTTGTAGTCGGTACCAGACCTGTTCGTCGCCTTGCTATTGCCTGTTTGCCCCACCCAACCATACACAGGCTGGTACCGACTCCAAAAATAATTGATTTGTTTATAATTTGGATGTTTAGCTTATTGCAATACGATAAGAAATCTGAATTGAAAGGTTTATTATTTTTGGCTTTTTAGTTTCTCCGTGTTTTGTAACGCGCTTATTTTTGAAGGCGGTTTTATTTTTTGTTAAAAAGTTTATATATTTGTTGATTTTTAGTGGTTCCTAGTGATATTATATGTATCAGTCCGAATACATGTACAGTAGTGAAAGAATTATCCTTTAACTCCTAACCATTGAGGAGTTGACCTTCCATCATCAGCTCAGTTGATTTTTAGTGGTTCCTAGTGATATTATATGTATCAGTTCGAATACATGTACAGTAGTGAAAGAATTATCCTTAAACTCCTAACCATTGAGGAGTTGACCTTCCATCATCAGCTCAGCCACATAAAATTATTACCATCAGACGTAAATACTGGTGTACCTTTGAAAAATAGACTAAAAACATTACATGTGCCTATAACATTTGAAGAGTTCCCTCGATTTCTCCAGGATCCCATCATCAGACCCTGACTTGGTGCCAATGGGACCATCTCGGGGTTATACCGGTTCGATCAAAAAAAAAATTTTGAAAATCGGTCCACGATTCTCGGAGATATCGAGTAACATACATACAAAAAAAAAATAAAAAAAAAAAACATTCAGTCGAATTGAGAACCTCCTCCTTTTTTGAAGTCGGTTAAAAATATCAGGCCGTCCCTATCGCACTTACAAATACTGCGATAGGGACGGCCTGCTATTTTATCACTTATCGCGCGACCATAATTGCCTGCCAGGTTATATTTTTAACCCCCGACGCAAAAACGACGGGGTGTTATAAGTTAGACGTGACTGTCTAATTGTCTGTTTGTGTGTGCGTATATGTGTGTGTGTGTGTGTGTGTGTGTGTGTGCCTCTGTCTGCGGCATCGTAGCTTTCAAACGGATGAACCGATTTATATTTCTTTTTTTTTGTTTGAAAGCTGAATTAGTTGGGAGTGTTCATAGTCATGTTTGATAAAAATCGGTCCATAATGTCGGTTTTTTTTTTCAACTATTTTGTGTTTTTTGTTATGGATATATGTTTTATTCTGACGAAACCATGTACAAAAAGGTGTACCTATGCATACTCTGTAATAAGTCGAAACCTGCACTGCGGATCTGACTGCATGATTATTTTTTCGGGTGACTCACGTTACACCGCGTATATTGAAATAGGTAAATAAAATGGCGGAAGCACGGACAGCCATAATCGAAGGAGTCATTAAAGGTCCATCAGAGCAGCTGTGGGAACATTTTCTAATTATAGTTTACTAGACACGTGCGCAGTTCAAGTGTTAATGAGTTCATTTTGTACTTACTTGAAGGTAATTTTTATGAATGCTCTTGCCGGAATGCTCCATACAGGCTGCCCCCCCCCCCATTTTAGGGAAGTGAGGGGGGGGGGTCAGCAAAACACAAGAAGACATACCTCTCCAGAGGGACATACACTTTCCCATTTATAATATTAAGGTGATGTATTTATTACAGATATTTCCGAAAAATGCGTAATATAATATTTGAGCTTCTATACATACCACTGCTCTCACGCATGAGGCCTTAGGGCTCTCTCGTGTTTCGTCATAATCATAATCTATGGAGACCCATCATAAGTACTCGCAGCGGCTAGAAGGTGATGGGTCTCCATATATGATTTGAAAATTTTCGCCGAACGTGATATTTGATATATCAACGTGACATCATCATTGGGCACAGCATCTTTGCAGATGATAGTTGTAGTCTCTAAGAGGAGCATAAAGGAATAAGTAAGCGAAGATTTTTTTTAAATCTGTTATTATTAATTTATTTTGGAGCCTTGGTCCATGGGACTCTTGGTTCCGACTTCATATTATCAACAATAAATATACAAACTCATTATAAATAATAAGTCAAAACAAAAGTAGGTAAAAAAAAAAACGAATTTGTATATTTATCTATAAAAGAAACTATATACAAAGACTTATATTGACCGGGATATAGACCGTGATTACCTTTTTGATTTTTGTCGAGCTCCCGATATTTCGACGCAGTTGCATGCATCATGATCACGGAAAACTGACGAAGGCGGGTGGATGTTAAAGTTACATAGACAGCGCGCGATCTACCCTCCTTCGCCTTCCTTCAATATAAGTCTAATGAAAATAACCATGAATCATTCAAAACTCTTAAATATATACAAATTCGGCAGTCTTTGAGAGGGGTTCCGCGAGAATTGATTGGAACACCCGTATGTTGGTCATCGTGTATCCGTGGACCTCAAAGACACAAAGATCTTCATTCTCTTCGCTCGAGTCCAAGGGAAGAGTTGTAACTCGATACATCGGTAAATACGAGTTATTTGTATAGGTATAGTTAAGTGACATCTAACTAACGTAAATTATTAGTACTGCTACTTGTCAATAGATGTCGCGACGAACGAAGTCTAATGATCACCAATTTTTAGCTAATATTACAATAGCATGCTTGTAGTATAAGTTGAAAATTGTTCTAATATAAAATTTTTGGCCGACGAAACACTGTTGCCAACTAGTATCGAGTAGTGGTACTGATAATTCACGCTATTTGACGCGTGATTGTCGCTACATGTCAACTATGCCATACAAATAACCCGCAATTACTAATGTATTGAGTTACAAATCTTCCCTTATTTATTCCTCTTAGCCTAAATAAGGAGGTATCCTGAAGAAGCAGTCTACAGCCTACATCTGTTGTGATGGCCGCAAGCCAATGGCCGATCAGCATTTCCTGCCGCATCGATCACATAATTATATTCTTTGACTCCTGGGGTGGCCCAGCAGCAGAGCTCTACGGAGTCACTTATTTTTATTTTATTTCAAATACGTTACACAGTATAACAATAAAAACCAAAGCAACTAAGTAACTAAAATTTTGAAAAAAACCCCGACCCCGACATAGTGGTCCGATTTTCATGACATGAAACATGGCTAAGAACACTCCCGACTAACTCAGCTTTCAGACAAAAAAAACTAAATCTAAATCGGTTCATCCGTTCGGGGGCTACGATGCCACAGACAGACACACACACAGACAGACAGACAAACAGACAGACAGACACGTCAAACTTATAACACCCGTCGTTTAAGCGTCGGGGTTTAAAAATACATAAAACATAAACACATAAAAGTAAGAAAAAAATCAGAACATCACAAATTAACTAGATTTAGGTGACAACGTAACGTTGAAGTTTCGTTGTGTCATTATGTCCGGGCGTATTAAGTCGGCAGGTTGCCCCGGAACCATCGAAAGATAATTAAATTATGCTTATGATTATGCCTGAGTTGATCCAACTAAAATTCGTCGTGCTTTGCCGAGACAACATCCGTATATTTAAATATCGTAAATGTCGGTTAAAAGGTGAACGACTGCGAATCCTGCCCGTCTGGTTTGTGTTGTTGTTTGCCGACTGTGCTTTCTCGGGGGGTTTACCTAGATTACGGGCCGGACCGCTAGCAAAACAAACAATAAACATTAAATAAATGTCATATACAAAGAAAAAATGACCAATACCTCCAAGTGTTCCAAGCTGGATAAACAAACAATATTGATAGACGATAATATTATTGTGTAAAAAATGGTATGAAATAACCTTCATAATAGTATTTAGCCATTAATTAAAATTTTGAAAAACCCCCGACCGCGACATAGTAGACCGATTTTCATGAATGAACACTCCCGACTAACTCAGCTTTCAGACAAAAAAAACTAAATCTAAATCGGTTCATCCGTTCGGGAGCTACGATGCCACAGACAGACACACACACAGACAGATAAACAGACAGACAGACAGACAGACACGTCAAACTTATAACACCCCGTCGTTTTTGCGTCGGGGGTTAAAAATAGGGGAACTATACGCAAATTTATCTAGCAAATTATAGTAAACTAAGGAACGTTTTAACTAAGGTATAACCAACCGATGTAGGGAACAAATCAAATTATTTTATGAAATATTTTTTGATTTGTTTTTTTTTAAGTAGTAACACTACTATATATATATATAAATTATAAACTGAAATAGATACCATACACTGGTGGCGAAGCCGGGAATCGAACCCGGGTCTCCAGCTAACGCGGCTGACGTGTTCGACCGCTACACCACCCCGACCGCCGAGGTACCCGTCGAAATTTCTCTAGTGTATGTTATCTCTGAAGGCTAGGCGCCTTTGACCAACTCTAAGGGCGAGCAATTAGTGCTTGCACCTCCTATATGAATCCTTTTGCAGGATTACGATATAGCGAGAGAGATGGTGCTGCCATCTATCGATGTAGGGAACAAATCAAATTATTTTATGAAATATTTTTTGATTTGTTTTTTTAAGTAGTAACACTACTATATATAAATTATAAACTGAAATAGATACCATACACTAAAGAAAAAGCGATCAAGCCCACTGGTGGCGAAGCCGGGAATCGAACCCGGGTCTCCAGCTAACGCGGCTGACGTGTTCGACCGCTACACCACCCCGACCGCCGAGGTACCCGTCGAAATTTCTCTAGTGTATGTTATCTCTGAAGGCTAGGCGCCTTTGACCAACTCTAAGGGCGAGCAATTAGTGCTTGCACCTCCTATATGAATCCTTTTGCAGGATTACGATATAGCGAGAGAGATGGTGCTGCCATCTATCGATGTAGGGAACAAATCAAATTATTTTATGAATTTTTTTTTGATTTTTTTTTTTAAGTAGTAACACTACTATATATAAATTATAAACTGAAATAGATACCATACACTAAAGAAAAAGCGATCAAGCCCACTGGTGGCGAAGCCGGGAAT
Organism: Leguminivora glycinivorella; assembly: GCF_023078275.1. Classification (NCBI taxonomy): domain Eukaryota; kingdom Metazoa; phylum Arthropoda; class Insecta; order Lepidoptera; family Tortricidae; genus Leguminivora; species Leguminivora glycinivorella. Next base: position 1,348,064 of record NW_025952828.1, read on the forward strand.
CGAACCCGGGTCTCCAGCTAACGCGGCTGACGTGTTCGACCGCTACACCACCCCGACCGCCGAGGTACCCGTCGAAATTTCTCTAGTGTATGTTATCTCTGAAGGCTAGGCGCCTTTGACCAACTCTAAGGGCGAGCAATTAGTGCTTGCACCTCCTATATGAATCCTTTTGCAGGATTACGATATAGCGAGAGAGATGGTGCTGCCATCTATCGATGTAGGATATTTGATTTGTTCCCTACATCGATAGATGGCAGCACCATCTCTCTCGCTATATCGTAATCCTGCAAAAGGATTCATATAGGAGGTGCAAGCACTAATTGCTCGCCCTTAGAGTTGGTCAAAGGCGCCTAGCCTTCAGAGATAACATACACTAGAGAAATTTCGACGGGTACCTCGGCGGTCGGGGTGGTGTAGCGGTCGAACACGTCAGCCGCGTTAGCTGGAGACCCGGGTTCGATTCCCGGCTTCGCCACCAGTGGGCTTGATCGCTTTTTCTTTAGTGTATGGTATCTATTTCAGTTTATAAGGTATAACCAATTAACCACGATATAAAATTAAAATTTTGAAAAAACTCCGACAAAGTATCAAATATCAAATCGTTTATTTGCAAGAATACAGTCAAGTAGATGGTATCAAACAAATGTAAAGTGCAGTGTATTCAGCCAGCTAGAGGGCATGCAAAATCTTATAGAAACCTAGTTTCATACAGCGTTTCCTATAACTATGACTAGAATTTATGACTATCATGCAGCAAGTGGTCCGATTTTTATGAAAAATGGCTAAGAACACTCCAGACTAATTCAGCTTTCAAATAAAAAAAATCGAAATCGGTCCATCTGTTTGGGAGCTATGATGCCACAGACACACAATCAGACAGACAAACAGTCAGATTTACACGTCAAACTTATAATAACCCCGTCGTGATTGCGTCGGGGGTTAAAAACAACCACAACGCTGCACTTAGACAAAGATCCGTGCCCGACAAAGCCTTTTTCCCCTCACTAGCTCGTAAACACGTGTTTTGTCCTTTAATACCAGCGGGTAAAAACGCATTTTGTCCACTAGTGGGTAAAGTAATTTGACCTTGAACAAAGTTTAAGCTTTAAAATTGATAAAAGTAGGTGAATCTAGTAATAAAGATGATTTAACACCTGTGGAACTACTGCATGGGAGCGGATTTTTTGCGTTGTAGTTTCCTCGCTATAGTGAGGGGAAAAGTTTTGTGTTACACTCGTGTGCAAATGTATTTTACTTCTCGTGTTTTAATTCCACACTCGGCGTTAAAATACAACTTTGCCCCCTTGTATAACAAATAACTATTAACAGTCCGCCATTTTTAACACGACGACGACACAAAAACGACGGAGTGTTATTAAGAGGGGGTCGTACGAAATCCTCGAAAAGTGCATTCGGCGTTTAACAAATGCTGCTCACATTTCTAAATTAAATGAAATAAAATAAATGTAGTTATTATCTTAAAGAGTGTGTCTACAACTTTTGACTATTCACAATCTCCAATTATTAACGGTGTAATAACTAAACCCACACAAAGTTGACCTAAAATGAGAAAAACGTATGTCGCCGTTTAGTAAACTTTGTTAAAAAAATTCAATACCCTAGTTATAACATTATGTGATTCTGAAAGCCAGATAAATGGACTACAAGTTTTGAGGTTTTTTATATTTTTCCTCTCAAAGGCAACAAAGAAATTTTACCTTAAATTTAAACTATCGTAAAATTTCCATACATTCGCCATTGCTGTCAGAATTCTCCTTTCGATTAGATGCCGTGAGCGGCTCATCGGAGGCAGACGTGTCGCCGGTCGCTCCGCGTTGACAATTAAATTTGACAAATATTTTGACAGAAAATAGTGTACGTACACGAAAAACCATACCAGTGTAAAACTGTGCTCAAAATAAATAGGGTAAATCAAATATGTCAGGTGGAGATCCAATCTCATTTAAAGTTTAAAGGTGCATGGCTTGTGCATCAAAAATAAATAAAAATGTATCACATTATTAAAGAAAATAACGAACACAACCGAATGAGTATAAATGATTTCATTCTAGTTCGGTTAAATTGAAAAGAGTTTCATGTTTTATTTTACTCATTGGAATACATTTTCATTACGCTGGTATTAACAGTACGTCATTTTAAAAATATATATGACAGCACCTACGTCAAATTCTGTCAATCAGGTTGTATGTAAACAATTATAATTTAATTTATTTTTACATATTTAGATACTTATTAATCGATTCTTACTTAGAATAGAAGAAAGGGAAATGCGGGCGGGTATACCTATTTATTAAATACAATATTCCGTATGGTGTGCTTCTGGTTCAAATTTTTATATAAAAAAATGTTTCAATTTCATTAAAGATTACCCTGTGCATACCACGAACACGTAAGTAACCGTAAGTTCATCGTTGTTTAGAAAGTAACGCTCGTTTTGAATGGCACTTCTCCATTCAACTAGACCAGATGTTCATGGAACAGTCACCAGCATACGTATATGACTATGAACGGCCGTGACAACATATCCGATTCTCTATAGGGGCCATAAGTATATGACGACATATTCCCGGCAAAAAATTGTGATGCTTCGTGACCGGCAAAAACATAGTCTCTCTAGTCCTTTGAGTAATTATGTTAACTAGAGAGGGCACCTCAACTTGATTTTGTGTAACAACACTTAGAGCTGATCAGCACAAACGCGCTTAGTCTGTGCCAAACGGCTGTGGTAGATTGACGTATCGCAATGAAAAATATTTCGTCTAAATAATGCCGTCATGTGTAGTGAGGTACTGTACAAACTGCTCAGGAAAATCTAACAAAAGCCAAGGAGTGACTTTTCATACGTAGGTTTACTGCATTTTTGTTTAAACACGCTTACTTTTAAAAAAATGTATCAATATAAACTCATGCCGAAGCGCCATGTTGCGGCGGCCATGTTTCGTTGAAACCAAAGAGTAAAAAATGCAACAAAAGCAGACGTGACAATATCGCAAGTTAGTTCAAGTTTCCTATCATACATTAAATTATATATATTTATCGACGCAAAAAAGGTTATTTAATTATTATTGTCAGAATTGCACAGTTTTCCGACATGTCGGTCTATAACAGATTCTCAATACGCGTGTCGAATTTCATGTGACTATGTAAATGTAAGTGCAGTACCTAACCTGCCTGAATGAATTTGGGTAGGTAGACGGTCAAGCAAATTATGAGAGTATAATAACGCGCGAAATTCAAATTTTTATGGGACGATAAACCCGCGCCCATACATACATGGATGTAGATAAAGTTATGTGTGCGACTATACATAATTAGGCATTAAAACACTCATGTTATCTTATTAACACAACAAAAACAACACTCATGTTTTAATGCCTACCATTATGCAAACGTCACATAAATAACTAATATCCAGTTGCGGCTACGTGTACACATGTACGCTCAGTCCGTATGCAGCTTTAAAAAATGTGGGCATTTAAAAAAATTATGACTTACAGAGTTGTTAAAAAAAAGTTAAATCGCTGTCAGTTTTGCAACGATAATTAAGCATGGAATTTCAATAAAAACATCGTGAATTATACTATACTAAGCTATAATCTAAATTCAGAACGTGAAAAAAGTTTAGTTTTAAATACAGATTTTCAAGCTTGATTATCATTACAAAACTAACAGCGATTTATGTTTTTTGTTAACAACTCACGCTAATTGAGAGTCATAAATTAAAAAAAATGCCCATGTAAACCCATGTCACTTCTATACTACGACTTCTAATCTATGCACTCTATGCAGGGCTCATCATCGCGACCGAAAAGTCGTAAGCGCCGAGTAAAATCGTAGCGCTTGCGACGTTACGAAAGCAGGCCATTGGTTCACACCCCGCCCCCTCACCCCGCCTTCAGCTTACAGGCTGTGACACGTTCGTTGTTTGCTATAGCTCCTCTATACGAAGTAATAATTACTCAATGCTCTAGTCTCTCTTTCTAGCGTCTCGCGAGCGTAGCGTCGGGCCAACTGTATGGAAAAAGATGCCGCGTCGCGTCGGCGCGGCTTAGCCATACAGTTGGCCCGACGCTACGATCGCGAGACGGTAGATGTGGGAGGGTCCTTATCCGTATAAATATCTGATCGGGTCGCTTAAAAATATTTGTTTCCTTATAAAAATCTAAATTACACTCTCACTCGCATAATTATCTATCCATTGTTAAAGCAAATATATATCTTACGGGCTAGAAATCATTAATATGTAATTAAAGTGCAATAACAAACCCTACCTTCTTAGTTGCCTTAGAGCGGTAAATTGTATGAGGTGATTTGACATCTCACGATACACGTGCAGTATTATATTATCGTTGCATATGTCTGTCTCATCTGTTCTTAAACTATGACAACTAAACTTATTACAAATCTGATATCAGAAGCCTTTTTACAAGCTTTTATTCAACTTGCCTTGTTAGTTTGGGTCAAAACGTAGAAGCTAAATTTGACCCACTTTCCGGTTTCCGATTGAGCTGAAATTTTGCACACATATGTAAATCACGTGACAATGCAATATTATGGTATCATGGAGGTGATCTGATGATGGAGCAGAAAGGTGGTCAGAGGAACTCTGTTATGAAACGTCGTATCCCCATTGAGTAAGGGGTTTTTAGAAACATCTCGGAGAGCAATAGATGATTGTTGAAAGAAAGGTACAGTCGGCTAAGGTAAAGCTTGTGCCAAAAATGAAATTTTTGCAAAAAAAATAATTATAAATTGGGAGGTGTAATTTTTTATTATCTCTGCATTTCATTGAGAAGAAAAACCGGCCAAGAGCGCGTCGGGTCACGGTCAGTGTAGGGTTCCGTAGTTCCAGGGAAAATAATATATTTAGGGGCATGAAAATGTCTGTCAAAGTTGGCATTTAAATTTATTGTATTATTTACTCATTTTAACTTTATTTTTGTGTGAAATTTTGCTCAGAATTTGTTCGTTATCCTTTTGAATGTAGTGTATACCTACACTTCTAAAGTTTATGTTCCATACATACTTACTACAATTTTCTTTTCATTGACAGACGATTTCAATTTCAATTTTCAATTTCAATTTGATGGATAAATATCCGCGGCCTGAGGGTGAATAGGATCAGGAATGGGGGGAATCGGGTCGCAAAGGGGTGAATAGGTTTACGAAGGGGGTGATTAGGGTCGGAAGAGGGGTGAATTGGGATGTGTGGTCAATGGTTGTCAAATTGTATAAAAGATATATAACTTACCTAAAGTGATGTTTTTATGAATGACCTCTCTGTATATGGACGCAATTTATACGTCAATGTATTGCTTCGTAGTTAGACTAGATACAAGAAATCAACATTTAGACATAGCTGGGCACCGTTAATCAAATAGTTAACTTCGATAATCGCTAATCCGTTAATATAAAAGTTAACTTCGTTAATCGTTAAAGCGATACATTTCAACAAATTTTACGGAAGTTAAAGTTAATCGATAATCCGTTAATCATGATAAAAAAAAATTACTATAGCTAGTTGCAACAGTTATCAACTACTATTTAGTATTTGCGTAAATTTATATGTTATTGTAAAAGCCCGAAGTTCGCCAAAATCGTGGGTTCCTCGGATTGAGACACCTCTAATCGAAGTTGTGATCTACGGTAACTTAGTAGATAGCGCGGCCCGCCTAACTTTGGCTTGATGCATCGGTTGCGCGATTTGTGGCATGCCTGATGATTTGCATTCTATTTCCCAGTTAGTGATGGGTGCAGTTAAGACTAATAAACTTTAGCAGGTCTCGAACAAGTGATCCAAAGGCACCAATTGGTCGGTACCTCTAGACTGTGAAATTTACAGGAAAATCCTAGGTTTCGCCGTACTCCGCGCTTTTGCAGTAGCGGGCAGAGCAAGTTTTACTCGATGCGTGCGGAACTGGATTAACGATTAACGGACTCGAAGAAATTTAACGGAAGTTAACGAATCCGTTAACATTTTTTAAAGTTAACTTAAAAGTTAATCCGTTAATCAAAATGTTAACTTCGTTAATTAACGATTAACGGATTAACGAGTTAATGCCCAGCTATGCATTTAGAAATGTTAATTACACTTCTGTCAACCTCCACGTTTCACCCATGATTGCTATAATATAAATGGATTACTTTAAAATAAAAATCATAAGTATGAAACTATACAACTAGGGAAGAAATAAAATTATTTTATTGAATAATTTTTGATTTGTTCTTTTTCAAGTTTATATAAATAATAAATTCTCAATTCGCTCAAAGGTTGAAAGAGACACCTTATAGGGATAAGTTCGCCTTTGTAGACCATAACTATACTGTATTTATATGTCCTAACTTGTCTTATGTACAATAAAGTGTTCACATACATACATACATAAATTGAAATAGATATCATACACGAAAGAAAAAACGACAAGGCCTACTGATGGCCGAGCCGGGAATCGAACCCGGGTCTTCAGCTTACGCAGCTAACGTCATTACCACTAGGCCACCCGCCCGCCGTGTGGTACCCAACGAAATTTCTCTAGTGTATGTTATCTCTGATAGGCACATTTTGACCACCTCGTATATGAATCTTATAAGGCCCATTTGCACCAACCACTTAACTCAGGGTTAGTGGGCTGTCAACTGTCAAATTCCATGTAAAATAGTGGGTTAACCCTCAGGTTAATCCTCCATCTTCGTTGGTGCAAGTGGCACTTAGAGGATTACGGTATAGCGAGAGACATGGCGGGTTCGATTCCCGGCTCAGCCACCAGGGGGCCTTGTCGTTCTTACTTTCGTGCGTGATATCTATTTCAATGTATAAGCATGAAAACGGTTATGACTCTATTTTCAAATAAGTAATTTTTACTGATAAACTTTTTTTTTGGCATTTAATTTTATAAGGTATGCTCCCAGCCGAAGATCAGCGCTGATGAAGAGGCACCAAAGAAAACACGTCCGTTCCATACAAGATTATTAGCAGAGAGCGAAAATATAAACCTACCCACAATCAGTCGGTGCCTATAATTACTAAACTACCCACATATGTCACAAATTTATTTCAAAAAAACTTAATGTCATTATCAGTTTGCCGTTAATATTTGTGGGGTTTGAAATTGGACCAGAAGTGATATAAAAAAAAGACTATACATTTATAACCTTTTGAATTTTGGAAGTCGGTTAAAAAATCTCGCCAAATGAGAATCTTTTTAAGCACAATTGTAAAACTAAATTATCTTTACTAGTTACCTCTAAAATACTAAATGAAATGACATCTATTGCGACTTAAGTAGTTTGCATAAATTAGTAACCCAATTCACCTAGAGACGGCGCTGCACTTTGGGCTACTTAGTACATCATTTTCTGAAGATTTTGGGTTCATGGGGTCGGAACGGGTATGAACTACCGTAATTTGTGCTGAATAGGACCAAAACCGACTTTTGAACGTCGATAGCACTTTTTTTATATGTTCCATGCTAATTTTTTACACAAAAAATCTTCCAGCGGTGTGAACTTCGGTTTGTCTTTGAAAATATGTCGTTTTATTTAGTAATTTTCGCTCACCCTAACGTTGGGGTGAATAGGGAAAAGTGCTAGGGTTGACCCTTTTGGACTACGAACAAAACCTGACTAACTAATATGTTATGAGTAGTCGGTTATGTATTAATGATAACCTTAAACCAACCTTTATAAATGGTGCTCTGACGCAGTGAACAAGTAAGTATGGTCGTGGGCAGTGCGGATAACGTGTTAAAATATAAGCATAGTTTGTTGCTATTTTTCATGTTTAAATAACTTCTAAACTAACGTAGTGGTATTCAAGTCAAAGGTTCACAGTGAATATTAAGTAGCTTGCCAGAAATGTGTTTCTGCTTAGCTATACCTACCATTGTAAGTATTGAGTTTTGTATCATAAAGTCAAACTAGGCATTTATTACTAATGATTTACTCTGTGGGGTGCCTTTGATCACTTGCATGGGGTAACATTGACCATAATGACACATAGTTGATTATTGTCTGATTATGTCACGTCACGGTACTTGTTGAGTTGAGGCAGATAATTTGATCTCTTCGTGTGATAAATATTGAAACAATTGCAAATAAAGTTGGTTTTTCGAAGATGGTAGGTAATTTTTATTTTTGATCAAAGTAACCCCAAAATAGCGTTAAAGAGTTGTAATATTTGACTTTGCGAACCGTGTTTTTATCTTTTCTCGAGATAAAATACTTTTGCAAGGGGTTACACTCGATTACCATTTCAAAAAAAACATAGGGTATCAAAGTAACCCCAATGTCAGTTTAAGTTTGATCTCATAGTTTTTTTTTCTGCGTACATTATTTTGTTACTTTTATAGATTTTTAGCAGGAAAAGACTAAAAAAGTTGATGGTCCCATTTTTTTTCTTTCTTTACATTAATAAATACCCATTAAATGTAGAAGCTAGAAAAGTTTAAATTCCCAAATTGGTCAATGTAACCCCAGTTTACGGTAGACACCGTGAATCTATTCTAATAATTCTCTATTTATTTGAAAGAAAAATCGTCACAATTCTAAAATATGCAATCTAAGATAAAAATGCTTTTCATATATAGTTACAAACTTAGTTCAGAATTTTTTTTCGTACAACTTTTATTAAATTGGTCTACCTATCAAGTTCAAAATAATTTTCCTAGAAAGTCTTTATACAGTCCTGCTTTTGAGATTTTTTCATATTTGAGAAAACAGCCCTTATTGCCTGAAATACGGCAGTGATATTGACATTATTGACATTGACATTTGCTTTTTCGTATTTTGACTGCACTGTTGTATTTTTTGCCATGCTAATTTGAACCTTATCTCTGAGCGATGTTTTTTTAATTTTCAGTCACGTCACAGATGTTTATGACATAACATCTAGGTATTTAGCCATTTAAAAGAAACTACAAGGGACTTTACAGACTGCAACTGGTACAGGGCCTAAGCTATAATTTAAAAATTATATTGTGATTTTTATATGTTTTTTGTTTTTTATTTATTACCAAGTATGAGTTTCAACATTTTCAACTCAAGAAACTGAAATTTAGAGAAGAGACTCGGAAATTGGGTAAGATAAAGAGTCTGATGCAGATGGCGATGGCGGTATTGGGATAAGATAAGATATGCGTCGATATTCCCTATCTTTCTTTGTGTCTCTGACTTGACTGCTGCTAGCTGTACTCTATTCATTAGGTTTTTATTTTATACACATACTTTATTTTGTATCAAACTAAATGATAAAAAAACCTAACGACCAAAAAGAATAAAGAAAATATCTGATAGTCTTTAATACAACCCGCATATACGTAATGCACAGCACAGGCCTCTGAAGACCTGCAGGGCAATCATAGTCGCGCGATAAAATTTAATGATAAAACATCGGACCGTCCCTATTGCACTTACAAATAGTGCGATAGGGCTGAATGTTTTATCATTTATCACGCGACCATAATTGTCTGCCTGGAGGTATCGGCCTTCACACACGACTTTGAATAATGTTTGCGGGGATAGGCAGGCTGACGATTTTTAATCTAAGTATAGAAAAGTAACGCAAAATGAAGTGCAAAGTAATTTGAAATACACCTAGATAAACAATCAACTGAGTAAGGAACGTTATCTACATATTTAGGTAAATTTAAGTCACATGAGACGTGAACAGAGAAGGAAAGCTAGATGACGCGTATTTTTTCTCTGTCTTCTTGTATGCTACCTTTTTTACAGTTTAAAGTTCTCAAATGAGGTCAGTAGTTGACTACAAACTCAAAATAACACTCTTGAAAAAAAATTAAGGGTCACTGACCTTTCACAGTAAATTGAGGTAGTGTGAGTGAAGGGTGTTTGTGTGTGTAATGGGGTAATTTGACAGATTCTGAAAATTCTCCCTGCTCTACCCCCTCTTAAGTTTGACGTGTCTGTCTGTCTGTCTGTTTGTCTGTCTGTTTGTCTGTCTATGTGTGTGTCTGTCTGTGGCATCGTAGCTCCCGAATGGATGAACCGATTTCGATACCGATTTCGATTTAGTTTTTTTGTTTGAAAGCTGAGTTAGTCGGGAGTGTTCTTAGACATGTTTCATGAAAATCGGTCTACTATGTCGCGGTCGGGGTTTTTTTTTTAATTTTAATTTTGTGGTTAGGTTAGTTTATATAAATCTCTGTATGCAGCAAAGTTTAAAATTGGCAAATAATGAAAACTGTTATTGAAAGGTTATTTAAATGCCTTTGTGGTGACGGGTTAAGAATTTCACCACCCCCTTTCTTCCCGTGGGTGTCGTAGAAGGTGACTCTGGGATATGGGTTAAATTGTGGCGTAGGCGAGAGGCTGGCAACCTGTCACGGCAATGTCACAGTTTCGTTTTCTTTCAACCCCTTATTTGTCAAGAGTGGCACTGAAGCTTTAGTGGTTTCATGTGTTCTGCCTACCCCTTTGTGGGATGCAGGCGTGATTGTATGTATGTATTTTTTAAATGACAACGTAGTTTTATTGCACAATATAAATATTTTCCTTTTATGTGTTTTATGTTATGCTATTCTTTTCTTACTGTCTATTGTTATTTTATCGTTTATTTAATAGCTACTTATATTTATCAAGCAATATAAAAATATTTGTGTAGCTGTCTAGAATAGCTTATTGTGTGATGTTTAAGTATTTTTATTATTTATGGATCATTCGTTATATATTATTATTACAAAGACATATTATATTATAAATTTTTACATTTTTGTTTGTTTCTTCCTTCGTCGTTGACATTAAATTTAACTTTGTATGTTTTTCTAACACCTGCACGGTCTATAGAGTTTTTGTATGAACTAACCTAACCACAAAATTAAAATTTTTGAAAAAACCCCTGACAACGACATAGTGGACCGATTTTCATGAAATATGGCTAAGAACACTCCCGACTAATTCAGCTTTCAAATAAAAAAAAAAAACAAAATCGGTTCATCCGTTCGGGAGCTACGATGCCACAGACAGACACACACACAGACAGACAGACAAACAGACAGACAGGCAGGCAGACAGACAGACAGACACGTGAAACTTATAACACTCCGTCGTTTTTCCGTCGGGGGTTAAAAATTTTGCTGCACAGTGTTGACTTTGAAGGAGAGCTTCCAATGACATTTTAAAATTAACCCATTTATTCATAAACGTACCTATAAACTAAAGTTATTAAGCCGATAAAGTTCGTTTTCCCCTCACTAGCTCGGAAACACGTGTTTTGTCCTTTAATACCAGCGGGTAAAAACGCATTTTATCCACTAGTGGGTAAAGTAATTTGACCTTGAATAAAGTCTAGTTAACTGCTTTAAAATTGATAAAAGTGGGTGAATCTAGTAATAAAGATGATTTACCACCTGTGGAACTACTGGAAGCAGTGATAAACGCATTTTTTGCGTTGTAGTTTCCTCGCTACAGTGAGGGGAAAAGTTTTGTGTTACACTCGGGTGCAAATGTATTTTACTTCTCGTGTGTTAAAAAACTCGCAAGTTCAGGATTCTATTCTCGAACCACTCGCTTCGCTCGTGGTTCAGCTATAGAATCCTTTCACTTGCTCGTTTTCAATTCCACACTCGGCGTTAAAATACAACTTTGCCCCCTTGTATAACAAATAACTATTGTCCCTTTCCGACGTATTGGTGTGATAGAAAAGGACAAACGAACTGTATCGGCCTGATAACTTTAGTGAACGTTTACGAATAAAGAGAGAAATCTGTAGTTTGCTTAGGATTATATGAATAAAATGAAAGTACTGGTTGTACACAGGTTGACTAAGACACACGGTAAGCTCAATGAGGCTTGTATTGTTGATATTATGTGTATTTTGTCTTGCCTGTGTTTACAAATAAATGTTTATTCTATTCTATTCTATTGTGAGTATTCAGACGCAGACATATATGAGCATTTCTTTTTTTTTGCCATTTTTTATTTTGATTTTTTAGGGAATTTTAGGTCAATTGTACTCAGAATCACGAGTACTTTCAATCTCACTGGGAGACAAAGTGTCCCAGAATTTCCATACATTTTTGTTACTTTCCTCTTTTGTTACCCCACACAACATGTACGGAAAATGGTAACAAAATAAGAAAAAATCGTAAGGGACAATTTTTTTTAACTACTAGTATTGAAAAAGCTAGTGATTCTGAGTAGAAATTGCATAATTTTTTTCAAAAATATCACATTTCATAAAAGTGGCAAAAAAAATAAATGCTCACATATACAAAGTGCATTACAGAGACGCGTTCCTAGCACACAGTCTAAGCTCGTGTAGGTGAACGCGTACCTTCTATGCTTGTATGAGTGAGATATAACAGGTCGATTGTTCGCATTTTTTGACAAGCGGTAACTGTGAGGTAACCGAGAGGGGGTGGGCGGCACTTTCAGCGGGGAGCGGGAGTGGCCATACTGTGCGGTAGTACTATTTATTATAACTTCTGTGACACGGGTACCTATTACACTAATTAGTAAAGAACTTCAATATTAACTTGATCTACTTTAAGTTCAAAACGTTTGGCTATTTGTAGATCATTGCTGGCTAACAGAATAGTTGATGACTACCTTTTTTCAAAAATAGGCGCAGACAAACGTATTTTAAATTATTTTTCGCTGTCTAGTGTGAAAGATAGGTAGGGTTTTCTTTCTACGAGTATGTACAATACAATACAATACAAATATTCTTTATTGTTCACCAATATAACAAGATTACATAAAAAAAAAAGCACATAACTTTAATTAACTATCGTAGACAACAGGCGGTCTTATCGCTAAAGTGCGATCTCTTCCAGACATCCTTTGGGTAGTGGAGACAAGACACAAAAAACAACTGATTTGAGTAGGTGATAGGTGATGCAGTGAGTGATAGAAAACGTCAAATAATCTTAATACTAATTAACATATATAAATAGGAATTAAAATAAACCTAAATATACCGTACATATATAAATCCTATAACAACACAGCTACGAATGTACATAAATCAAAAACAATGTGGCCAATAGCGATAAGGAAAATGAAACAGGACCATAAATAAATATTGTATTATGGAATAGATAAATAATGTTCTTCCTGTAGAGTTCGTTCTGTATGTAGATTTTAAATGAAAAATAATTAAATCGGTCGATCATAATGAACCTGTTATCGCTAACGTGTGTAAAGGTCATAATTAAGTGAACACGTTCACTGTCCAAAATTGAACCATCAAATTTACTGCTTTGGCTAAAGCTTCATGTGACCCATAAGCTGGGCACGAGGTAGTGAAAGTGTTATCCGTGTGTACCGGTGGTTGGCACCTAATATGACCGTGTTTCGAGTCCATAATCTGATAAAATATAAAAAAAATAACGGTAAACTTAGGTTCAGTTTAATGTTTTTTTACGATGACCAAGATTTACGAAGTTCTTTAAGGGCCACTTGCACCAACGAAACCTCCATTTTATATGGAATTTGACAGATGACAGCCCACCCTGAGTTAAGTGGTTGGTACAAGTGGGCCTAATAATTTATGTAACGATATATTATTGTCAGTATTAATTTATAAGTAAGTAAGTACCTATAATTGGTAGGTATTTTGAATAGTTATTTGTTATACAAGGGGGCAAAGTTGTATTTTAACGCCGAGTGTGGAATTTGAAAAACGAGCAAGTGAAAGGATTCTATAGTTGAACCACGAGCGAAGCGAGTGGTTCGAGAATAGAATCCTGAACTTGCGAGTTTTTTAACACACGAGAAGTAAAATACATTTGCACCCGAGTGTAACACAAAACTTTTCCCCTCACTATAGCGAGGAAACTACAACGCAAAAAATGCGTTTATCACTGCTTCCAGTAGTTCCACAGGTGGTAAATCATCTTTATTACTAGATTAACCTACTTTCATCAATTTTAAAGCAGTTATTTTGACTTTATTCAAGGTCAAATTACTTTACCCACTAGTGGATAAAATGCGTTTTTACCCGCTGGTATTAAAGGACAAAACACGTGTTTCCGAGCTAGTGAGGGGAAAAATAATTTATACGTTCTTATACATAATACAATATTTAATTAAGTATCTACTTAATATTGTTAAAATACATTGGATTTTATTTTTAACCCCCGACGCAAAAACGAAGGGGTGTTATAAGTTTGACGTGTCTGTCTGTCTGTCTGTCTGTCTGTCTGTCTGTCTGTCTGTCTGTCTGTCTGTCTGTCTGTCTGTCTGTCTGTCTGTCTGTCTGTCTGTCTGTCTGTCTGTCTGTCTGTCTGTCTGTCTGTCTGTCTGTCTGTCTGTCTGTCTGTCTGTCTGTCTGTCTGTCTGTCTGTCTGTCTGTCTGTCTGTCTGTCTGTCTGTCTGTCTGTCTGTCTGTTTGTCTGTCTGTGTGTATGTCTGTCTGTGGCATCGTAGCTCCCGAACGGATGAACCGATTTAGATTTAGTTTTTTTATTCTGACAGCTGAGTTAGTCGGGAGTGTTCTTAGCCATGTTTCATGAAAATCGGTCCACTATGTCGCGGTCGGGGGTTTTTTCAAAATTTTAATTTTGTGGTTAGGTTATTAACGAATCATTACACACTGGTCAAAAACATAACCTCTTCTTTTGCATTGCCGTCGTAGTCGGGTAAAAATGGTAAATAGTCGGATAATTTGATACTCTGACATTTTAAAACTATGTTTTTTATTATAACGGCTTATTTTACAATCTACTTTGTAACAAAGCAGGTGTTTCCATTAAAAGATCAAATATATACCATATCTAAGGTATATATTGACCTCAACGTATTTGCCATTCAATTATATATTAATTATACACACAATACTCCTACAATGTAAACCAATAAACTGGCAGTTAAGACCATAATAATAAAAAAAAAGATTTATTGGAATTGGATCTATATACAAGGTACTCGCGAGGAACCCATATAACTTTAACGGCATATTCGTGGTCACATTTTAATACTAAAATGTCGTATAAACTTTTCTAGATTTCGTCTAGTTTCAGAGTTATTGCCAATTAAAAAAAAAACATTTCCCTATTGTTACTCAGAAAAGGTCTTCTTAACGGCGCTGATGCGCAGTTGTGGAGCATAGTCTCACAGTAGTCAGATGTCAAAATGTGACAAGAAAAACTTCCAAAAAATTTGGTTTTTAGAAAAATAAATTAAGGAACTCATTTTAATTGCCAACTTCCTGGATAAAAATTACTTTATATGTGAAAATACGTCCAAAAAAGTTAAAAAAAAAAAACAAAAAAATATTCATGAAATAAAACTATGGAAACGGATTAAATCGCGTATAATGAATTTAAAATACATCCCGACGTTTCGAACTCTTTACAGCGTTCGTGGTCAACGGGTGACTGAGGAAAAATTAAAATGTGCAAAAGCTACCCACTTACAAGAAATATTAAGAAGGTTCACACACTATTAATAAAGCTAGTTATACAATATTCAAAAAATTTTACCATTACTCTGTTAAAAAATAATAAACCAATTAATCTACACAAAATTGACAAAGAAACAAACTGCAAATGTCCAACACCATACAACACAAATGCCTCACAGCCTTCGTCGTGCTTGTTCCATTATCAGATGTACTACTGGATCCCAAGCCGGTGGTAAAGTAAAGCCATCCTCTCTATTAAAGTTTGGATATTTCTTGATCTCAATGGCCTCTCGCAACATTCTGGGTATATATCGCTTCTCCTTAGCGAGAACCAGAGGCTTGTCAAACTTTATAGCATGATTGACTTTATCCATGACATGTTCAGAGACTGCAGACCTTTGCCGGCGGTGCTTGACATCCGCTAACAGTTGTGAGTGCGGCCTGTCATATGTGGGACAGACGAAACGAAGCATTTCCACACGGGTGAAGGAACACATAGCGGATGTCAAGCACCGTCGGCAAAGGTCTGCAGTCTCTGAACATGTCATGGATAAAGTCAATCATGCTATAAAGTTTGACAAGCCTCTGGTTCTCGCTAAGGAGAAGCGATATATACCCAGAATGTTGTGAGAGGCCATTGAGATCAAGAAATATCCAAACTTTAATAGAGAGGATGGCTTTACTTTACCACCGGCTTGGGATCCAGTAGTACATCTGATAATGGAACAAGCACGACGAAGGCTGTGAGGCATTTGTGTTGTATGGTGTTGGACATTTGCAGTTTGTTTCTTTGTCAATTTTGTGTAGATTAATTGGTTTACTATTTTTTAACAGAGTAATGGTAAAAATTTTTGAATATTTTATAACTAGCTTTATTAATAGTGTGTGAACCTGCCTTAGAAATCTATATTATTTGTAGTCATGGTTCGTTAATATTTCTTGTAAGTGGGTAGCTTTTGCACATTTTAATTTTTCCTCAGTCACCCGTTGACCACGAACGCTGTAAAGAGTTCGAAACGTCGGGATGTATTTTAAATTCATTATACGCGATTTAATCCGTTTCCATAGTTTTATTTCATGAGTAACTATCGCGGTAACCGAAGACAAAAAAATATTTTTTTTGCGAAAAATTTTAAAATTCATATAACATTTTTTCTTTCTTTTGGCCTCAGAAACGCGTGGTTCAAGTTATGCGGGTTCCTCGCGAGCACCTTGTATAGTGCATCGCCTGCACAAATAATATTCAGTTAATATACAAATCGATATTCTCATATTTAAAGTCACATACAGGTCGAACGCTAATAATTAGCATTATTAAAAAAAACTTAATTAATCGCGTTCGACATGTATGTGGCCTTTAAATATGTGTACAAAGCGCGAGAACTTAAAGTGTTAAATCGATATTCTGTAATACAATGTAACCGAATAAGCTGGCAGTCAAAACCATAGTAATTAAAAAAAAAAGAAAAAGAATTCGAATTGGCGCTAGTGCATCGCCTGCACAGTTTAGTGCGGAGTGACGGCCAGTGTGTACGGACGTGCTAACGGTTGTAGTGAACGTGTTCTGTATTCGAAATTCGAAACGTGTTATGTTTTGGTGAGTGTCTTTTGTTTTGCGTATTGATGAGAAAGTTTGTGTGCGTTTTGACAGCTGTTGAGTTTTAAAAATGGAATGTTTTAGTTTTTAAAGTGGGTATGTGATTGTACCGTTATTTTTGAATTAGTAACTTTTTTACCCACTTTTGAACTATGTAACAGAAAATTTGAAATAGTAAAACGGTTAAAAACAAACTCGGCGACGGCGTTTGTATTCTGCAGCTGGAATATAATGTTTCATACATAATTATATACCGGTAAATTTGTATCCCTTCATAATTATTGATTTTATTGTAGACTAGCGACCCGCCCCGGCTTCGCACGGGTACTATACCTACATGTAAACCTTCCTCTACAATCACTCTATCTGTTAAAAAAAACCGCATCAAAATCCGTTGCGTAGTTTTAAAGATTTAAGCATACATAGGGACATAGGGACATAGGGACAGAGAAAGCGACTTTGTTTTATACTATGTAGTGATACAGGTTGTTACTTTTTCGTAAAATGATACAAAGCTAGAACTTTTCAAAGTTTTGCCCGAATAAAAATGCCATAAAGTATAAAGTAAAAATACCAGTGTAACCCAGTAGATGACACTTTAAATCATGTCATTGTCAATAAGTGTATTGCCTTTTTAATAAATTTCACAAAAGGATATCATCTAATGAACGTTAATGTCGAGCACTGGTGCAGTAGGTATTATTTTATAGCAACATTTTAACACCTTCGCTACGGCAATTATATTATGTCGCGGCGTAATTATTTCACTCGTAACTAACTAACCATACTTCGTAAGAGGTCTTTAGACCCCCCACCGCAGTGTACGTGTTAAGTAAATCTTAAAAAAAAAAACAAGACGGTCTTTATTCCTCATTCAATTTGTGGGTGTGTCACTGTTTTACAAATAACAGTTAAACAGTTTTTTTTAAACGAGACTTGTGGGTAAACCTATATTCTCTAGAATTTTTTTTCTTGTTTTAAAGCAGGATTAATAAAGACATTAATTATTGCATTTTTACCGTATCAAACATAAGTTATAAAAATAAAGCATGCTTTATGCTATGACCAAAATAACAAATCATCTGATTTTATATATACACCGACCTGCGGGCCGATTTTTGAGTCTCACTGTCACTAAAATACCGGTTGAAAACGGTTACTTGCTTATTATTTTCAGTGATAATTTTCTGAATTCGAACGCGTGAGACTCAAAAATCGGCCCACTGATTCCGATTTAAGTAATCCAGATTCTACTTATAATCAAAAAATAAGATTTAGATACGATAAGGATCATAATATATCTATGTATAATGTATATGTAAATTATTCCGTTGGTATAATTAATTGCAATCTAACTGACATTTATAAATTAAGATTATTGAAAAAAAAAATTATGACCTGTCTCGCAAGGTGTTACAAATGTTAAGCATAACGATAAATCATTCAAAGGTATAATGTTCATAGCGGTTATTTCTGCTTATTAAACGCATTTATTATTGACATTGACATTCATGCTTTATAATCATAACAATATAACGTTCAAGAATACATTTTACTTCCATATTTCAAGAAATAAGAAAACTCCAGTTTCCGAGCTGAGTTATCAGCTTTCAAACAAAAAAAAACTAAATCTAAATCGGTTCATCCGTTCGGGAGCTACGATGCCACAGACAGACACACACACAGACAGACAGACCGTCGTTTTTGCGTCGGGGGTTAATATAATACTTATAATTGTAAAGTTACCTGGGTACGTAGCCGAATGGCACAAACGCTCACGAAACGAAACGCTCGTAGATATCTATCTCTATCGCTCTTGCGTATTGGCGCGACAGAGCCAGACTACTTTTCGCGGCGTTTCGTTTTCGTTTCGCGTCGCAGAAATGCCATTCGGCTACGGCACCTGATCTTTATTTTTTTTTACTGCAGATTGTTTCAGAAAATATATTTAGTTTAGCTTATTTTTGGAAAATTTGCTATCGTTTTCCCTTTTTTTTTCTTTTAGTGGGTATTTGTATCTACATTTCTTAATACCGGTCCGGTGTGGTTGGTAGTAACCCTGCCTGCTGTCGCGGTCCTGGGTTCGAATCCCGGTATGGGTATATTTGTATGATGATTACAGATATTTGTTCCTGAGTCATGGGTGTTTTCTATGTATATAAGTATAATATATTTATCTATATAAGTATGTAAATCGTCGCCTAGCACCCATAGGACAAGCTTTGGACTTTTTTTTTGTATATGACATTTATTTAATGTTTAAGCTTTGCTTAGTTTGGGGCTAGGTTGATCTATGTAAGGTGTGTCCCAATATTTATTTAGTTTATTTTTATTTATTATCATAAGTTTTCTCTATGTTTTAGAGAGCTTAGGAGCGATACGCAAATGGCCTATATTAAGATATCTGTATCTGCACGTGCATCGTAGCGGGGTTAAGGAAGAATCCTTAACGATATCGGTAACCGAACCTTTATAATTACCGTCAAATTTAGAACATTCTATTCAGAAGAATAGTACATAATGTATTAAGGGCGGAAAGTGAAGGATTACGAACGAGAGGCTGTTTGAAGCCCGACGCCGAAAGTAATGCTTCAGCCGCCCGTGATACATACACAATGTTTTTCATTACACTCGCGAAGTAATAACCAAATTTTAACTAAATGTATTGAAATCCGTCCTGCTCGACCTGTCTGCTCGTTTGCCTCCTATCCCATAAAAAAAAAAAACCTACGCTGGCATTTCGAACATTCCTCCGCCATCTTGCATTTTTTGACAGGTCGTGGAAGGACCCACCCAGGTATTCACTTAACCACCTTAGGGCGGTAAAATAGCTCATTACGTCAGCAATTCCCGTTAAGTTTGTACACTTGTATCACGTCTCCGATTTGGATAAAAATTGGTAAGGTCAGTGTGGGGAAGACCGTCTACCCGGAAAGACCGTCTATTGACTACTAGCTTTTACCCGCGGCTTCGCCCGCGTAATAAAAGTATTCTTATTGAAACGTTTACAAAAAATAAGATTTTCATTTGGATCCGTAGGTTTCTTTGTAAGTAGGTACATCTGTCCGCGATTATTTCGATTAAGGTAAAGCGGGGCAATTCTCGACTGCCATTGTAACTGATCTATTTGCTGTACGGTCAGCCAAGAAAGTGGTTTACCACTTTTCGACTCTATTGATCGAAAAGTGGTAAACCACTTTTTTGGCCGACTGTACCTTACACATATTACTATTGTTTTAAAAGAAATTCTTGCAATGATTGTAGAATTGTTACACAGCGACCACAGCGTAGGTAGTAGGTACGAATATGTATGTATTTTACCTATATGAATATTTATACTGGGGAAACTTCATACAACCCACATAGCCAGTATCTCGACGCTATGGTCGGTAGGGTAAAAAGTACTTTCTTGCATTATCGCTTACAATTTTTTCCATTTCGCTTATACTTATTGCAAACGTAAACATATAAAAGGCAAGCAAACAACGATCTTCTTACAGCACATTGAATGTAATAGTTATTACAGTCTACAGATGCAGGATACTCGCCGATGCCTACTTACTAATCCCTTCCCACTGAGCCACCTGCATTTTACACTGCCTAGATATCGATTGCCGACCGATTATTCCGACCCCAATCCCTATTCTTATCCCTGTCCCTATCTCTATCCTTGTCCCCGTCCCCGTCCCATCCCCGTCCCCGTCCCCTATCCCTATCCCTATCCCTATCCCTATCCCTATCCCTATCCCTATCCCTATCCCTATCCCTGTCCTTGCCCCTGTCAAATTATCATGCTAATAGGAGGTGAACTTTGAAAAATCCTTTCTTAGTTCTCCTGGAACTTCCGTGTCGATTTGAAATCTCTTGAACCAGAAGTAAAGATAAAAACTAAACCTATACTTATGGCTATTTTGGATATTTTAACCCCATTGCACAACAACAGGGGAGAAAATTTCTTTTCCACCTCATTAGATTTTAAAATCGTTGTATTTATCGTGATCAGCGACCCGGTAAACCATAAAAACGATACCCATATTGTGTTTTTGACTTTACCCCCTTTGCACCCCTTTAGGGGTAAAATTTTCAAAAAAACCTGAAACATGTATTTAGTCATATGTCTTTAGAAATCCTCCTGTGAAGTTTCGAATAAAATAGTCAAACTAATCTTGTTTCCCCATACAAACTTTGAACCCCCATTTCACCCTTTTAAGAGGAGAATTTTGAAACATCCTTTCTTAGTGCTCCTCTACACTATATAAGGAACATATGTGCCAAATTTGAAATCTCTAAGACCAGCGGTTTTGGCTGTGCGTTGATATGTCAGTCAGTCAGTCAGTTTCTTCTTTTATATTTTTTTTTTTTGATATTTTAACCCCATTGAACCACAACAGGGAAGAAGATATTTCATTTCCGCCTCGTTAGATTTTAAAAACGTTGTATTTATCGTGATCAGCGACCCCATAAACCGTAAAAACGATACCCATATTAGTTTTTTGACTTTATCACCCCCTTTTCACCCTTTTAGAGGTTAAATTTTCAAAAAACCTGAAACACGTCTTTAGTCATATGTTTTTAGGATCCCTCCTGTGAAGTTTCGAATAAAACAGTGAAACTAACATTGTTACCCCATACAAACTTTGAACCCCCATTTGACCCCCTTAGGAGGCGAATTTTGAAAAATCCATTCTTAGTGCTCCTCTACACTATATGAGGAACCTACGTGCCAAATTTGACATCTCTAGGACCAGCGGTTTCGGCTGTGCATTGATATGTCAGTCAGTCAGTCAATATCTTCTTTTATATATTTTTTTGATATTTAAACCCCATTGCACCACAGCAGGGGAGAAGGTATTTCACTTCCGCCTCGTTAGATTTTAAAAACGTTGTATTTATCGTGATCAGCGACCCGATAAACCATAAAAACGATACCCATATTGATTTTTTTACTTTATCACCCCCTTTTTACCCTTTTAGGGGTTAAATTTTCAAAAAACCTGAAACACGTATTCAGTCATATGTCTTAAGGAATCTTCCTGTGAAGTTTCGTATAAAATAGTCAAACTAATCTTGTTTCCCCATACAAACTTTGAACCCCCATTTGACCCCCTTAGGAGGTGAATTTTGGAAAATCCTTTCTTAGTGCTCCTTTACACTATATAAGGAACCTACGTGCCAAATTTGAAATCTCTAGGACCAGCGGTTTCGGCTGTGCGTTGATATGTCAGTCAGTCAGCTTCTTCTTTTATATATTTAGATAACTTTTGTGTTTATATATCTACGCCTCTCATACCTCCGGAGGTATAGCAGTTTTTCATTCTTAATCCATTGGTCTTCAATACATATCCCTAGGATGAACACTAGTTAACAATAAACTTGATTCGTGTTTCGAACTCGAACATCGAGTTCAACATGGTTCCGCAAAAAATTCAAATAAAATAGAAGTAGTCGGAATATTTATATATCATGTATGTAACGTAGTCATTTAATAACCGTTCTTTCTGACTAGTACTATTAATTTACTGAAAACAAGCTCAATTTCTAGTATTATGTTCTGAAATATGTAACTTAGAAATTGTGCCTACTCAGAAAGTCCGGCATAAAAGAGAAAGGCAAGACCGGCATATGATAAACAAGGAGTTGCCAACCATTTTTAGGCTTCATTGGAAATAAGTCGAGTGTAAACAATATCAATATATAAGTACGTTTTTGGCTTATGATAGTTGTACCGTTTTTGATTTTAACTTCGAAATACAGTTTTCATAATGATTCGTATAGTGTTACTAAAATCATTCGAGAGTATTAAGTAATAAAATAAAATATATGTGAGATGGTTGTTAAGAATGATAAGAGGTGAACAGAAGTAAGCCTACACTGCATTATTCATCCTCAATTATTTAAGTTGGTAGAATTTTTGTTTAAGTATAATTATGTACATTGTACAACATGCGACGACAAATATTT
This sequence comes from Leguminivora glycinivorella, assembly GCF_023078275.1. NCBI lineage: Eukaryota > Metazoa > Arthropoda > Insecta > Lepidoptera > Tortricidae > Leguminivora > Leguminivora glycinivorella. The sequence continues at coordinate 1,371,004 of NW_025952828.1, forward strand.
CCAAAGAGAGTACGGTTTCAAGTTAGTCATCAGACCCGACCGTTAAAATTGACATTGCTGACTGTCACTTTGACACAAAAGTGGTCATGGGTGTGGTCAAATATGTTTTCAAGGGCGCTGATTCCAAAATTAATAACCAATCTGGAATCTGACATTGCTGACTGTCACTTGACACAAAAGTCGTCATGGGGGTCGTCAATAGGTTTTTGGGGGTGCAGACTTCATTTTTTTTTATACTACGTCGATGGCAAACAAGCGTACGGCCTGCCTGATGGAAAGCGGTCACCGTAACCTATAGACGCCTGCAACTCAAAGAGTGTCACATGCGCGTTGCCACCCCATTAGAAACCTGTACATTCCCTTTTACTGTGCTAAATACACAGTAAAAAGGAGTGTACAAGTTCCAAGAAGGGTTCGGGTTGCAGACGACTCAAAGGACAATAGACGGAATAAGTCAGTTCCGTAAGACCTCCCGTCATCAGCACACCGCACCCTCGTTGAGCTCTGGCAGCCTTACTCACCGGCAGGAACACAACACTATGAGTAGGGTCTAGTGCTATTTGGCTGGGGTCTTCTGTAAGGTACTACCCCAGTTGGGCTCACACAAATATCATCCGCTACGCCCTACCTACCCCCTACAAAAGGAAATCTTGACCTTGCTGACTGTCACTTTGACATAAAATTTGTCATGGGTCAACGGGTCATGGGTCAGTGTGTCATGGGTCAATTATCGTGACTAAATTGGATTCGCAGGTATTCGTTGGAAAAACAGTATTATGCAATATCTGGACCTGAAAAGAAAAGGTTATGAACCCCATCTACAGGACATATGCCGGTCTTGCCTTATAAATAGAAAAATGCTTATATGTTCAAAATTTCAACGTTATTTTATTAATTATCTAGAACATTATGCCCTGTTATTACGTAAAATAACAATGATCATGATTTTGGAACCTAGTCTCATATGAAATTACGCGACAACAAGCACTAGACGGTCTTTCCGTGCTCATCGCGGGAGGACGGTCAACCCGCCGAGCCTTAAAAAATGTGATTTTTATCACTTAAAAGTGCTTTAATTCACCAAAATGTTGTAAAAGCTTTGTAAAATATAATATTTGCTATCCCATAGGACCATGCGCATTACGCCAAAGTACATTATATATAGAGTTTTATCCACTCAAACTTTATTTCAAATAAACTATGCCGGTCTTGCCCGCACTGACCTTAGTCTCGAAAGATCTACTAGGTTTCCCAAAATGTCCTATGTAGTTTGTATGAAACCTTCCTTTTTTGTTATCAGATTTCTATACATTTTCGGTAACAAAAAAGGAAAGTTTCATACAATCAAACTAGGACATTTTGGGAAACCTAGTGGATCTTGCTCAGCATCATAGACTCTATCAGCCTACCAATTTTTATCAAAATCGGAGACGTGATCCAAATGTACAAACTAAACGGGAATTGCTCACGTATCAGTATGTAGGCATATAATAACACTGTTTACGAGCGAGTGTGATGAAAAGAATCATATTTTGCGATTTGAGTTCATCGCTCAGTCATTTGTTTCATTTCAAATAGCGAACGTTTTAAAAGTGAACTGACAGTCAGTCACAGATTTTTTTGTGCGTGCGAGCAGGAGTTACAAATAAAAGCTATACGTGTATGACATAAATCATACAATTCGATATGCCAACTATACCAATTATTTTACGGAATGCATATAAATGTCAAGACGTGACTGACACGACCGTTCTGATAAGGACTGTGATTTAAAACCGTGACATTGACAATATTGACATGAACAGCTATGCGCAAGAGCGGACAAATCGTAAGCGGCTACCATGAGTGTTTGGTACGTTACTCGATAGAGAAAATGTCGTGGAAAATGAGTGTAATTACTTGTTTCAATTAGTAATCGTTTGAGGAAGCTGGTCTTTCTCTATACAATTGTCATTAACTTGTCTCATAAAAAAAATCTTTGGCAACTTATTATCTTTGCTGTTTTCCTCAATTTAAATATACCTAAGATAAAATAAACTAATTAAAGTATCCTTATAATATAGCACATTTTTTTATTGTGTACCTAAAGTGTAGTGTACCGCTCAGAAACCGCCTTTTTCTACATATTCTACATAATTTTGTTTAGGTACATATTCATTATTAACACAATTTAAAAAAAATTTGGACACAATTAAAATACCCATGCTCTTCGCTCCTGATTTTGAAAATATCGAAAAATGTTAATACAAGAAACACGAACTATAATTATATACTAGCTTTGCCCCCGGCTTCGCATTCGTTAAATTAGAAATTTGCTGCTCTATACAAACTTCCATCCCCAATTTTACTGAAGTTAGAAGGAGGCCCCGAATAAACCCCCGACTGCGACATAGTTGACCGCACTGAGAGAAAATACAACCAGTTTTCATGTTCGTTCAACAAGTTTAAAATAGCGCCTACGTGCTCTTTGGTTAAAATAGCGCCTACGTGCTCTTTGGTTCAAACAACAAGCTACTTGTCATTTGAATCGGCAATATTATTTGAATCAACAAGTCGATTTTATAAAAACAACCTGACACATATTGTTTTAAATATACGTTTGGCTGATTCAAACGAATTAACCGCAACAAGTCGAACTTGTTAAATTCACAATGCAAATTTCTCTCAGTGCGATTTTCATGATACATGGCTAAGAACACTCCCGACTAACTCAGCTTTCAGACAATTTATTATTATTATTTGGAGCCCGTCGAGTCCCACTGCTGGGCAAAGGCCTCCCCCCTCCCTTCAGCTTTCAGACAAAAAAAACTAAATCTAAATCGGTTCATCCGTTCGGGAGCTACGATGCCACAGACAGACACACACATAGACAGACAGACAAACAGACAGACAGACAGACGGACAGACAGACAGACAGACACGTCAAACTTATAACACCCCTTCGTTTTTGCGTCGGGGGTTAAAAAGTAGCCTACGTCAATTCGTTGCTCCGTTTTGCCGTGAATGACGGACAGAGAAACAGACACACACAACTTTCCTATTTATAATATTAGTATGGAAGTATGGATGAGAAGCCGCCTTCTTCTGTAATAACCTGTAATTCAATAGCTATTATAATATTAAATGCACGCCTCGAACAATGGCGATTAAATATATGAAAGAGGCGCGTTCACACACAGGCACACAGTCTAAGCTCGTGTAGGTGAACGCGTATCATGCTTGTATGAGTGAAATAAGACAGGTCCGTTTGCGTTCTTGAAAGGCGGTAACTGTGAGGTAACCGAGATCGGGCGGCACTTTCAGCAGGGAGCAGTGGCCAGTGGCCATATTGTACGATAGTACTCTTTATTATAGTGGCAAAGCCTTACGCAATAATAAGTGCCGATGACTTCGTATAATTTACAATCATCATCATCATCCTTCTTGCGTTATCCCGGCATTTGCCACGGCTCATGGGAGCCTGGGGTCCGCTTTGACAACTAATCCCAAGATTTGGCGTAGGCACTAGTTTTACGAAAGCGACTGCCATCTGACCTTCCAACCCGAAGGGTAACTAGACCTTATTGGAATTAGTCCGGTTTCCTCACGATGTTTTCCACTTCGTATAATTTACAATATTGTAAGCAAATCAGCTTCGAAGTCGTTTGTGCTACTTTCAATGGCTTATTACTCTGGTCACGGATCAGGTCATTGTCTATCTGCAGTATTCAAACAATGCTTTTATGATGTGATTATGATATCACGGGTCTATCACTCTTTCGGGGTCAAAAGTGACGTTTCTCCGAACAAAAACGTCGTTATTTAAAAATATTTTAAGCGGGTTACTCACGTATTAAGTATGCGTCGCGCTCTCGACATGTAAAGGCGGGGTCGCTACTCTTGAGAAAGGTCCTCGAAATTGGATCGAAACATGTCGAATCATCGAAATATGTATGAGTGTCACGGGAGTTTTATAGTTAAAAAACGTCGTTTTTAACACTGTAGGTATACGATTAATATCATATCTAGATCTAATATGTGACGTATATTATAGTTTGAATCTGGAAGTATTATGGGCTAATAAGGGAATCTTTTTTTTATATGTCAGTCTGTCTGTCTGTCTGTGTGTGTGTCTATCTGTAGCATCGTAGCTTCCGAACGGATGAACCGATTTAGATTCAGTTTTTTTTTGTTTGAAAGCTGGGTTTCGGTAGTGTTGTTATTTGTTAGCCATGTTTCATGAAAATTGGGACACTAATGCCACTATGTCGCGGTCGGTGGTTTTGTCAAAATTTTAATTTTGTGCTTAGGTTATTAATAACCATTTGCCAAAGAGAATTTTACATAAATGCTTGGCATGATTCTCATATACGGAACAAACTTTCGTCCGCGCTATTTTCGGACCGACATACATGATCCTCATATTACCTTCAAAAAATTCTTGCAATGTCGCAAATGCCATAGACGGTTAATACTTCCCCCCTTATTCATAAACGTACTTATCAAGCCGATAGAATTCGTTTGTCCTTTTCTATCACACCAATACGCCAGAAAAGGACAACCGAACTTCATCGGCTTGATAACTTTAGAGTACGTTTATGAATATAGGGGTTAGTATCCGTTAACTCGTTTGCAACGTACAATCAGCCAAAAAAGTGGTTTACCACTTTTCGACCTTACGTGTTTAAAATAGTATCAAAAAGTGGTAAACCACTTTCTTGGCTGACTGTACACTTGTACAGTGCTCGTACATCAAAAGAAAGAGTACCTACAGACAAAATTGTAGCATTTCGTCACTTCTTTTAAAAAAACTTGTATCTTCGTCTGTCAATGAAAAGAAAATTGTAGTAAGTATGTATGGAATGCATATAGACTTACTGCGTTTTAACTTTGAGGAGCAGCGTGAGAAACGAGTTTTTTTAAAAGTAGTGACGATTTGTAGCCTAAACAGAACTGGACACCGCATACTCATACATAATGTATGCGTTAGTCACCATACCTATAAATATCTCAATGACCTAGTCAGGTATGGTTGTTAAACGACAGCAAAAACGCAGGTCTACGTTCGTTGACTCACCGTGAATTCGCGCGAATAAAAGCTCGGCCACACATGCGCGTTTTGATAGCGTAGGTGGAGCGGTAGCGGAGCGCAACGATAGCGGTGCGCCGTACGAACGCTGGCGTTGCACCCAGCGGACGCCGGCGGGAACTAACGAGCGCGGATTGCGAGCGGAATGCGCGCGGAACGCCAGCGTTCCACCGGCGCACCGCTATCATTGCGCTACGCTATCAAAACGCTTTATGTGTGGCGGAGGCTTAAGGACGTCAAGAGACTCAAGAGTATTCTCATTTCGCATTCGCACGTGTGGCATGCGAATAATTAATAAATTAAATAAACTAGTGGCTCTGTGAGCTGCAACAGGCCTACGTCACTCGCTCGCGGGTTAACCTTTTACCGCCTATTGTTCCATATTTGGCCGTTATAAATTCTACTCTACTGACAACTGTTATAGTTCAAATTTGAATAAATATTGTATACGTCACATGCAGTTAAGGGGGGTTAAGTACCTACCCGCTAGCAGTTGCCTCGAGGTAACAAGTGGCCGAAAGGCGCCACGCGCCCGCCTGTGTAGTCGCGTGGCACGTACCTACTATTCTTCTGAGTTTTACCACTGAATACAGTATGTAAACTAACGAAAACCATTTACTGTAACCCGTAAATGTCCAGGTGATACTGAGAAACTTTTACTATGGGATCAACCCCGAAATCACGAAAATATCTTCTGACAGTTTCATAGGTAGTTTTATTTTATAGTAAGTATTTCCTATGGGAGAGTAAATTTTTATTTCGCGTTTTGGGTGTTGGTCCCATAGTAAAAGTTTCTCAGTATCACCTGGACATTTACGGGTAAATGGTTTTCGTTAGTTTACATACTGTATAAATAATAGTAGGTTTTACGTAGTAACTTATTAGTATTAGCAAATAAATCGTAGGTATTTGTCGACATATGACAAAATGCAAATGAGCAAAAATCATGCCAGTGTACACGAACCTTTAAATAATCCGTGAGAAAAGTATCCCGTGGACAGGTTACATTATAAAGTCTCACCCACCTTACCCATTCGTGTAACAGTGGCGCCACCGTCTGTGTAACATCAGAAAATATTAGGTGAAAGTATTAGTTCTATTTTTAGCCACTGGCATTTATAAGTTTGTTCCGATCATGACGGTAGTACTCCCAACCTATCTTTTCGCGCAATAGTGGCGCCACTGTCTATGCAATACCTGAAATTATTATGGGAAAGTATTAGTGTCAGAACAAACCACCGGTACAATTAAGTTTGTTATGATCAAGCTCAATAGCTCATTAAGGCCCACTTGCACCAACCACTTAACTTAGAGTTAGTGGGCTGTCAACTGTCAAATTCCATAAGGGTTAACCCTCCATTTTCGTTGGTGCAAGTGGCCCTAAAATTCTTAAGAATACATACATACATACAATGACGCCTGTATCCCATATAGGGGTAGGCAGAACACATGAAACTACTAAAGTTTCAGTGCCACTCTTGGCAAATAAGGGGTTGAAAGAAAACGAAACTGTGACATTGCAGTGACAGGTTGCCAGTCTCTCGCCTACGCCACAATTTAACCCATATCCCATAGTCGCCTTCTACGACACCCACGGGAAGAAAGGGGGTGGTGAAATTCTTAACCCGTCACCACACAGGCATAAGGCAGGCATAGGGGTTCTTAAGAATGCTGGTAATTTTAATCTAGTAATGACTTCATTTTTAATCGTTTTATAATTTATAATGATGAATTTATGATACATTAATTTTGCGGAGAGTATGTAATGTACCTAATATAAAATCTTAATCAACTGTCTCATAAAATCACCTATTATTATTGAGAAAATATTGTCTTACACGCGTTAGTGCGTTTTCACATTATCCGATCCGATATCGGATGTCGGACCGATATCCCATACATTACAGGCGCCATCTTGGATTTTTTCTATTGAAATCCTTCCGACATCCGATATCGGATCGGATAATGTGAAAACGGCCTTACGCGTAGACAATAATTGTCTGTATTTGAACCTATACTATTTTATTTTTTTATTTATTTATTTAAGCTTTATTATTCTACAGAAAGATTTTCTTTTCTTTTAATTTAGTTTTTATTGTTGATTTTAATCTGTAGACCCCTTCTGGGTAAAAGCCTCCTCCAGCTGTTTCCATTTTATTTTATCTTTTGCCATGCTTTGCCATTTCCGAGGAATGGAATGGAACCTATACTATGATGGCTATATTATTGGCGTGACATACAGACATACTGATAGTCTGACTTGGCTAATACGTAAAAATAATCATACGGTTTACAGAAAATATTAGTAAAAAAATCGCAAATGATAAAATCACCATTAGATGTCCATAAGTTGGGGAGCTACGATGTGACAGACTGACGTTGGGAACAATCCGGGGTGTTATTACACCACATCAATCGGATTGATTGATGAAGAACTTTGAAGAACGAAAACGAAAATTGAATAATAGATTCATACTTAGACAAAACGAAACGAGAGATCGACTTAAAATGTTCCATAACGATTGGTGCCATCGGTCGATTAGTGTGGTAATACCCTTAGGCCGCTCTTTTTAGGGTTCCGTACCAAAAAGGTACAAAAGTACCCTTATGGTGCGACTCTGTCCGTCTGTCCGACTGTCACATTTCTAAATATCTCGAGAACTACTTATGCTATCGACTTGTTTACTTCAAGGGTTAGAAATTATTTCAAATATTGAAAGCAATGTTATAAAACGAGTGGTAAATATGAAGGTGGGATACAATGGCAGTGGAAGGCCTAAGAAAAGATGGATGGATGGAATGATTATTTGTATAAGTTGTGTTTATGTTAGTGTATAAGTTGAGTTTGATCTCATTTTATATTTCAGTGCCTTATTATGATAGTGTATAATTTGATATGTACGACAGTTTTGTTCACTTGTGGTTGCGATAGTGCGCAACTTTAGTACCTATTTTATATAAATTGTCTCTACCAGTGAGTTCCTGTAATTGGCTTCCCGTATCTACTGTGTCTTATAAACTTATGTCATAGCTGTTGGATCTCAAAAAAAAAAAAACAATGATATGAGAGTGAAAGGTATTACTATGGAAATGACGGCTGATAGAGAGGAATGGAGGAAGATGATCTCCTGCGCCGACCAAATAATGGGAAAAGGGCAAGGGAATGATGATGATGATGATGATCAAATACCTAACTATTATCATCCAAAACAGTGATGTGGTCCTGTTTCGCATGTTGGATAACGTAGCTGATCGTATTACACTCATAATTGATAATCTCTGGGCATGTGGCATTGTTATCAGGCCTGCAAATTGCTATTAATGCCATTCAATCGCAGTTTAATCGTTCAAAAGTGGATAAATGGCGAGATATTATCCTTTTTACTGGTGGTTAGAATTGCATTTTTTTTTTCTAATATTGTCTTCGGTTAAACTATGGAAACGGATTGTATCGCATATTATGAATTTACAGTTCATCCCGACGTTTCGAACAGTTTACAGCGTCCAATCTGCACAAAATCTTAGATTAATTAATTAATTGATTTTTAATAGAGATGGGCCGAATATTCGGTAAATATTCGGTATTCGGCATATTCGGCAAGTTTTTCAATGTTCGTATTCGGCCGAATAATTCGGTTGCATTGCCGAATATTTACCGAATAAACAAAGTAAATAACTTATGAAGATCTTACGTATTCCACTGGATAATAAGCTCCTATTTTAGTAGCTTTTTAAGGAACTGCTAAAAAGAGAGAAACCTATATCAAAATATAAATACAATTGTTTTGTAAAAAAGTTCAAAAACCGTAGTTTAGAGTTGAGAAGAGCTCAGAGTTGTTTTAACTAAGTTTAAGTTATCCTCTAAATGATAAAAACATAGTTCTATTAACATATGTAACCATTATCAATCATTTAATAGTTTAAATTGACATCCCCTTTAAAACTCCGAATATTCGGTCGAATGTTCGGTTCGGTAAGAGCTGAACCGAATATTCGGCCGAATATTCGTATTCGGCAAAGTCCATATTCGGCCCATCTCTAATTTTTAACATAGTAAAAGTAAAATTTTTTGAATATTGTATAACCAGCTTTATTAACAGTGTGTGAACCAGCCTTTAAAATCTATATTATTTATGGTTCATTGATATTTCTTGTATGTGGGTAGTTTTTGCATATTGTAATTTTTCCTCAGTCACCCGTAGACCACGGGCGCTGTAAAGTGTTCGAAACGTCGGGATGAATTGTAAATTCATTAAACGCGAATAATACGCGATATAATCCGTTTCCATAGTTTTATTTTACGCGTTTTCTGATAATTTACTTTTTAATACAGGTTTTGTTACTGACTACCTTATTATTTAAATTATATAGTCCCAGTGCTGGACTAAGGCCCCCCTCTTCGATTTCCACTCGTCCCGGTTATAAGTTACCTCCGGCCAGTCACTGAGATACACGTCCAGGCAGGCAAGTATGGTCGCACAATAAATGATAAAACACTTACACATAGTGCGATAGGGACGGCCTGATGTTTTATCATTTATCGCGTCACCATAATTGCCTGCCAGGTCGTCCCGTCATCTGCGCCTGGGCCGGCCAAGCAGGCAAGTATGGTCGCGCGATAAATGATAAAACATCTAGCTGTCCCTACCGCACGTACCAATAGTTTTATCATTTATATTTGCGCAACCATACTTGCCTGCACGGTCCTTACTCATGATAATTATAGCCGATAGTCACCAATAATAAATTGAGGTCTCCTGGAAAAATGCAAATAGGTATTTGCCAATTGAATCAAATGCTCAGGAATGATACAGAATAAATAGTCCATTCCCCCCTTAAAATAAATAAATAAATATTATTGGACATTCTTACATACATTGACTGAGTCCCACGGTAAGCTCAAGAAGGCTTGTATTGCAGGTACTCAGACAAAAAAAAGACTTCTTAAAAAAATCGACCTACTCTGGAATATGACTTTCTGTAGCTATGCCCTGGCAAAAAAGACATATCTTTGTTCTGTCATACCGACTTCTTACATTGTCACAGTGAACTATTCTATGAAATTCCCTAGGGCTTTACAATCCTTTCTTCCTGTGTCAATATAACAAAATGTACCAAATGGCACAGAAGCAGATTCCTTGACCAAACCTGGCCACACCTCGGACACTGGCGATCAAATATTGTATATGAAAGAGGCGCGTTCCTATCACACAGTCTAAGCTCGTGTAGGTGAACGCGTACCATGCTTGTATGAGTGACAAATGACAGGTCGACTGTTCGCGTTTCTGACAGGCGGTAACTGTGATGCAACCGAGAGGGGGTGGGCGGCACTTTCAGTGGGGACCGGGAGTGGCCATACAGTACGATAGTACTCTTTATTATACTGTGCCCTACCTGCGCTGTGCCAATACAATCGTTGCAACATTACTGCACCCAATGCGGGTTCAAATGTCATCCGTAATCAAATGTTGTCGTGCTACTTGGATCACGATCCTATGGTACCTAATACTTATCTATGGATCTGTAAATTTAATTGTAATTTAATGTATCTAATGTAGTATTTATAATAATTGTTTAATTGTATTAGTAAGTTACGTGACATTGTACATTTTTAGAATACTTAAGCACTATCTTCTGAGCGTTTTGGGATCACCTGTAAGCCCGCAAGAGTTGATATTGATATTAAATCAATAAAATATCTGTGATAAGTTCATACGTAGTCACACGTATTTTCCAAGGGGTTGAAACAACACCAGAAATTGTTCAAGATTCAGTGAAACTCTTGACAATAAAGGGTATTGAAAGAAAAATCACAATTTAAGTAAGGTACAGCGGGCCAAAATATTTCGACTGGGGGGCAAATGAAACTGGTCCATTTTTTCCATGTTTTACAATGTTTGCATTATTAAATAAAGTCTCCACCGGTTATATATGGTAGGCGGTTCAGAGATAGATGTAGAATTCAACATCATAGTGTAATAATGGAAAGAATGGATCAGTTACAATTGCCTCCCGTCGAAAGTTTCCCCGCTGTACCTTATAAGAATTTCTACATTAAGTAATGAGTGTGTTTAGTAAAACGCCCCAGTTTGTCGCTTGCTATAAAGCAACTTTGTCCGTTTATTCATATAAAGATACATGCAAATCTTGTCTTACTTAAATACCCTTACCGGGATTCGAACCCGGGACCTCGACGTAGCAGGCAGGGTCACTAGGCGCTAGCCCAGACCGGTCGTCAAAATGTTTATTTATTTATTTTACCAATGCCGGTTTCCATTAGCTTAACGGTCCGATATAATTATGACCGCTAATAACGGTGCGTGGATCCTGAGTAACCAGTTTAGCATTCCTTAGTGCTTAACCTGCACTTTTAACTTCTACTTAAGGTATGGAGGAGATTTGAAAATATTTGTTGCCTTGAAACATAAGACGACAACTGTATCGAGATCATCACCAATCCGCAAAAATGTGAACTATTGTACCTTTGAATTCAGATTTTTCATCGGATTGCAATAATCTAAACATCCAAATTATAAACAAATCAATTATTCACGTTCACGATTTACGATTCTCGGAAATATCAGATTTATAACATACATAGAAAAAAAAAACATTCAGTCGAATTGAGAACCTTCTCCTTTTTTTGAAGTCTGTTAAAAATGACCCTTAAAAATCCGTTCTAAAAAGGTTGAACTGCATTTAGGAACAAACATAGCTCACACGTGATAAAATCGCATCGAAACAATTGCCAGCGTCTATATTTCTCAGCTCTTGCAACCCAGCTTCTATTTACAACTTAGGAACACGTGAATCAGTAAGAGAACTCTTCAAAGAAATTAATATCTTAACTGTAGCTTCCCAATACATTTATGATAGTATAATTTATGTTGTTAAGAATTTAGACTGTTTCACTAAGAATTCTGATATCCATAATTATAACACTAGAAACAAAAATAAGCTTGCCATAAAGAAGTTTCGTGTCCGTAAAGTACAGAAGTCATTTGTTGGGCAATGCATTCATTTTTATAATAAGTTACCTGACACTGCTTTGAGATTACCCCTCCCAGCTCTTAAGAACTACTTAAAAAAATCATTGATGTTAAAGGCTTATTACAGAGTCGAGGACTATTTGACAGACAAACATGCATGGCCCGAACCAGAAACTACAAAAAACGAATAGCAATTAAAATAATTGTATTATGTATAGAGGACACAGTTCAGATAAGAAAGCACATCAAATATTTTATATTTTATGTTGTGTAGGTAAATTACATATTTAATGATATTGAGATTCATATTATCTTTTTCTTCTATGACAATTTGATATGTTTTCTCTGAAGAAGAACGACGTATTATTAAGCAATAATATAATTTATTGAAATTGATTTCCATAGAGTACCTAGTCTGTTCATATTCTTTGATGAATACTTTTGCATGTTAAATTGTATGTTGTTATTTAATGCATGTTAATTATAAGATGTAATGTTTTGAAAAGAAGTTGCCCGCCGAGTTTCTTGCCGGTCCCATAGTGGATACCCCCCTCCCAACTGAGGGGGGACTGAAATCTTCTCGAGGCTGAGGCGTAGGGTTAGAGCCGGCGTAGCTTTATTTGACGTTCATATGCGCATTGTAATATGCCTACTTGAAAAATAAATATTTCATTTTCATTTTCATTTTTCAGCAACCTTCAAATGAAGGGTGGGCACCTTCTGGGAAAGCTGTCTGAATTCTATTCAATTCACCAACGTAAATACAGAGATCATTTTTAACCTCCGACGCAAAAACGACGGGGTGTTATAAGTTTGACTTGTCTGTCTGTCTGTCTGTCTGTATGTCTGTCTGTTTGTCTGTTTGTCTGTCTGTCTGTGTGTGTGTCTGTCTGTGGCATCGTAGCTCCCAAATGGATGAACCGATTAAGATTTAGATTTTTTTGTGTGAAAGCTAAGTTAGTCGCTACCATTGCGCTGCGCTAACGCTCCGCTACCGCTCCGCTACCGCTCCGCCTACTCTGTAAAAACGCGCATGTGTGGCCGAGCTTTAAGAAGAGGAAACTGAGCACTTGAGCAGTGTACAGCTACGTTCAGTGGCATCTACATACTTACTTGAACGAACACATTATCTTATCTGAACACATTATGTTCGCAAAAACATACTACTTCAACTTTAGAACCCTGTCTCATTTAAAACGTGTTCTATTTGCCATAAAAAGTCACATTGACGTTTACTAGAAAAAGGTTCTACAGTGGCATATGATTCAAATTGGTTGGCTGTACAATAAAGTAAAGAAAAATCTCAACGTTGTGTTACTTCTACAAGTTACGGTGGATAGAGGTATGGCTTCTCTCAAATATAAACTACACAGACGAATGCCCTATGAAAGACATAGGCAGTTAGGACTTTTTTGAATGAAAGAGGTTAATGCGTACAAATTATTTTTTAAAAGGCGTATGTCTCTATTTGTCTATGAGAAGTAGTACGTTAAGATCTTTTTGAGCTAGAATAGTTACAGCGCCGCATAAGCAGCCATGTGTGTCCGACCGCAACGTGAAGGACGCTTAAAGAGAAGACAATTAGTCTCATCCGTGAGATTGGCTTAGGATTCCCATAAGATGAATTAAAACGTGAACATAAATAAATAATTATAAAACTCACTTGTGTACACGTGTATAGAATCTACCTGGAGGCTTTTGAGTCGTTGGATGTATGACATTTCGTCATTACTTTGAAAAAATCTCGTATCTCACACTGATTCTCAAAGTTAAAACGCAGTCATTCTATGTGCAATACTTACTACAATTTTCTTTTCATTGACAGAAGAAGCTACAAGTTTTCTTCAAAGTAGTGACGATTTGTAAAACCGAAAAACATTGAGGGGCTAGATGCGTGTAGAATCGTAGATATTTCTCTTAGGCCCACTTGCACCAACCACTTAACTCAGGGTTAGTGAGCTGTCATCTGTCAAATTCCATATAAAATGGTGGGTTAACCCTCCATTTTTGTTGGTGCAAGTGGCCCTTAGTCTTTGTCTTACTCAGCACGGAACAGTGGTGTTATGGACATTTGAGAGACGTGCTAATATATGTAAATCACATTAAAATTTGTGTCACATTATGTAATGGCGCAATTTCATTAGTCGTTAACTCGTTCGGTATGCAGCATACGGCGAGTCCCCGCAGGCGAGATAACAACCAATGAAAGTTACTATTTAATTTCCCCGAATGCGGGCCCTGTAGCACGCGTTACAGATATCTCGTACCCCGCATGCGGGCCCAATCGACTAATGAAATTGCGCCAAAAAAAATACACCGAGCAGATACTGCCCTTGTCCGTGTCGTGAGGCGCAGGCCGAGGCAGCCGCCTGGTTATAAGGCAGTTCTTGCAATATTTTGTGGTATAAAACATTTTCAACTTTATTGTTCAGCGTGTTCCTTGCAGGTTAAGTCTGGTTTAACAATAAAATACCTAGTTTATTTCTGCCTGATAACCATGCAGTGACCACTTTCTATAGCTATCACAAGGCTATCGCGCTACTATTAGTAGGTATCAGTGGCGTAGCGTCGATACATCTCGATCCCCAACAGGTTCCCTAAAATTCTGCAGTATCTGTAGAAGTCCATACAAAACAGATCCCAAAAACCCCTCCGGCTTTACCAACAAAAATTTTCACGCGTCGCCCCTGGTAGGTATACTTACCTTACAAATATTCCGGTGGCTTCTAGAAATCATGCAGTTCCAGATTTCTGATTATCTGCAATTATAAAACATAACACAAACCACTTTCACGTCACATGTTCACTCGAAACTCACCGGAACTTGAAAATATTTATTTATGTTTTTGATGACAGAATGACATCAAATATTTCTCCTCTATATCCTCTATCCTTATAAAATTTATAAATGTTATAAATGTTCAGAATTGATAGAATGTTGTCTTAAAGGTTGGTTAGGTAGTCTAAAAAGTTCTAAAATAGTTCTTCCACGTATGTATAATCTGTTACAATATGATTTAAAATATATCGCTATGTCAAAATGACAGACGTTTTAGCTATTTACATTATCTTTTATTTGTAATTTTAAGTGTATTTTGCTATAAAAATAGGTAAGAGTTCTGAAATTGTTTTACTAATGTATGTATATTAGTATATAATATTATGGTTCATACAGTTGTTCCACACTGTCATGAAACTTAAAAATAAAAGTTTTCCATGTATTTCTGTCACTCAAGCACACATAATGACGACAACAGGAAGAAACACTAAGAAAAAAAAATTGCATTAAAAATCAAATAAAAAAAACCTGAAGAGTGGAATCTAATTGAGTCGTATCCAAAAGTCGAAGTTCACACGAAATTTCTCGATATAAAAATAGAACCGTAAATTGAATACTTTGTTACAGACGATGTTGAAAATCGGCGGCGGAGCTGTGCTCATCGCAGCAATAGTGGCTGTGTTCGTGGTAGCCACACAAGGTCGGGACCCGGACCTTGAAGCGTCAGAACATGAGGGAAGGGAATATATCATGCAGCTAGATAAAGCTGCTGGAGAGAGGAGAAACAGAGCTACTATAGCTGAATGGGCGTATACTTCTAATATTACTAAGGAGAATGAAGAACAGAAGGTTAGTACGCTTAGAGTTGATAATATTTCAGAAGCCTCTTACTATTCAAAGCTGCACAAGGACGAGATCCAAGTTAAGCATCAAAGAATAGAAATAGACGTTTTGGGTGAAAAGGAATCTACCAAGACTAACTGGGCATACTCTTCTCATATCCAAATGACAAATAATGAGCAAAAGGTGTGCGTGAGTAGATAATGAAATTAATGAAGCTATTGCTATCCTTGGTTAGGTCAAAGAACTTGTTAGTTGCATATGAGCAACGGGTCGATACAGGAGATATTTAGATTTAAACTTTTTTCTTTATTGTCCAGACCCTCTAATGAATGCTGTATTTTAAACCTAACGTTTGCCATTCCAGATACAAACCCAACTAGAGATCTCAAAGCTAGAGAAGTTAGCATGGGAGGAAACGAAGATGTACAAATGGCAGGACTTCCAAGATGTGTCATTACGGAGGATGTTTAAGAAGTACAGTCAGCTGGGAGTAGCAGCGTTGCCGGATGACAAGTACAAGATGCTGATGAAGTCTGTCTCGGACATGGAGTCGAATTATGCGACGTCGAAGATCTGCTCGTATAAGAATACGACGAAGTGTGATTTGTCGTTGGAACCTGGTAAGTTACAGAAATATATGTCTTGGTCAAGTTAGAAGTACTGTGAGTGATGAACATGATTCTTTTCAGTTGGATAATATTGAAGATCTCTGCTAATCATAAAAGTAACTAAGCTAAGATGATGGACACACTAATGCCCTATAGAGATAGCCTTCTGTCACGTTCAATGACAATGACTTCATATTGAAAGCGGCATCTTCTGGTTACTGTCAAGCACTGCTACTTTAAATTACCTTATGTGTGTTATCTCAGTTACCTGACAGTACATAAACAGCTGAACCAATTCAGATTTCATTTAGCATGCCGTTGAGGACCAAGAATAATAGATAGTTTAGCTAGTGATAATCATTTTGTTTGGTCGATTTAGCGTGTGTGTGTTTCTTCGTTTGTCCGTCTATCACGGCAAAACGGAGCGACGAATTGAAGTGTTTTTTTAAAAGGACATAGTTGAAGAGATGGAGAGTGACACAGGTTACTTTTTGTGTCTTTCTAATCCCCCACTTCCCTAAAATGGGGGGTGGGAGTTTATATAGAGCATTCCACAATTTTTGAATTTAACGCGAGTGAAGCCGCGGGCAAAAGTTGGTAAAAAATAATGCTATAGTTGAAGAATACCTAAAACACAGGAGACGCAGCAACATTTAATGCAACGCGACGATTCATTAATTACCAGAGGGCGGAATTACTCATGGCAAAAATCAAACGTCAATAGAGTTGGAACGTAAAATTTTATCGACTATCGATTAAACTGAAATTATCAGTATATATTGTTGAGTTGTTTTCGACGTAAGTAAGACAAGCATACTTCTTTATCCATTTGGTGGCTGTTTTTCGTCTTGGATTAACATTTTTTTTCAAACGTGAATTAGTTGCAAAAGGACTAGTGACAGAAATGGTAATTAAATGTCATTTAATTTACTTTTAATCTAATCAAAGAGGTAAAAATCAAATGGTCGACTAATCAAAGAGGTTAATGTTAAAGTCAGAAATATAAAAGGTGACTGAATTTATCGATAGCTGAATATGTCGATAAAATTTAACATTCCAACTCTATTGACGTTTGATTTTTGCCATGAACAATTCCGCCCTCTGTTAATTACATTCAAAACACGTTACTTGCATTCACAAACGATTTTAAACGCTTTGGTAATTTAAGCTATTATTTTATAAGACAATAAGTCAATGAAGACATTAGTTCTTCTAAGTTGACTAAATGAAAACATGTTTTAAATGGTGACACGAAGAAAAATTCGCTAATTGACTGTATTCTTTGTTCATAATGTCAACCAAAATAATAGTTTCAGACTAAACGGGTTTTCTATTGAATTACAAGTAAAGTGATTAATTTCAAAGAACTCGTACAAAAAGTAGGCGGCAAAAATATCTGACACAATCTTGTTTCTAGAGCCATAGCAGCGTGTCAAATATTTATGCAGACTTCTGTTTTTTCTACGATATAATGCTGGTGACTGCAAGTGACTCGCTACTTCATCGTTATGGTGATGTACCTAAATGATGTCAATGGTTAGCTAGGAATAATTAATTAATACGAATAGAGAGCCAATTTTAGACACCACATCTTTCGCTTTTCAGACATCACAGAAATCTTCGCAAAGAGCCAGAACGTGTCAGAGCTGGAACACACCTGGGTGGAGTGGCATAAGGCCGCCGGCGCTCGCGCTAAGGATAACTTCACACAGTATGTCAGGCTGAGCAACGAAGCTGCTAAGCTCAATGGTGAGTCTTCATACATAACCTTATGATTCCTTTATACCAATTTTTTTACTTCTGATTACTAGTAGCAGAAATGTATGCAATCGATTCCACTAGGCTTAGAATAAATTTAAAAGTGAATGTTTATCTTGGCTGAGACTGGAACTCACGGCCTCTGGATCGATACTCCAGCGCTCTGCCATCTGACAACCAAGCCATAGAAATTTTCCACCACTTAGGTCCATGAGACCCCTAGCTATCTAGATATCTCACGACTTGACAAACATGTTCCAGGTTACAAAGACGTAGCCGAATGGTGGCAGTCTGACTACGAAGTGAACGACTTCGAAGACCAACTCGAGAAGCTGTGGAACGATGTGAAGCCTCTATACCAGCAGCTGCATGCGTACGTCAGGAAACAGTTGAGGGACAAGTACGGGCCTGAGGTGGTGTCGGCTAAGGGACCTATTCCTGCGCATTTGTTGGGTAAGAGATCATATCATAATATATTATTGTACTGAAAATTTGTTAATAAATAAAATGATAAAATTCTCAGATCACACGGAACGGAATGTTGACAAATTTAATACGTGATTTGAAGTTCCTTATTTACTGACTGATATGTGTAATGTACTGATACTGTATGAAGAAAGAGTCAACGTCGTTGTCTCAATAGGGTGAATAGCTATAAGCGATCATCTCTATTGCTTAGCGAATGTAATTAGCGAATTTGTAGCGAATGCAACTGTCACTGTTGCGCTAATGTTGATAGAGAGATTAGAGATAAAGAAAGCGATTCTATAATATATCTAAGAGCAAGAGCTTTGCTCCTTTCACTCAGAACATTTAACATTTGGCACTCAGGAGTGCCTAGCCCAGAAAATAGACTTTACGCCAAAACTGCTAAGTAACAGAGAAATTTAACAAATAATTTCAGGTAATATGTGGGCTCAAACCTGGAACAACATAGAATCATTCACACGCCCGTACCCAGACAAGAAGGAAATAGACATCACCCAAGCAATGAAGGACCAGAACTACACCGCACTCAAAATGTTCCAAATGTCAGACAGTTTCTTCCGATCTTTGAAACTGACTCCGATGCCTGAGAAATTCTGGAAGAATTCTATAATAGAGAAGCCTACTGATAGGGATATAGTTTGCCATGCTTCTGCTTGGGACTTTTATGATGGTGAAGATTTCAGGTATATTGCAGATTTATCGATTGATGCATGCATTTTTGTTTCATCATTATGGTGGTGGTTGTTTTGATTTGCTGGATTGTCAAAGAATGGCTTTTGATTTAGATGAAGCTATTTCTTTATTGGATTAGTTCAATATAAGAGCATTTCAACCGTCTGTACATTTTTTAGCAAAGTGTTCCAGTTTCGAAAACCATTCATACCCACAAAAAATAATTTAATGTTTGAAGCCAGCGATTTCGCTTGTTTTGTGTCAGATTCATCTCATCTCTGAATCAATTTCTTCACAGAAACATAAATATTGTCAACATTTTGTATTTGATCTTTTTCCCTAAATTACGCCTAAGTACTTCTCCGGTTATTTTTCAAACAGTGTCTTAAACTTGAGACGGTTGAAATGCTGATACTGATCCACGATTCCTCGAATTGGTCACGCACTATTCTAAATTATTTGTTATCTTCTAATATCTGGCTTAATTTCAAGGATCAAGCAGTGCACAACAGTAGATTATGAATATTTCCAAACAACACACCACGAAATGGGTCATATTCAGTACTTCCTTCAGTACAAACATCAACCGGTCGTTTTTCGTGATGGAGCTAACCCAGGTAATCATTAAATTTAGTTTATTTGTAGGATCAAAATGTGCACGACAGTCGATTCCGGGATGTTCAGAACGGTCCACCATGAGATGGGACATGTGCAGTATTACCTGCAGTATGTGCATCAGCCGGCTGTGTTCAGAGCTGGCGCGAATCCAGGTGACTTCACCTAACCAAGCACTGACGTAAATTGGATAAAAGGAGCCACTCTCAAAAATTTGCCATTGATATGATTGACTTATCTTTTTTGGAAGTCAAATTCTATTGGCATTTTTTGTGTAGATTGTATCGTTTTCTCTAAATTGTGTCACATTGGTTCTGAGTTTATTTGGGATCGATCGTTCTGTCTGTATGTGAATTCAATTATTACTAACCCTAGTATAAATTTTGGATTATCGATTAATATTTTAGTAATTATATTTGGTATATTTATCTAAATAATTATGTACTTTTTTTAAATACTTATGATTACGATTAATTATAATAATATACTAATAACCACCTTGAGTTGCATAGGTGATCAGTAATCATTTAGTAATAACAGTTATATTATGTATAAAGTTATCAGTATTATTTATAAATCTTTGGTATCATCTTTTATAAAAGTAATATTCATCTTTTATAAGGCTAAAATCATGGATCTCACCTTTGTCTTTCACTTGTCGCTATCTGCTTCACGGTAAAAATTAATCTTCAGCATAATTTACTATGTCTAAATCATCAACTACATTCACAACTAGGGAACAAATCAAATTATTTTATTGTATATTTTTTGATTTGTGCCACTACCACCAGTGGGCCTTGTCGTTTTTTCTTTAGTGTATGATGTCTATTTCAATTTATAACTACATTTTTCATGCCATCTTTTTCAATACCATTGGGACCCCCATAACCTTATATAAATAAGGTTATGGGGGTCCCAATCGTGGGGGTTATCGTAAAAGAAGCAGATCGATAAAGCTCTGAATTTTGTCATCAAAAACATCTTTTCCTTGTTCTAAGAAAGGAGGATTAGGCACTTATGGTTTTTACGACAGCAACCTTTATCGACCTACACTTCACTGCACACGGGGCTAATAGATAGGTAAACGAGCAGAACATAACACAGATAAAACTTGCAGGTTTCCACGAAGCCGTGGGTGACACGATAGCCCTGTCGGTATCTTCACCGAAACATTTGAGAAGCGTCGGACTTATCAACAAGAACGACACAGAAGATGAACAGACTGAGATCAATCAGCTTTACAAAATGGTAAGTCTTATGATTCCATTTGTTGTGCTACAGGCCGGAATGAAGGAAGGAAGTCACAAAGGAACGAAATAGAAGCGATAAAAGTTCTTGTTTTCTAGTTCGTGCATGTGTAGAAATCTACATTCATCTCAACTTTAGAAATAAAACTAACTCTCGTATTGAAGATACTATTCCGTACATTCAAGGACAAAAGTATCAATGCGACTAATTCAGCAGAAAATCGTAAACACGACGATGATCATCGTGATACTTATTTTACGGTGAAATTGATCTTGCGACAAATTGAATTCCTTAATCGTGTGGCTGTTTATACTGTTTGTGAACCATGATGAGATGATACGAAAGAGAGGTATGGAAGAAAAAAACTTGCCGCACCGACCCCGGTTGGGATAACGGCAAGCTAATGGTGATAATGTTGATATAATAAATATACATACATACAATCACGCCGGTTTCCCAGAGGGGTAGGAAGAGATCACGGATTTCGATATGCTACTATTCTGACAAACAACTTTCGCTTCACGCACTTTCATAACGTTCAATACAATGCTCGTCAGTTACGAGTACTTCTGACCTGGCCCCGTAGCCAAATGGCATTTCTACGACGCGAAACGAAAACCAAACGCCGCGAAAGGTAGTCTGGCTCTGTCGCGCCAATACGCAAGAGCGATAGAGATAGATACCTACGAGAGTTTCGTTTCGTGAGCGTTTGTGCATTCGTCTACGGCCTTTTCGCCTAGGTCTTCCACTTGCAACTGACCCTTCCACTCTTACGATATACACAAATTGACATATACCTATACTTAATTTCAGAGTATAGACAAAGTGGTCTTCCTACCCTTCGCGTACATTCTCGACCTGTTCCGCTACGGTGTCTTCCGAGGAACGACTACCCCTGAGAACTATAACTGCCACTACTGGAGGCTGAGGGAAAGCCTGCAAGGTGTGGAGCCTCCGGTTACGAGGACTGAGGAGGATTTCGATGCTGCTGCTAAGTATCATGTGTCTGCTGATGTGGAGTATGCTAGGTGAGATTTTTTTTTTATTTTCCTTAATTTACTTCACCTGTGTGAGTACGAAAAAGCTAGAGGACGCCCCCGTTCTACTTGGTGGACCAGCATGACTAAACTCCTACGAGAGCAAAACCTGCCCGACCCAACCCAGGACGGAACGTCCTGGCGCCTTAGAATTAGGAGAGCCGACCCTATGTAGTGGGAAGAGGCAAATAATATGAAGAAAAGATACTTCACTTTGGGCTTTTTCGCAAAGTTAGTAACCTATCCCTGATCTGCTTACATGAGTTACTTCTTCTTCTTTGAATCCTGTTACCCTTTGCTGGGGTGTAGGGCTCGAATCATATTTCGCCATTGACTCCGGTCTCGGACAGCTTTGGGTAACCTCCTCCCTCCCCCTAAAGTACTTGAAGTAAGTCGATGGAACGAACCCTGGAGGCTGAGGGAAAATTTCAAGGCGTGGAGCTTCCAGTCACGAGTACTGAGGAGGATTCGATGCTGCTGCTAAATATCATGTGTCTGCTGATGTGGAGTATGCTAGGTGAGGAAATATTTTAATTTTATAACTTCACCAGTATTCATCTAACATGACATGAGATGATGCGTTCACTCTCAACATATGGGAACCACAAATGGATGTCCTCGATTGTATCTATGATCGTACTTACCTATTGGCAACGTGTGTAACTCAGTGGCGCCGATTGTCACAAATACACTTCCTCATATGGGCAAGTACAACATTATGCTAGCAGCGGCCTTATGGAAAAGCCCACAAAATAAGGGTAGCACCAAGTAGTTCATGTATGATTTTCTGAGAACCTTTATTATTACATATATACATACAATACATACAATCACGCCTGTATCCCATAAAGGGGTAGGCAGAGCACATGAAACTACTAAAGTTTCAGTGCCACTCTTGGCAAGTAAGGGCTTGAAAGAAAATGAAACTGTGACATTGCAGTGACAGGTTGCCAGCCTCTCGCCTACGCCACAATTTAACCCATATCCCACAGTCGCCTTCTACGACACCCACGGGAAGAAAGGGGGTGGTGAAATTCTTAACCCGTCACCACACAGGCTTTCTTCCTTTATTATTATATGTAGATATTCTCGCCGGAAGATCAGCGCTGACCCCTGGGTCAGCATCTATGCTGAGGCGGGACCATTTCGTGGTAAACCCGTCATACATTTTTTAATATCAATTGTAAAATTGTATATAATACTTATGTAGATAATTATGTGTTTACCATGAATAAACTATTGAATCTTGAATCTTGAATATTTTTGTTTTTGTTGTTCTACCCCACAACTTAATATCATCATGAACTGGAAGTTTTATAACTTCTATTATCATTTTAGGTTAAATTTAGTAAATTACGAAAATCACTTTTGTGTCAAAATAATAAAGATCTATGATTTCCATATTTATTCTGTAAGGTCACCTGGTTGTTGCCTTTATCAGATTGTTTAGTTTATCTTCCTGTGAATTCATTTTAAACTTTGCGAGTATTGTATTGTATCTTTTACATTTGCAGATATTTCGTGTCTTTCATCATCCAGTTCCAATTCCACCGAGCGCTGTGCGAGCTGGCGGGGGAATACTCGGCCACGAAGAAGCTAGTCGATTGCGATATCGTGGACAGCGTCGCTGCTGGAAACGCACTATCGTAAGTTCTGACTTATTACTTACTTACTGCGCCAACCGCTCATTCTGTGCGATCCACTCAGTCGCTTTAAGGTCACACAGGTCTTTCTGGACCTTATCGATCCATTGGTATCCGAAGAAGCTAGATTACGATATAGTGGACAGCGTCGCTGCTGGAAACGCGTTGTCGTAAGTTCTGATGACTTATTACTTACTTACTGCGCTGGGTCAGCGACTCGAAGTGGATATTGGCCTCCGACACTAGACTCCACCGTTCGCTCCTACCCTGTGCGATCTGATGCCACTCAGTCACTTGATGGTCACTCAGATTTTTCTGGACCTCATCGATCGGTACAGCCTGAGCCTTACAGCCCAGTTCTGACTACAGTATTTGTAATGTAATGTACATAGGTAAAATAGGGTATGATTTATTCAACATTTCAGAGCAAAACAATGATTTAGATTTAAATTTAGATTTCTTTATTGGTAAATTTATAACCAAATTTACAGGTCAACAAAAATTTGTACATTACAATGTGTAATACAGTTCATAAACAATTTATATACTCTTTATTACAGTGTTACAACCAGAATAACATATATAAGCATAAGTATTATGGATTTTCGGGACAACGACTCCTTTTGAGGAACTCGTTTTTTTTTTTTTTTTTTAATACCACGTCGGTGGCAAACAGGTATACGGCCCGCCTGATGGAAAGCGGTCACCGTAACCTATGGACGCCCGCAACTCAAGGGGTGTCACGTGCGCGTTGCCGACCCATTAGAAACTTGTACACTCCTTTTTTGAAGAACCCCATACTGTAGTTCATCGGGAATACCTCGACAGGGAGCTCATTCCACAGCCGGAGCGTTCGTGGGAGGAAATTCCTCTGAAACCGCACGGTGCGCGACCATTTAGGTTGCAAGGTGTGTGGATGAGCGCCCTGTCGATGGCGAGCGGTGCGATGATGAAAAGTGGCCGTTGGCATCATGTCAAACAGTTCTTCAGAACACAACCCATTGTACAGGCGATAGAACACACATAAGGAGGCGAAGTCCCTCCTTAGACTTAAGGGTTCAATACCGCCTGTGAGTTTGGGATCGTCGACAATTCGTACAGCGCGTCTCTGGATCGAGTCAAAGGGTCCAAGCTGGTATCCAGGTGCTCCTGCCCAAAGGTGACAGCAGTACTCCATGTGGGGTCTAACTTGCGACTTGTACAAGAGCAGTCTTTGCCCCGGAGTAAAGTATCCCCTCGCTCTGTTGAGCACACCGAGCTTTTTGGATGCCAACGCAGCTTTCCCTTCCAAGTGACAACGGAATTGGACGCTACTCGAAATGTCGACTCCGAGGATCCCAATACTTCCTGACAAGGTAAGGGCTGTGCCTTGAAACTGTGGAACCACAGTAAATGGGGTTTTCTTAGCGGTGAACGCACACACCTGTGTCTTAGTGGGATTGAAACAGACTAGGTTGTCCCGACCCCACACCGAGACTCCGGACAGAATCCTCTCGATGTCCGACACAAGCTTTTCACGACTTTCTAGCACCATTGAACGAGGGATATTAGCACGGCCCGTGTAAAATGTATCCCCAGTACTGTCATCCGCATAGCAATGGATGTCGCCGATAGACAACATGTCATTGATATGCAGCAAGAACAGCGTTGGGGATAGCACAGAACCTTGCGGGACGCCAGCGTTTATGTCCATGCTATCGGAGCAGCTACCGTCTACTACGGCTCGTATGCGTCTGCCGGACAAAAAGCTGGCAATCCATTTGCATAATCCCTCGGGCAGTCCATAAGATGGTAACTTCGACAAAAGGCCCCTATGCCAGACCCGATCAAATGCCTTCGCTATATCTAGGCTAACTGCCAATGCCTCACCTCGTTGATGTTATAATAAGCAGACTCTAATAACATTTTTTTGAGTTTGCTTGTAAATATAGCATCGGAAGGTGATTCTTTTATGTCAGTAGGTACACAGTTGTATAGATTAGGGCCGACAACGTCCAGCATCGCACGGGCCTTCGCTAGCCGACGGCGAGGAGGCACTAGTAGGTCACGTCTGCGCGACGGTCGATGGTTTATTTCGCCGTAGGTTTTATAATTTTTTAGGTTCGAACGGACGAATTTGCATGCCGTTAATATGTAAACACAGGGCAGAGTTAAAATACGGTGCTTTTTAAATAACTCCTGCGCTGGGTGATCAGCTGGTTTTCGGTCAATAATACGTAAGGCCCTTTTTTGCATTTTGAACGCCGCCCAAAGATCAACACCTTGTATTAAAATGGAGTGGAAATGGCAGGAATGATGTTAGAAGATTCCACCAGAGTGCCAATGACTTGTAAAAATGGTGACAATTTGGTATGATGATTTGACTTAAAGATAGTACTGTCCACCTAAACTCTGTTTCTTGGCGAGCGACTATCTTTTGTTCGTTTGTATTGCCTATAGTTCATCTTGTACCAGTGCCTTATAAAAGCTTTCTATTTTTTTCAGAAACATGCTCAAAATGGGTTCATCCCACCCGTGGCCCGACGCGATGGAAGCGCTCACGGGCCAGCGAGAGATGAAGGCGGACGGCCTACTCGAGTACTTCAGACCGCTCCACGACTGGCTCCAGAAGGAGAATGAGCGGACTGGCGAGTTCGTCGGCTGGGAGGCTAGCAAGATCCGTGAGTTCTTTTTTTCCCGCTGCTCAGCTTTGCAAAGGCGTCTCTACGTTTTCTCACTCAACGTAGACGACTCGTAAGCTCTTTGAATAGGGAATCCCACCGACGCGGTAGTCTAATGCCTAATCCAAGCGCTTCTGCTGCTCGACCTTCGGTCTCGCAGGATATGCCGTGCTTAGCTTCTCCGACTGTGTTTAGCCCTACAAGTACTTGGAGAGTTTTTGGCTTTCGAGGGTCCTCATAGTTGAACATTGTAGTCCGGTTGGATTATAACTTATAATTTATAAGACACTACCATTGTGTTGTTAAATTATCGCATAACACCAATAATGCGATGGAAGCACTCACGGGCCAGCGAGAGGCTAGCAAGATCCGTGAGTTCTTTGACATATTTTAATTCAGGAAAGACCGGTACTCTAAGGGCCACT
The DNA here is from genome assembly GCF_023078275.1 of Leguminivora glycinivorella. Classification (NCBI taxonomy): domain Eukaryota; kingdom Metazoa; phylum Arthropoda; class Insecta; order Lepidoptera; family Tortricidae; genus Leguminivora; species Leguminivora glycinivorella. Next base: position 1,397,838 of record NW_025952828.1, read on the forward strand.
TGCACCAACGAAAGAGAAGAGTTAGCCCGACTGTTAACCCACCATTTTATATGGAATTTGACAGCTGACAGCCTACTAACCCGGAGTTAAGTGGTTGGTGCAAGTGGGCCTTAAATGAGGCAAATGCCAGGATCTACTGCTCAGCCTTCGACTCAGGCGTTAGGCAGGAGGATTTAGAGCCACGTAGTTCTTAGCCTTCACATAGTCAGTTGCCTAAAATATTTTATTAGCAAAATTGTTTATTTTTCTATGTTAGTTCGTAGGTATAATTTCCTTCCTGTCGTCGGATCAGCAGAAGTAGTAGTGCTGAACATAACACATATTTTTATGGTAGGCCCGTTTCTTTTTATATTTTAGACCAATCAAAAATGTTTTCTTGTTCACAGAATACTGCACTGCAGAGCAACAGGCAGCGCTACAGTCAGAACAGAAGGAGGAACACAGCACGTGACGCGGCCAGTACTTACGTTAGGCACGGCTGGGCAACGTTACAAAATAACGTTAACCGTTAATACCGTTATTTTTAAAAGTTGGCAAGGTCTGTAACGCTATGTGTAAGGCAGTGCAGCTGGACGGGGCGTGCAGCGTGCATGCCAAACAATTGAAGCTCATGCAAGTGTCCTGAGCCGACGCTGTTTAGGGTGGACGCACGCTCGCCCGCCCCGCCGAACTCCGCTCCGAGAGTCCACTCAGGCCGCACATTAACCCTTAAATGCATGATTTTTTCTTTTAACTAGAAATTAATAATGTGATAGACAATGGTTTTCTGACTCTAGGAAAAATAATAAAAAAATATTTAACATCGATTTTAATACTAAATCAGTGTTAGAAGTAAAATAGGCTAAATCTTACTTATATAAATATATAATTACTAGTAAAATTTATAAGAAAACTTCTACTACTATTAAAAAGGTACACTATTTGAGAAACCCCTATGATAAAATGATTAAACATAAAATAGTTACTAACTCTGAAAAAATCTGCCTGAATCATGTACTAAAAATCACCATCATCCAGTTTTTTCACACTTTTACGCCATTTTTTCTTAAATAAAAACATTATTTCCAACCATTTAAGAAAAAATGGCGGAAAAGTGTGAAAAAACTGGATGATGATCCTACAGATCTAAGAAAAATAAATAAAAAAGTCCAGCTTATATTTTGGCTAGTTTATTAAAAAATAGATGCATTGTAGCCAAATGGCAACAATATGCATTTAAGGGTTAACTGTATAACTTATTTTGTTGAAACGAGGTACATATATCATGTCATTAGACTCGTATCAGTTTTTGAGAGAATAGTATCAGAAAAGAGATTAGATTTCAACATGGAGTATTGACGCGTCAATTGTGTTGATCGTGGCATTCACCATGGCGCGTGCCTTAGTCCGTATAATATTATTGTCATGCTAATATCTTCATATTATTTCAAAATATAAGTTTGACTAATTCGCTCGACATTGTGAATAGCATGATCTATAACAGGGATTTTATATGTTAGCGTCTAAGCACCAAGCACCAGTATCTAAATAATTATTTTCATTTGGAAACGATCAATGGGCCAATTCTAACATGTTTTTGTTATTTGGCTATTGGCACGAAATATTCACAGGTTAATAAATAATAATCATTACTTTGATATCATCAATATTTTTAAATTAGCCTCTTGAATGCAAAATATTATGTAGACAGATGATAACGAATGACTGACCCCCTTATAAACTTTCACTAAAGTTATCAAGCCGATAAAATGCATTTGTCCCTTTCTATCACACCTATACGTCGGAAAGGGACAATAGTTATTTTTTAAAGGGGGGCAAAGTTGTATTTTAACGCCGAGTGTGGAATTAAAAAACGAGCAAGTGAAAGGATCCTATAGTTGAACCACGAGCGAAACGAGTGGTTCGAGAATAGAATCCTGAACTGAAACACACGAGAAGTAAAATACATTTGCACCCGAGTGTAACACAAAACTTTTCCCCTCACTATACCGAGGAAACTCCAACACAAAAAATGCGTTTATCACTGCTTCCAGTAGTTCCACAGGTGGTTAAAACATCTTTATTACTAGATTCACCTACTTGTATCAATTTTAAAGCAGTTAATTTGACTTTATTTAAGGTCATATTACTTTACTTGTGGATAAAATGCGTTTTTACCCGCTGGTATTAAAGGACAAAACACGTGTTTCCGAGCTAGTGAGGGGAAAACGAATTTTATCGGCTTGATAACTTTAGTGAACGTCTATGAATAAGGGGGTTAGTCTTTAAGTTCGGTATGAACTATTATGACATTGTTTTAGTGATAACAATCTGTTTCTATGAATAAGTTGTAGATCAAAACTAAAAAGTTTTAAAGTAACTTAGTTTTAGGACATTATAGGTAGTTCAATGAATGATCTCTGCGTATTCTTGTAATAGAACGTTATCTAGGTAGCGAACTCATTTAACGTTAACGAAACTGTGTCATTAACGTTATTTTGATAAACGGTTAATTAACGATCTCGTGCCCAGCCGGCGGTAGGCTAATTTCTTATAGGCTCAGTATTCATAATAAACATTTTTAAGTTGGAACTATTTTTATTTTAGACACCCTTGTTTATAGCCAATTTCTGTACCAGCGGGGCAAATCTCGACTGGGGGGCAATTGTAACTGATCCATTTTTTCCATTATTGCACTCTGATGTCGAGTTCTACATGTTTCCACTGAAAACGCCTAACATATATAACCGGTCAACACTATTAAATAATGCAAACGTTGTAAAACATGGAAAAAATGGACCAGTTACATTTGTCCCCCAGTCAAGAATTGCCCCGATATACCTTACCCCTTGAAATTACACATTTTATTGTGCTTCAGTCGTTCCCGTTTTTTGAAACCTAATTTTTATTCATTCTTTTAGGACGTACACTAGAAGCATTATATCAGTAAGTGCAAAACCTATAGAGGAGACCTATTGCTGAAATATTCACTTATTAAACCCGATGATGTGGATGGGAATGATCGATTGGTACGAAATAACGTAGTACATGTCTATTAAAGATTTTTGAAACCTTAGTATAACAAAAAGACCATACCTATACAGTACGACTTCAAATGGGAACCCTGTTTACTAGAGATGGTAAGCTTGATAAAGACATTGAAAAAAGAGTGAATGCTGGAAATGGAGTGAATGGACACAACACTTTTAAAACTTGAGAAGGTGTTGTAAATAGCACTTAGGATAGGTTGGCTGTGCAGTGTCCATAAAAGGATGTTGATGTAATAAATAGTCAAGTCGGTTAAGACGCTGACAGCACCCAACGCTAGCGTACACTGTCTAATCGTATGGGAGTAAGTGAGAGCGCGATGTCACTAAAAGAGGGCGGATAGGTACGAAAAGTGCGGAAAAATAGAAATATGCATTATTTGTGCCAAATGTTTCTTTAGTGTTTTAGATATGTATAGGTATATTTGCTATTATAATATTAACTAAAGACAACTAAGTGAATAATTGAACGACATACAACCGTTTAATGACGAACTCGAGACCAATCTTTGCAATTTTTTTTTATCGAGCCGATTTCATTAAATTGTGTATCGAGTACGGCTATGTTCTTTGAAATATAATGAATAATAAAATAACATGTAATTTACTTGCCTTACTAAGACTAATAGTTTGTTTAAAAAACTGCGCAAGCAACATTAATTTTACGCAATGATGGTAAGCTTGATAAAGACATTGTAAAAAGAGTGAATGCTGGAAATGGAGTGAATGGACACATCACTTTTAAAACTTGAGAAGGTGTTGTAAATAGCACTTAGGATAGGTTGGCTGTGCAGTGTCCGTAAAAGGATGTTGATGTAATAAGTAGTTAAGTTGGCTAAGACAGAAGATATGGAAATAATGAGTGGAAGAAGGCAGACAAAAAGATTACATGTACCTCTATGAGGGAGAAGTAGAAGCGAGAGTTGGAAAAGTTAAGCTCTAAATAATCGCTCCAAAAGTAAATGAAAATGTGCCCACCCCTCTGACTTTTGAACCAAAGGTTTAGAAAATATGAAAAAATCACAAACGTAGAACTGTAGACTTTCTAGGAAAATTATTTTGAACTTGATAGGTTGAACAGTTTTTAAAAAAAATACGGGAAACTAGGGAACCCAGCGTGGCCTGACACGCTCTTGACTTTTTTTTTTAAATTTCTATTCTTTTTGGTCAAATTGTACTTTTATCTTGCAGCATCTTCAAGTGGCTAGATAGTCAAGTACCGGTATTACTAGATACACCGGCTTATCCAGATGATAAGTATTGATCTTCCTTATCTAAAACAGTCGGGTTGCTCAGGCGCATCGACACGGTAAGTACCTTATAGTTACAATAAATAAAAGAAAATTGACACTTAGGTTTTTTTATTTTTTTTTACTTTTAAACCGTTTTGACGTTTTCAAAAAGCCGTGCTCGTGTCACAGGCGGTAGAACGAAGTTACACGACTATTTGTCTTATTTATTAAATTATCAGACGTCGCGTTAGCGAAATGAGCTGCATATTGTTTGTCTTATAATATATCGGAATAAGTGCGTTTTCACATTATCCGATCCGATATCGGATGTAGGGCCGATATCCTATACATTACAGGCGCCATCTTTGATTTTTTACATTGAAATCCTTCCGACGTCCGATATCGGATCGGAATTCGGATAGTGTGTAAACGCACTAAGGCGGTTAGAGGGTTAATCACAGTACATTTACGGTATGGGGTTCTTAAAAATACTGATTACTACAGAGAAGGTCGGCAACATTCGTAAGATAACACTTTAAGTTCTCGCGCTTTGTACACATATTTAAAGTCACACACAGGTCGAACGCGATTAATTAACATTATTTTTACCTTTTTTCCCAACGTTTCGGCCAGGTTGCACTGGCCGTGGTCGCTGATGAGACTGGATGTGCTAGGCCTGCTGGGACGTTAGTCTTCCGCGACCACGGCCAGTGCAACCTGGTCGAAACGTTCAGATTCAGATTCAGATTCAGGGGGTAACTCCAGCCAGCAGATCCTGCTGCAAGGACTAGGAAGGGGAGACTACAGGGGGAGGAGATTTTGATACGTAATAGCGCTGTAGGCTCACGTGACTCTGATGATGGAGCCTAAGAGGCAGCGCGTCGTTGGATATGTCTGCGTCACATCTCACCGACTAAGACTCGAACGCAGAATCAGACAGAGTACGTTTGCAAACCGGCTCATTGCGCAGCAACCCCTGCTGCCCCGCCGTAGGCCCCCGCAGCCTGTCCAAGACACCAGAGCACCCAGTAGATAGGGTTGGGAGTGCAACCTGGTCGAAACGTTGGGAAAAAAGGTAAAAATAATGTTAATTAATCGCGTTCGACCTGTGTGTGACTTTAAATAAACATGCGTAAGAGTTGCAGGCTTAATAGACTTTTTTTTATGGTAACCGCTTACCATGATGGTGGCAAGATGATTGTTTGCCACCGTCTGGAAAAATACTATCATTTATCGTTTGACCTGACCCCAAAACGTTCTGCTAATCGGTAAAATGTCTGCTTCTGGACTAGGTATATTATTTATTATATAATAATTATTTAAGCATATTTTTATTTATGTCCTTTTGTATCAGCCTTCTTTGTTGGCTCGCTCGGCGTGATTTGGTTACGCTTAAAACAACAGTAGAAAATTCTAATTGTCAAAGAATTGGTCGTGCTTATGCGATACAGTGCCAACTAATATTTAATACTGATATTGGGCATTTTCAGAATTTGGGATTCCCAATTAGCGAAAGTCGTTAACAAAAATTAACTCACTGTCAGGTTTGTGACGATAATTAAGCATGACATTTCAATAAAAATATTGTTTTTGTGTTAATTAAATAAACTTTAAACGATAATCTACTATTCAGATTGTAAAAAAAGGAAATTTTTAGACATATTTTATGCTTAATTAGTCGTCACAAAACTGTCAGTGAGTTAATTTTTGTTAACAACTTACACTAATAAAATTGGGGGGACCCAAATTCTGAAAATGCCTAATTTCAGTAATTCGTAAAAACAACAATTATTTGTGATCGTTCGAAAGTTTGTATATTCAAATTAGGCCCAATTACGTAGTTTTACCCTATTTCAAGTATTTGAAGCATTAGTGGCAGTAAGAGCGTGCGACTTTCAATCCGGAGGTTGCGGGTTCGAACTCCTGGGTGCGTAGCCGAATGGCACAAACGCTCACGAAACGCTCACGAAACGAAACGCTAGTAGATATCTATCCCTATCGCTCTTGCGTATTGGCGCGACAGAGCCAGACTACGTTTCGTTTTCGTTTGGCGTCGGAGAAATGCCATTCGGCTACGGGGCCTGACCGGCCTAATAGTTACCCCTTCATATAGGTTGAAAGGTCACATGGCAGTCGCTTGTGAAAAAACTAGTGGCTTATTGAAATCTTGGGATTAGTTCTCAAAAGCGAACCCCAGGTTGCCGTGAGCCGTGGCGAATGTCGGGATAACGCGACAATGATGTCCCTTTTTCAAGTTATTTAAATGCTGACAACGATGCTGATTCTATCTAAGAAACTATTTTGATTTGGATTTTGCATAAACGAATCCTAGAAAAATATAGTAGCGGTGTTATTCCTGCCAATTTTCAAAAAAAATCGAGAAAATTAAGAACTTTAAATTTTAAATAATTTTGAGTTTTTTTGACTATGCATAACACCATCCACCATTGGTTTCGGATTCCCAACAAAAGACGTCAAATCTTCACAAGCATGACAGACAGACGGTCTAATTCATTTACATACAAATGTGTATACAGACATAATGTTTTCAGTTTTGGAATTCACTTAGCGTTTGTTGACGCGTGTCTGTGTTTTTTGTGAAAATGCCGTGTGGGTATTTCAGTGAGACTGCCAAGAAGGTTTTGTTTGTAAGAATCTTTTTGCATTGTTTTTAGATTAGGGAATTTAGAAATAGATGAGATGGATTAAACATCAATTGAAGCCTCATATCTTAGCCATCTCGTAGTTTAAAAAAATGTGCACAAGAAGAACATACAAAAATATGATGTCTTTCTATAAACAGGTGCCCTAAGACGAAACAACCTATCCATACAAATGTTAGTACCTATTTTCCTCTAAGAGGCTCAATTAGCCTTTAGATTCTAGATAATAAATATCTAGACAGGTCCACTTGGTGCTGTCTTATTGGACCTTAGGCACTGGTCCCACCGCGAGCTAGTAAGCTATGAGCTATCGGCTATAAAAGCGAACAAAAGATAAGCACTCCCGTGCAAATAAAAGAGACACGGCGATATTGATAGCTCACCGCCGGGCGAGTAACTATAAACATCGCCGTGTCTCTTTTATTTACGCGGGAGAGCTTATCTTTTGTCCGTTTTTATAGCCGATAGCTTATAGTTTACTAGCTTGCGGTAGGACCAGTGCCTTAACCCCCTTATTCATAAATGCACTCTAAAGTTATCAAGCCGATAAAGTTCGTTTGTCCTTTTCTATCACACTTATACGTCGGAAAGTGACAAACGAACTTTATCGGCTTCATAACTTTTGAGTACGTTTATGAATAATGGGGTCCTAGATAGCTTTTATAGACCAGCTTCAGCTGTACAGCTAAATTTACTCTCCCAAAAAAATCTGTGTATTATTATGAGTCAATTCATTGATAGCATATACTATTATCTATGCTATTATAACACTATGATATCAAACCAAGAGCGAAGTTAATTATACGTGATATCGATTATACAGTCGATTGATCGCCTTGACACGCTTGCTTAGAGCATCTTTTTGCCATCTTACTTTTGTTATTATGCGGTTATAAATGTAAGGAATATAGTTTTTACCAATTATTTGAGCAAGTCACTGGACAAAGTAAGCAAAGGTCTTTATTAATTTTAATATTTAAAATTTGTGAATCGCTCTGCTCATATTTATTATAGTGAAAAAAGTGAAAAAACCGGTCACGAGCGTGTCGGGCCACGCTCAGTATAGGGTTCCGTAGTTTTCCGTATTTTTCTCAAAAACTACTGAACCTATCAAGTTCAAATCAATTTTTCTAGAAAGTCCTTATAAGGTTCTACTTTTGTGATTTTTTTCATATTTTTTAACCATATGGTTCAAAAGAAAGTGGGGGGGGGACGCACTTTTTTTCCTTTAGGAGCGATTATTTCCGAAAATATTAATATTATCAAAAAACGATCTTACTAAACCCTTATTCATTTTTAAATACCTATCCAACAATATATCAGACGTTGGGGTTGGAATGAAAAAAAATATCAGCCCCCACTTTACATGTAGGGGGGGTACCCTAATAAAACATTTTTTTCCATTTTTTATTTTTGCACTTTGTCGGCGTGATTGATATACACATTGGTACCAAATTTCAGCTTTCTAGTGCTAACGGTTACTGAGATTATCCGCGGACGGACGGACGGACGGACGGACGGACGGACGGACGGACAGACAGACATGGCGAAACTATAAGGGTTCCTAGTTGACTACGGAACCCTAAAAAGGATATAGTGCTCACTCTGTATTATGTCGATTTTTGCAACAAAGTTATTACATCTAGCATTAAGTAACAATACACCAGTACCTACAGCTACTTTGTACCTACTTACTATAATTCATCTTATGAGTGATTAACTGTTTAAAAGAGAGTCTCTCAACAACAACTTACAGTTTCAATCAAATATAGGTACTGTGCCGTAGCCGAATGGCATTTCTGCGACGCGAGAAGAAAACGAAACGCCGCGATAGGTTAGTCTGGCTCTGTCGCGCCAATACGCAAGAGCGATAGAGATAGATATTTATGAGCGTTTCGTTTCGTGAGCGTTTGTGCCATTCGGCTACGTACGGCTAGCCAAGAAAGTGCTATACCACTTTTCGACTCTATTTTTAAACTCATAGGGTGATAAAAGTGGTGAACCACTTTTTTGGCTGACTGTACCCAGAGGAGCATAAGTCACAAATATCGGTAAATGCTTTGTCACGACGACGACGAATATTGTCACGACGTTAGAGTCCTTGATCCGATATTTATGAGAGCTTAGCCACGCTTAACCATTTCCAAGTCTCTGACATATCTGATAGTATAGAGATGGGCCGCTGAAATGGGAGCTGAACCGAATGTTCGGCCGAATATTCGTATTCGGCAATGTCCATATTCGGCCCATCTCTATCTGATAGCAACTATACAATTAATATTAAAAGTAGAAGGGGGAAAGTAGGGGGGGAAGGGGGGAGTAGGGGGAAAACACTGTTCCGGTTATAATATTCACTCATAATGGGATTTGGGATGGCATTAAAAAGCGCTGGTAGCCTGGCGGTAAGTACGTGCGACTTTCGTTCCGGAGGTCGCGGGTTCGAACCCCAGCTCGCACCAACGAGTTTTTCGGAATTTATGTGCGAATTGTCATTTGATTTTTGCCATGCGCTTTTCGGTGAAGGAAAACATCGTGAGGAAACCGGACTGGAACTAGTCCGGTTTCCTCACGATGTTACACTAAGGTGTCAAAATAAGGTCTAGTTTACCCTTCGGGTTGGAAGGTCAGATGGCAGTCGCTTTCGTAAAAACTAGTGCCTATGCCAAATCTTGGGATTAGTTGTCAAAACGGACCTCAGGCTCCATGAGCCGTGGCAAATGCCGGGATAACGCAAGGAGGATGATGAATGGGATTAGGATTTGCAAATGAATATGTAAGACTTGACCTCATTAGCCTCCATGATTTAACTTCCTTCTAGATGATCCTCAAGATATTAGGCGAGCTGGCCCTAGTCGGAGCAATAGCCTCCGTCTTCATAGTGGCTGCCCAGGGTCGGGCAGCAGAAAGGGCGGCAGAGGAGGCGGCTGGTAGGGACTACATGAGGAGACTCGACGAGATAACGGCCAAGTCCATGAACAGAATGACCATCGCCAATTGGAATTATGAGAGCAATATCACGACTTACAATAACGAACACAAGGTAAGTTTATTTTACTTGGTGCTTGAGAAATGCCCGTTTTGTGAACAGTGTAAGCAAAACACTAAACAGCTGGTAGGTGTAGAAACTTTTAAATCGTGTAGGTTTGACCGACTATGCCGTTTAAGTTTTCACAGACTTATAGTAATTGTATAAAACGCCTACTCGATAGTTTTCTCAATTCCCCGAGAGATGTCGCTTTTCTTTCTGGAAACTAACGAACGGTAGTGCATTGTAGTTTTGTTATGATATTTGAATTATTTTGTGTTCGGTGTGATTTGTGTGGTAATAAGACTGGGTGTTTAATTTAAAGCTTTTACTTTTCGAGGCCATTGTCCAAATTAAAAACAGTAATTATAATATATTTCTTAAACATTAATAAGGTACTATCAGGTGCAAAAGTGCATGGAGAAATTATGAATGAATTTATTGATAAATCCGCCATCCACTTTTGCAATTGATATAGTACATTCTACAACAAATCTTCTTAAAGAAGGTGATTTTTATCATAATCTCTCGGGTTGACTATATCGCTGTATTAGGCTGCACATTTAAATTTTAACGGTTACGTGTAGTACATGTCATACTTAAAATCTATTTCTTAGACAAATAGATTCTCAGGTATAGTATGAATTTTCTGAGATGCACTTTTCGCTTTTGCCCTAATCTGTTAAACAAAGGTCTTTGTTTCATTATTCGCTGCGGTTAGCTCCCGTTTAAACGGCACGTGCTATAGTCTCAGTGTAGTTAAAAAGCAACTATCATGATAGCAATAAGGTTCAAATCCATATAAAGCCCTTTCGGAGATAACAGGTTTTGCGTGCTGTGGTAACCACCGCAAATAATAGAAACAAAGGCCTTTGTTTAACAGATTGGGGCAAAACCGAAAAGTTCATCTCAGAAAATTCATAATATACTATTACTACCTAATAACCATTCTTACTAATTTTCAGTTACAAGTAGCATTAGACAACGCAGAAGAATTAAAAGAAAACTGGAAAGAGACAATGACTTACTTATGGAAAGAGTTTGAAGACGAAGACCTGAAGAGAATGTTCTCAAAATACACCAAGCTGGGCACATCAGCACTGCCAGAGGATTTGAATCAACGGTTGATTGAGGCGGTTACCAATATGCAGACAACGTACGCGAAGGCAACGATTTGTGAATATAAGTTTAGGACAAAGTGTGATCTACATGTAGAACCAGGTTAGAAACACTTAAAGCTCGGTCACGCATGCGCGTTTTGAGAGCGTAGGCGGAGCGTTAGCGGAGCGTCAGCGGAGCGCAATGATAGCGGTGCGCCGGACGAACGCTGGCGTTGCGCCCAGCGGACGCCGGCGGGAACTAACGAGCGCGGATTGCGAGCGGAATGCGCGCGGATTGCGAGCGGAACGCCAGCGGTTCGTCCGGCGCACCGCTAACGCTACGCTATAAAAACGTTTTATGTGCGGCGGAGGCTTTATTTAAATCGTCACAATTTTTACACATAAGGTATAGCGTGGAAAATCTCGACTGCCCCCAGCAATTGTAACTACTTAATCCATTTTTTCCATTATTACACTATGATGTTGAGTTTTACATGTATCCACTGAACACGCCTACCATATTATGTAACCGGTGGACACTCTATTTAATAATGCAAACATTCTAAACCATGGAAAAAATGGACCAGTTACTTTTGCTCCCCAGTCTGGATTTGCCTTTACCTTATTTAAAATTGCAAACGGGACTTTATCGCGTATTACTATGTTTTATTTAAGCGGATTTTTTTTTTGGTTTCCAGATGTCACAAACATCTTCGCAAACAGTGACGACCCCGAAGAGATGAAGTACGCGTGGGTGGAGTGGCATAAGGCTGCCGGTAGACCTTCCAGAGGATACTTCACCGAATACGTCCAGATGGACAATGAGGCTGCCCATCTTAATGGTATGGCAATTTATTTATACAGTCATCTAAATATATAAAAGAAGAAACTGACTGACTGACTGACATCAACGCACAGTAGAAACCGCTGGTCCTAGAGATTCCTTTGGCACGTACGTTCCTTATAAGGTGTAGAAGAGCACTAATAAAGGATTTTTCAAAATTCACCTCTTTAAGGGATGAAATGGGGGTCCAAAGTTTGTATGAGAAAACAAGATTAGATTAGTAAGCGAGCGAAGCCGCGGGAAAAAGCTAATCTGCAATAAGACTGCTACAGTTTTAGAAGACTTCAAAAATAAAATGTGTGATGAGCGTTATTAATCTGCAAAAAGTATGTCATATTACATGAACTAAACGCAGTTCGTAGCATTATCTGTGGTAGAATAATCAGAAAATTAAAAAAGTTGACAATAGTTTTTGGCCGACTCGTAAATTAATATTGCATTTAATTTACAATAAAAAATAACTACATAATATTATATTGTCATTAAATTTACACAAAAATATTAATTACACATTAAATTAAACATAAACACACATTTACAATTGCATTTCGTTTCTCCTCAAACGGTGTTTGTAATAAAAAACAATTGATTTATCTGAAGAATCCTATAGGAGTCTGAGCTTCGCTGTTGAAGATTTTGCCTTATGATTATTATTCTATGTTTTCCTCTCAAATGTGATGATAGACATTGTGTGTAACTCAGGAGATAAGTATATTGATAACGAGTGTTATAATTCGTGACAGCCGCAGGCTGGAGTCAATTATAGACACAAGATTCCCCTTACCGTTGTTACACAATGTACTTTTGTTGGATTAAAATAAAATCGAATTAAGAGTCGACTATGTAATGATAATGTTTATATTTTCTAAAACAGCCTATCATTTATAAATTTAATCCCTCAGGATTTGTTTACATTTTTAAAACAGCCCATTATTTCCAATTCTAATTAACACAAGTCAAATTATAATCTATTGAAAACATTTCAACTTGTGTTATATTAAAGTAGTCACACCACTATATATATAGATTAAATCCGAAACCTCAGGCACTAGAGGCCTTGGTAACGTTTTCTTTTATATGTGTAATTTATTTTGGTTTTAATTTAGCCCATAATTTATTTAATCCCTCAGGATTTGACAGCACGGCCGAGTGGTGGCTCAGCGAGTACGAGTCCTCGGACAGCGAGGAGCAGTTCGCCACTCTCTGGAGCCAGGTCCAGCCTCTGTACCAGCAGCTCCACGCGTACGTGAGGGGCAAGCTGCGGGCTAAGTATGGCGAGAGTGTGGTGTCGGCTAGGGGGCCTATTCCTGCGCATTTGTTAGGTAAGATATATTTGTTGTTATTTAATAAGGAGGCACAGCGCTGGTGGCCTAGCAGTAAGAGCGTGCGACTTTCAGTCAGGAGGTCGCGGGTTCGAACCCAGCTCGTACCAATGAGTTTTTCGCGACTTATGTGCGAAGTGTCATTTTATATTTGCCAGTCGCTTTTCGGCGAAGAAAAACATCGTAAGGAAACCGGACTAATCCCAATAAGGCCTAGTTACCTTTCGGGTTGGAAGGTCAGATGACAGTAGCTTCCGTAAAACTAGTGCCGATGCCAAATCTTGAGATTAGTTGTCAAAGCGGACTCTAGGCTCCCATGATCCGTAACAAATGCTGGGATATTGCAAGTAGGATGATGATGGATTACAATTTGACTGATCAGCACATTAGCGGCATTTTGGTCGAATTAGTATACATGGGTCGATCTCGGACGATTTAGAGCAAAATGCCTAATGATTGGACAGTACGGCCGAGTGGTGGCTCAGCGAGTACGAGTCCTCGGACAGCGAGGAGCAGTTCGCCACTCTCTGGAGCCAGGTCCAGCCTCTGTACCAGCAGCTCCACGCGTACGTGAGGGGCAAGCTGCGGGCCAAGTATGGCGAGAGTGTGGTGTCGGCTAGGGGGCCTATTCCTGCGCATTTGTTAGGTAAGATATATTTGTTATTATTTAATAAGGAGGCACAGCGCTGGTGGCCTAGCAGTAAGAGCGTGCGACTGTCAATCAGGAGGTCGCGGGTTCGAACTCCGACTTGCGCCAATGAGTATGTACGTAGTGTTATTTGATATTTTCCAGTTGCTTTTCAGTGAAGAAAAACATCATAGGGAAACCGGACTAATCCCAGTAAGGCCTAGATACCCTTCGGGTTGGAAGGTCAGATGACAGTCGCTTCCGTAAAACTAGTGCCTATGCCAAATCTTGAGATTAGTTGTCAAAGCGGACCCTAGGCTCCCATGATCCGTGGCAAATGCTGGGATATTGCAAGTAGGATGATGATGGATTACAATTTGACTGATCAGCACATTAGCGGCATTTTGGTCAAATTAGTATACATGGGTCGATCTCGGACGATTTAGAGCAAAATGCCTAATGATTGGACAGCACGGCCGAGTGGTGGCTCAGCGAGTACGAGTCCTCAGCCAGCGAGGAGCAGTTCGCCACTCTCTGGAGCCAGGTCCAGCCTCTGTACCAGCAGCTCCACGCGTACGTGAGGGGCAAGCTGCGGGCCAAGTATGGCGAGAGTGTGGTGGCGGCTAGGGGGCCTATTCCTGCGCATTTGTTAGGTAAGATATATTTGTCATTACTTAATAAGGAGGCACGGCGCTGGTGGCCTAGCGGTAAGAGCGTGCGACTGTCAATCAGGAGGTCGCGGGTTCGAACTCCGGCTTGCACCAATGAGTTTTTCGCGACTTATGTGCGAAGTGTCATTTGATATTTGCCAGTCGCTTTTCGGTGAAGGAAAAGACAAAAAATAGCCTATGCCACTCTCCATCCCTTCAACTATCTCCACTTAAAAATCACGTTAATTCGTCGTTCCGTTTTGTCGTGAAAGGCGGACAAACAAACAGACACACACACTTTCCCATTTATAAAATTAAATATAGATACTAATACTTATTTACATAGAAAACATCTATAACTACAGGACCAATTATCTGTGATCATCACACAAATAATTGCCCTTACCGGGATTCGAACCCGGGGCCGCGGTTTAGCATGCAGGGTCACTATCACTACCATCTAGGCCAGACCGGTCGTCAAAATCATTTCGTAATGGACATTATATCTAGGAGGATTACTTCTCTCCTGAGTATTCCTGTGTGTTTTAATGAATCATTTTTGTTTGTTTCAGGTAACATTTGGGCTCAGACCTGGAATAATATTGAAAAATACGCGAAGCCCTATCCTAACAAACCTGATGTAGACGTAACAGATGCATTGAAAGAACAAGTAAGTTTTATAATTTTTCTTTTCTTGAAAGTGGCAAAGCCATTTCGAAATTTAGCGTAGAGATAAGACTGTTATTTCCCACTGATTGAAAAGCTCCGTGAAAAAATTTTAGTTGTTTCTTTAATATCCATTTTGCCAACATGTACCAAATCATATTAAAAGCTTTTGGACACATTCAGGAAGACAGGAGATAACCTGGAAAAACGTATGGTCACTGTTTCGGTAGCAGAAAGAGAGGAATGGGCCGCAGTCCAACGCGTTGGTCCGATCAAATTGCTTTCCGTCAATGTCCATGATGCCTTAGAAGTTGCAAGGGACCGAAAGGCCAGGAAATCTCTTATTCACATAGTAGCCGAGCTATTAGACCCACGTTGGAGGTCACGATCCTCAGCATTGAGGAGACCAAATCAAGGAGCTGGACATAATATCTTCATTAGACTTATTTTGACCGGGACATAGACCGTGATTACCTTTTTGATTTTTGTTGAGCTCCCGATATTTCGACGCAGTTGCATGCATCATGATCATGGAAAACTGACGAAGGCGGGTGGATGTCAAAGTTGCGTAGACAGCAAAATAAGTCTAATAAAAATAACCGTGAATCATTCAAAGTTCATAATAGCTTCATTATGTAGCTATTAGTAATTCCTTTTTTTCTCAAAACAACAAATATCTGTTATCACCACAGAAATAAATTTCCTACCTAGGATTATCGACTTCATAGGCAGGATCACTACCCACTAAGCCAAGCCAGTTGTTAAAAATGGAAAATGTATATAAATATTGTCATGAACCTTTGCACATCTGTAAAAAATCATGAAAAGCGCGAACGAAGGACCAAAAATGACATTCAAAATGTGAATTTATCGAAAATTATGTTCTGGCCGACTAGCCGACTAGTCGGCCGACTAATCGGTCACCCAAGCGCCGACTAGTCGGTAGTCGGCCTAATCGGCCAAATCAATAGTCGGTACATCCCTAATTTCTATCAATTTCGTTTCAGAACTACACTGCTCTCAAGATCTTCAAGACAGCCGAAGAGTTTTTCACGTCCCTCAACCTGAAGGGCCTACCAGATATGTTCTGGGACAAGTCGATAATTGTAAAGCCGGACGATGGTCGAGACATGGTGTGCCACGCTTCAGCTTGGGACTTCTTTGATGGTGATGATTTCAGGTAAGACCATGACATCGGAAATAGATTAAAAAAAAACCGGCCAAGTGCGAGTCGGACTCGCCCACCGAGGGTTCCGTACAAACTTTCTTTCAAACTACCTAGTAAAAATAATCTCATATTTTCATATAACTCTAATGACTTGACTAGAAGACAAAAGTATAGGCACTAATGAGTATTATAGTGTATAGCGCCATCTCCCGGTCAATTTGCTAACTAATTTGCGCGACCTGGTTTTTCAGGGATAATTCTTTATAATGTTAACCGATTTAAACAGTTTTTAGGGTTCCGTAGTCAACTAGGAACCCTTATAGTTTCGCCATGTCTGTCTGTCCGTCCGTCCGTCCGTCCGTCCGTCCGTCCGCGGATAATATCAGTAACTAACAGCACTAGAAAGCTGAAATTTGGTACCAATATGTATATCAATTACGCCAACAAAGTGCAAAAATAAAAAGTGGAAAAAAATGTTTTATTAGGGTACCCCCCCTACATGTAAAGTGGGGGCTGATTTTTTTTTTCATTCCAACCCCAACGTGTGATATATTGTTGGATAGGTATTTAAAAATGATGAATAAGGGTTTACTAAGATTGTTTTTTGATATTATTAATATTTTCGGAAATAATCGCTCCTAAAGGAAAAAAAAGTGCGTCCCCCCCCCTCTAACTTTTGAACCATATGTTTAAAAAATATGAAAAAAATCACAAAAGTAGAACTTTATAAAGACTTTCTAGGAAAATTGTTTTGAACTTGATAGGTTCAGTAGTTTTTGAGAAAAATACGTAAAACTACGGAACCCTACACTGAGCGTGGCCCGACACGCTCTTGGCCGGTTTTACTTTATTGGACAGAAGATGGTTTACGTAACATCTCGTATTAATTTTAAGTACGATATACATCCACAAGGGTGGGTAAATTGAAAGTAAAAATCTGAAAAGTTTTTTGTGAATTAAAAAAAAAGTATTCAAAATACAAACTATATTATATTTTTCCTGTAATATATAGCATAAAACCAATGTTTACTAAACTTTTCATAATTTTTCGTTGGTAAACTTCGGATATAAGGGGGGGGGGAACGGTATTTTTTTTTTACATTTTCCTTCAAAATTCTTTTTTTTTCCACAACAAAAAAATTATAAAAAATAGTTTATTTAAGTACGTTCAATTTGAGCTCTTTCCAACGATACCCCACTTGACCTAGTAACTTGAAATTTACAGTTTGCCCCCCTTTCATTTTGGCCATTTTCTACAATTAAAATTAATATATTTAAAAAAATTATACTTTCTATTTGTAGAGGTTTACAATGTTCACAACTATACCAAATTTCAAGTTGATAGCATTAGTAGTTCTCGAGATATTTAGGAATGTGACAGACGGACAGACAGACGGACAGAGTCGTACCATAAGGGTTCCTGTTGTACCTTTTTGGTACGGAACCCTAAAAACGACAGCTTAGAGGCCTTAGAGAATG
This sequence comes from Leguminivora glycinivorella, assembly GCF_023078275.1. Taxonomy (NCBI): domain Eukaryota; kingdom Metazoa; phylum Arthropoda; class Insecta; order Lepidoptera; family Tortricidae; genus Leguminivora; species Leguminivora glycinivorella. Next base: position 1,415,641 of record NW_025952828.1, read on the forward strand.
AACAAGATAAGTAGAACTTGGCGAAAAATTGTATCTTGAGACTTAGACTTATGAATATCGGCCAGATTGTTTGACTAATTCAAAATCTGACTTTAAAGTCATTTAATATAATAAAGACTACGTGCTACGCATTATATTGACAACAAAAAACGTAAATCGCAGAATTGTGGAAGTTAGGCATCAATGTAGCCTACCCGAAAATTCCTTACTCTGCATTTCAGGAGGATTCTTGAATTTGTTTATATTTTTTTTTAGAATTAAGCAGTGCACAGAGGTGACCAGTGCCTTCTTCAAGACTACTCACCACGAGTTAGGGCACATACAGTACTATATGCAATATAAAGACTTGCCGGTAATTTACAGAGCGGGAGCAAATCCAGGTACGTTACTGAACAATTGTCTTGACACATCATCATCATAGTACGGTTCCGAAAAACTTATCTCATTGTCTGGGACCATTACCTTCTTTGATAAAAGTTGGAGGTATCGCCTTATTATTTTTTTTCCATCACGGAAACCTTGGTAAAGGGTATTCCGGACGTTTGGAAGAAGTGCGCGGAGCCAAAGTCAACACGTAGATACCCTTTTGACACTTTAAAATAAATGTAAAGGGTACACCGAGCGGATGCTGCACTTGGGATGCACGCAGATGATCGTCTTGTTTTTTTATTATTATTAGTACTTTATTTCTGATGTTGCGCTAAAAAATTGTGGAAATCTCAACTTTTATCAACCCAGGCAGAAGAGAAGGGAAGAAGGGAAGGAGCGAAGAAGGTTCTATAGTTATAATTATTTTCTCAGGATTCCATGAAGCGATCGGTGACGTCATAGCCTTGTCGGTGTCGAGTCCAAAGCATCTCCGAGTGGTAGGCCTGCTGAAGGATGAGACGGATGATGACGAGTCAGAAATTAATCAGTTATTCAAAATGGTTAGTTACAAATGGTTAGGTACTGGTTCCACCAGAAGTGAGTAAGCGTAAGGCCGTTTTCACATTATCCGAACCGATATCGGATGTAGGAAGGATGTAAAATGTAAGATTTATGCACTTCCAGGTCTTTATTTATGTATTTGATAGATCATTATTACTAAAAAACGATATAAAACGCAAAAATTGCGGATTTAATCCAGATGGCACTATCCTACGACAGTTTTTGTCCGATGCACCATCGAACTGCCGATATCGGCAGGACGCTTCCGACATTTTTGGCATGCCGGACCCCCCGCCAGCTGTCGGCCGATAATATTTGTATGTGTGCGTATATAATGTAGGTATACGTTTGTAGTAGTGTGCGTGACAAAAATGGCGTCTATTAAACAGTTGTTAATGATGAATTTCTGTTGAAAAAAAAAGATTGGTATTCATCGGTCCGAATTGCGGATACTATTTTTTTCATCTTTTAGTAGATATAGTTAAATGTAAAATTATTTATTTTAGCTGCCACTCTTGAGTATTTTTATGATCGTTATTTAAATTTTACAATCAAATATTTGAAATGTAGTGCGTATAATTATTAAATATAAAAAAATAAAAAATATTTTTTGATACAAAATCATACTTCATTGATTTGGAACAATGCGTTTTATCGGACCGACATCCGACACTATCGGAAGTGTAAAATCTTCGCTGGTCTCAGGTCTTCGTATTGATGGTGAAATAATAAGCGGACTGTAGTTTGGTGCTGGTTTTAATCCAAATTGTGAAAAGACAAAGAAAAGTGGTACAGTGAATGTCGTTGGAGGCGGAATAACCGTAAGTTTTCAAAAAGTTCTAAAAGCTGTCAAATTTGAACTTATCACATTGCCATTTGTAAATTTAGATTTAACTAGAGATTTGAAATATTATTATAATTATACAATTCAATGAATATTTTATTTAAAAAATAGTCAAGTAGTATGTGAATGAATTAAAACATTACCAATAACATGAAATTAAAAATTGAATAAATTAATACTGAAGATTTATAAAATGCATAATGTCGACTCGAACAATACTGAATATTTTAGTCAAAGAATATACAAATTGAAATGTCAACAGATACATGATTATTCATTAAAAATTAAATTGAATTATTATTATTAAATTGATAAAAATTGGAAAAATTGATTTTAATTATAGAAAATAAATGCCTTAACCTAAACGAAGAAAGGATCGAAAACCAGGGTGGTTTTCGAACGTTTCGTAACATGCTCCCGCCTTGAAGTCTGTGACTTCAACTGTATGCCGAGGGGGAGGGTAGACGTTGTTGCAGACCGTGAGATACCGTCGCTGCCATGGATGCCTTCCAAGTTGTCCTGCTGCTGTGTGCCACGTACCGGTGATGTCTTGGAGGCTGCAATCTGTGCATGTGGAACGAAATGTGTGGATCGCCCATCAGGAAGTGGGAAGGAAGGAGGAAGAGACTGGAATCTGTTTGGGTGAAATTTGAATCAGTAGATGTACCTATGTGAATGTGCGTAAAATGTGTGAAAAATGTGTAAATGAATAGGTGCTTCACGCTCTCTTGTTAAGTTACATAACAAGAGCTGTACCGTTTTCATGTTCAACAAAGGCCCTGCATGCAAGAAAGTGAGACGGTAATACTTGAATATCAAGATGTGCACATGACAATAATGATGATGATTGAAACTGAGCAACTCTGAATTATCAATGACGTGACCGTACATGGAGTTGATCGGTGCTCCCGCCACACGATTGGGATTGCATCTGTGAATTATATAGCCATTTGTCGGCGGCTCATTCAACGTGATGGATGTTGTAGATTGCTGATCATGAGCAGCTTTTGGACACTGACATTGTATTGTACAACTGTCTCTCGGAACATTTGAATCTAATTCCCTAACCATAAACTGAATATTTGTAATTGAGGGAGTTTTATGTGCGGATATGGATACTTGTGTGTTTATCGTGCTATCTAACATATTTTTGATAGCCTGAGTGGACACTTTCACTGTTGAATTAAGCTTTGAATACTTATGAATCAGCACTTGTGCATTCGACATGCTAGCGAAGTAAATGTCTTCGAAGAGTGCCCGCTCATCTTCTATGTACTCTCCGCTTGTGAATTCTGACAATATGTCTATGTCTAGCAGCAATGTATCGAACTCATTGTATAAAAGCCCTATTTTGTCAAATCGGAGCTGCAACTCTGCAAGCTGTAATTCATTTAATCGCGGTTCAGCAGCTAGTTGTGACACAAAATTGTGAAAAACAGTAAGTTTACCTTTGATAAGGTCACGTTTGTAATTAAGTTGATGTAAATCCTGTGTCGATGACATTGTGGCATAATAAAATGCTAAAAAATGAGCCTATAAATATTGGTACAAATTATGACCTTAAATAAAAACTTTGCTCTTAAAAAATCTCCAGGCGCTAAAACTATTTGCTATGCGAATCAGGTATGCACTTGTATTACGTAATCTTGTTTACGACTTATTTGCACTGCAGTTAGTTATCAAGATTGTTTTAAGAACGTGTTTGCCTATTGTTTTTGAAGTTTTTAATTGAAATTAGCGTAATAAAGTTACAAAAATTATTGAATTATTGTTATCATATTGTATAGGAATTATGTGAAAGTGATAGTTAATATTAAAATCTTATGTATTACTGTGAACTGAGTCAAGAGGTTATACCTACGAAAATGAATAAAACTAATGAATAACTCTAAGTGAATAGTTAACTACTGTCTACCAATTCAAATTGTGGCAATGAATTTACTTTCTGCACTTAATGGGAAGGAATGAATAGGTACTTGAATAGGTATTATTGGAGTATTTAGAATAAATACCTAATGAATAGTGCAGCTACACAAAAAAAGAAGAAAACAAAGGAATGTGGATTGAATAAAAAGGAAATGGAACGATCTCACTTTTCGTTTTCCCTCCTGTGCTGGATGCTGCTTGGTTTTGAATGCTGGCTCCCGCTGATCTCCACTGAATACTCCTGGACTGGTCTAGTTGGCGCTGAATTGGCTGGATCCCGCGACTGACTGCTGGTCACGGATGGATGCCCACTGCAATGGGATGCTGCGTGTGCTCGTCGCGACTTTCACCCGTCCTGGATCCTGGCTGATGGGATGGGACTCGATGAGTGGAAGCCCTGGAACCTGCACGCAGCTGAATACGCCCTGCGCCAACCTGGTCGACCCACGGCTTCGATGATGAAGACCCGTTGCATAGGTGGAGCCTGACTCGGTGCCACAGTCCTGTCCTCTCACAATCCAGAGGCTTCGTAAGGACCATGTAAAATCTTCGCTGGTCTCAGGTCTTCGTATTGATGGTGAAATAATAAGCGGACTGTAGTTTGGTGCTGGTTTTAATCCAAATTGTGAAAAGACAAAGAAAAGTGGTACAGTGAATGTCGTTGGAGGCGGAATAACCGTAAGTTTTCAAAAAGTTCTAAAAGCTGTCAAATTTGAACTTATCACATTGCCATTTGTAAATTTAGATTTAACTAGAGATTTGAAATATTATTATAATTATACAATTCAATGAATATTTTATTTAAAAAATAGTCAAGTAGTATGTGAGTGAATTAAAACATTACCAATAACATGAAATTAAAAATTGAATAAATTAATACTGAAGATTTATAAAATGCATAATGTCGACTCGAACAATACTGAATATTTTAGTCAAAGAATATACAAATTGAAATGTCAACAGATACATGATTATTCATTAAAAATTAAATTGAATTATTATTATTAAATTGATAAAAATTGGAAAAATTGATTTTAATTATAGAAAATAAATGCCTTAACCTAAACGAAGAAAGGATCGAAAACCAGGGTGGTTTTCGAACGTTTCGTAACAGAAGCGTTTATCGGGTGTAGGATGTCGGTCCGACACCCGATATCGGATCGGATAATGTGAAAACGGCCTAAGCGACGAGCTATCGGAGAGACGCGATCGATTTCTCTTGTATTTATTTTTTTCTACGGGAGTGACTATGTTTTGTTCGTTTCTACTGCCGATATCTCATCTATCACTCGCTTTTGGTGTGACCAGTGTCTTAATCTTGGATAATTCTGACATTTTTTGTAAGAATTTAACAGATAATTTTAGTTTTCATTTGGAACATGTCAAATTGGGGAATACCCTTTAAGATACCGGTGACTCTGGTTATCGAGTTGTTTTAGACATTTGCTGCGATTGCAAAGAAGGCTGGTTTGATTCCAGTCTCATCATGTTCTGGTCTTTTACGGGCATTTGGTGATGTATGACATTTAGTTCTTTCTCTAAAATACTTAGTCTTCAAGAGCTTCTCCAACCATTCGATTTAAATATTCGTCTTCTTTCCAGGGACTTGACAAAATAGTGTTCCTTCCCTTCGCTTACCTCCTTGACCTGTTCCGCTACGCCGTTTTCCGTGGTTTCACGACTCAAAGAGACTACAACTGTCACTTCTGGCAGCTAAGAGAGGCTCTTCAGGGAGTGGAGCCTCCAGTGACCAGGACTGAGGCTGATTTCGATCCGGCTGCGAAGTACCATGTTGCTGCTGATGTTGAGTACATGAGGTAAGGGGTACATTGTTATGTACAGCCCACCAATTGGAACCCTAGGCCACTGTAGAACTATGTCATAGTGACGTTATAAATCAGATTGTAAGAAATCTCTTACTGCTTATCATTATGACATGGTTGTAAAGTGGCCTAGGGTTCCAATTGGTTGACTGTACATACAGCCGCCATCAGATGTATCTGAGCTGCTGGGGCGCTTAAATAGCTTCTTTTTTTTATTATTCACAAAAAAAACTTATAATTAACCGTTTACAGGAATCCTCGCCAAACTGTAACGTTTGATGGCGAGAGGCACTCATTGTTCTAGTCATTAGTTACTTAAATACAGTTTTGATATAAAACAAAAACATAACTTAATACTAATTTAAACTTTTTTTTTTCTGAACAGGCCTTACGGCCTTGAATGTAGAGGCCTGTTCATATATTTGTGAGCACCCCCTTAATTGCTCAGAGTCGCACTGAACCTTGAGCAGTTTTATGTGCTCTGCTTATCCATTCTGGGTACATTGGCGTGTTTATGTAAGGTACTGCGGGACAAATACGACTGGGAGGCAAATTTCAACCACCTAGTATATTTTTTCCATATTTTACATTTTTTGCATTGTTAAATAGAGTGTCCACTAGAGCGTCTTCAGTGGATACATATGGAGCTCTAGTTAATAGTATAAAACATAGACATGAATGTTGTTGTGATATGAAATCAGTGGCAAAACATGGAAGAAATTCGATGTTGAAAACTGTCCCTCAGTCCAAATTGCCTTCTGTACCTTATACGTTTATACTTTTAATTTCAGGTACTACGTGTCGTATATAATACAGTTCCAGTTCCACCGAGCTCTCTGTCAAATTGCCGGCGAATACGTGCCTGGTGATCCTGACAAGATGCTGTCCAAGTGCGACATCTATAACAGCACGAAAGCTGGCGAGGCTTTGGGGTAAGTTCTTCTCATATCAGTAACGCAAAGTTGCTGTTAAAAAAATTGAGTTTCGCAATACGGCCCGCCCGAATCCGATGCAAATCCGTGAAAATATGATCCGTAGCTCCCCAGAGGTATTTATATGGTAACAAAGAGGATCGAGTATTATAGAGAGTTACTGTCAAAGTAAAATGTGTAATCACAGTGAATAGACTGCCATCTCTCGACACTGGCTTTAAACTTTTGTACCTCAGTTTTGGCAATTTGGCCCATATTGTTAACCTTTATATGTGTTAAAACGTCAAATATCAATATTAGCGCCATCTAGCCGAGCGTTACCCAAAGGTGTAACGCCATCTAGGCCACCGTACCTTTATCTCTAGGGCTTTGAGGTACGTGTTTTTCTTAGACTTTATCCGTCTATACGGAGTTAGATATGTCTTTGTATGGTAATTTATGCAGAGATAATGACGGAAAGAAACTGGATGACGGAAATCGGATCTAGTGCGTAAATTACTTTATCATAGAAAAAAAATACGGCTACTGAAAAAATCATGGGTTCGCATCTGATTGGGATTGGATGAAGTACGAAACCGCTTTTTACGTGGTTATTAGTTTGTTTAACTAGTCCTAGTTTTGATATTTTTCGCATTCGTCGATACACAATGTTTACCATGTTCGGGTTTTAAAACCGACCAAAATGTGTGTTTATTACGTTGCATGTTGTACATTTTCTTTGTGTTCGACGTGGAGAATTCACAGAGGTTTCTTAGCCAGTAAAGATATTCAACTATTAGCGTTTGCGTAAAATCAGCTGACAAAGAGAGTTAATGAATGATGAAACAATAACTTCAAAATTTAAATGTTTTAGCAAAATGCTCCAAATGGGTTCCTCTCGTCCCTGGCCCGACGCCATGCAAGCCCTAACAGGCCAACGCCACATGGACGCCAGCGGATTGATGGAATACTTCCAGCCGCTGTACGAATGGCTGAAGAAGGAGAATGAACGGACTGGGGAGTTCATAGGATGGGAGGCTGGCTCTGTCCGTAAGTACATTTATTTATTTTTCCCTCAATAGCTCGGAAACACGTGTTTTGTCCTTTAATACCAGCGGGTAAAAACGCATTTTATCCACTAGTGGGTAAAGTAATTTGACCTAGAATAAAGTCAAATTAACTGCTTTAAAATTGATATAAGTAGGTGAATCTAGTAATAAAGATGATTTACCACCTGCGGAACTACTGGAAGCAGTGATAAACGCATTTTTTGCGTTGAAGTTTCCTCGCTATAGTGAGGGGAAAAGTTTTGTGTTACACTCGGGTGCAAATGTATTTTACTTCTCGTGTGTTAAAATAAAACTTTGCCCCCTTGTATAACAAATAACTATTAAACTTACACCCCGTGTTTTAGAGAAGTGGGGGTTAGAAACAAATAAAAAGTAGCCTATATCATTCTCCATCCCTTCGGCTATCTCCACTTAAAAAATCACGTCAATTCGTCTGAAAGACGTGAAAGAAGGACAAACAAACAGACACACACAGTTTCGCATTTTTAATATTAGATAATAACCTCATTATTTGAGCAATTCCTGTTTTGTACATTTGGATCACGTTTTCGATTTTGATAAAAATTGGTAGGCTGATAGAGTCCATGATGCTGAGCAAGATCCACTAGGTTTCCTAAAATGTCCTATGTAGTTTCTATGAAACCTTCCTTTTTTGTTACCAGATTTCTATACATTTTCGGTAACAAAAAAGGAAAGTTTCATACAATCAACCTAGGACATTTTGGGAAACCTAGTGGATCTTGCACCATGGACTCTATCAGCCTAACAGTATTTGTCAAAATCGGAGACGTGATCCAAACGTACAAACTTAACGGGAACTGCTGATTTAAAAGGCACTGGTCCCACTAAAAGTGAGTAAAAGATGGAGAAAAAAAAAGGTTTTTTATTTTCGCTCCCCAGGTTTTTCTTGTTTCATTATGATCAAAAATTGATATGTACCAAAAATTAGCTTCTTATTGGCTCATTTAGAGGTTGCAATGATTTGCAAGTAGGAGCCCATTAGTATGGAAGTCGAAAATTTTCAAATTGTAAAATCAGCAAATATGTCCGGCGCAATGCAAGCAAGACTCATTTTCGAATTCGTATTCCGGTGTCTGTTCGTACTAAGTCACATTTGGTGTTTTTAGACATCAAAATGCTAAAAAATTGGCTAAAAATTGTTTATTGTTGACTTTTAAGGCTTCAGGTTTAACCTAGTCCATCAACATCGCACAAAAAATAAAGTCCAATAATATGTTATCATCGAAGATAAAATGCCTATTTTCTATAAGCTCTAGATTTTTTACCATTGTGTACCAAAATGTTGAAATTTTATATGAATACTGAAAAATCGTCAAATCATAGCGACCCCTAAACACTACTTTATCTCGCTGAAATTTTGTATACTGACATTTGGGATCAAATCGAGTAAAAGCCCTGGGGAAGAAGAAAAAAAAAATTTTTTTTGAACCACCCTAATGAGTAATGACTAACTCACTCGCGCTATCATCGCGTCTCTTTTATTTACATGGAAGTGACTATCTTTTGTTCCTTCCTATCATTGCTTTCTCGATTATGGTGGGATCGCCAGTGCCTAAGACTCGAACGTATTTTTTTATTTATTGTAATATGTGTTTTACAGAATATTGCACACAGGAGCAATTGATGGCAATGGAAGACTCGGACTTCGAGAAGAAACTGAATACTCTCGTCAAAAAACAAGTTAAGAAATAAGTAAGTTAGAGTACTATTCAATACTATTCTCGAGATTATAGAGATTTTACACATTTATGCACTGAGAGAAAATACAACCAGTTTTCATGTTCGTTCAACAAGTTTTTTGGTTAAAATAGCGCCTACGTGCTCTTTGGTTCAAACAACAAGCTTGTTGTGCAATGACAAGTAGCTACTTGTCATTTGAATCGGCAATATATTTGAATCAACAAGTCGATTTTATAAAAACAACCTGACACATATTGTTTTAAACATACGTTTGGCTGATTCAAACGGATAAACCGCAACAAGTCGAACTTGTTAAATTCACAATGCAAATTTCTCTCAGTGTGGGCCCATAGTCTTTTTTAAATCTAAAATGTAACGTCTTGTTTTCTAGTGACTGTGTATTTTATAGATACCTATGTGTTTTCATAACGACTCGCTCAACGCGCTTCCGATTTTCCGATTCCGATTTTCATCAAACATGGCTAAGAACACTCCCGACTAATTCAAATTAAAAAAAAAAACAAATCTAAATTGGTTTATCTGTTTGTTAGCTGCGATGCCTTAGACAGACAAATAGACACGTCGATTTTATAACTCGTCGATTTTGCATCGGAAGTTAAAAATCCCATGCAAAATGAGCCTTACCCAAAATGTTTGTGGTACTTTACGGTTTCGAATCAAAACACTAGAGATAGAATATGCATAAGAGTACAAAAAGCTACCGTAACCAAACATAGTACTTAGTTCTAAGGTTAGCATAGGCTTGTTGAATTTCTACATTTCAAAATATAGGTTGAGGTCAAGAACAATTCGCACTTAGTGACGCATCTTATTGAACATGTGTTTTAAAGTGAAATACTACCAAGATAGCAATGGCCCGTGCGTATTACATAGAGAGCCAGTGAGATTTCAAAACGGCCTTCGGTTTTTGGTGAAATAAATGGACTTACTCATGGCAAAGACATATGTAACTCCGTATAGACGGATAAAGTCTAAGATAAAAACGTACCTCAAAGCCCCAGAGAAAAAGGTACGGTGGCCAAGATGGCGTTACACCTTTGGCGAACGCTCGGCTAGATGGCGCTAATATTAATATTTGACATTTTACCACATATCAGGCTAACAATATGGGCTAAATTGTCAAAACTGGGGTTCAAAAGTTTTAAGCTTGTGTCGAGAGATGGCAGTCGATGCACTATGATTACACATTTTGCTTTGACATTAACTGTCTATAATACTCGATCCTCTTTTCTCATGGCCACAGACTAGCCGAGGCAAAGACGTGGCCTAAGCTGGAGCGAGCTTGTCCAGAAAGTGCCTATTCACCCTTAATTTGGTCGACGATTATCTTATTCCCGTAATTTGCTAAAATCCGCAGGCCCTTTTGTACAGTGAGCTGTAAAAGTGCATGGCCAAGTTATCAATGAATTTATTCATAACTTCTCCATGCTGTTTTGCAGCTCACTGTACGAGTAAACTCACGCACTGTAAACCTCTTCACAGAAACGAAATATAAATAATAATAAATAAATATTATTGGACATTATTACACAGATTGACTGAGGCCCACGGTAAGCTCAAGAAGGCTTGTATTGTGGGTACTCAGACAACGATATATATAATATATAAATACTTACATACATAGAAAACATCCATGACTCAGGAACAAATATCTGTGCTCATCACACAAATAAATGCCCTTACCGGGATTCGAACCCGGGACCGCGGCGCAGCAGGCAGGGTCACTACTGACTGCGCCAGACCGGTCGTCACAATATACAAATGTAATTTATTTAATTTCAGATCAATGTGAATAAAGGCAGCTAAGGAGTCATCAAGAGAAGTTATTTATTATCATTGTACATAAATTGCATATAAATATTATTACAAAAATTCTAAGTGTTCTTACTGGCAGCAATTTTCCACTTTTGAATTTATTTATTCAGGTTTCAATGAGGAGGCACACTGACATTTTATCCCGCTAGGAGGCGCCTGTGCAAGTGTCTAGGTATGTCAATGTCATTCATATGTGAGAGAGAAAAAAATATCATCTCGCTTTCATGTATGAAATTCTTTATCTGTGCAATGGACTAATAAGGTGGCGCCATCTGTCATAACCTTTGAGTGTGCCTCCTCATTGGCGCTTCCTCTTGTCAAGTATTTTTATTTTGGCAAAACTCTGTACTTTAGCGTTTTCAGAGAAAACTTACGATAGAAAATCATACTTATAAATTCATATAAAAAAATAGGAAAGTGTGTATCTGTTGGTTTGTCCGTCTGTCACGGCAAAACGGAGCGACGAATTGACGTGATTTTGTAAATGGAGATCGTTGAAGGGATGGAGAGTGACATAGGCTCCTTTTTCTAACCCCTCACTTCCCTAAAATGGGGGGGGAGTTTGTATGGATCATTCCGGAATTTTCGAATTTAGCGCGAGCGAAGCCGCGGGCAAAGGCTTACTTACTTACTTACCCGTTGGCTCAGTGCCCCAAAATGAGACTTGGCCTCCGACCAAGACAGCACTTTTCTCGGTCCTGCGCTACCTCTCGCCAATTCTTGACTTGGAGTTCGCACAGATCCGCCTCCACCATGTCACTCCAGCGATACCTAGGGCGTCCGTCAGGTCGTCCTCCTGCTTGGCGACCTAGGCACATCTCGGACACTGGCGATCAAATATATGAAAGAGGCGCGTTCTTAACACACATTCTAAGCTCGTGTAGGTGAACGCGTACCATGCTTGTGTGAGTGAGATATGACAGGTTGACTGTTCTCGTTTTTGACAGGCGGTAACTGTGAGGTAACCGAGAGGGGGTGGGCGGCGCTTTAAGCGGGGAGCGGAAGTGGCCATAATGTACGATAGTACATACTCTTTATTATACTGTGACCTAGGTATGCTCTTCAAATGGATTTGAATAGATTTTTTTGACAAAAGCTGGTCTTAAATAAAAGCCAACCTTTCTTAACAGTGTTACGCGTGTTTCACTGTCCTAAATGTATCAAAGGCAGGATGTGACACAACATTGACACAGCCCTGACACGCAGAATGGCTAGGCGATTGTTCCATGTAACTCATTGAATAGTTAGAAAATCAGGGTGTCTGCAATGTTTTTAGGTATTCTTGAAATGCCTAGGGGTGACAAACTAGGCAGTGACCTGCGAAATCGCATGGAGAAATTAAGAATATATATATATAGTGATAAATTAGCTATGTATTATACTTTTGCAGCTCGCTATCAATTAACACATAATCATAAATAATAATTAGAAACATGTAGAAAACTCGGCCCATAATATGCCTTATTATGAGGTGTCTGAGTATGGAGCTTTTAAATTATAATATAATAAGTTATAATATTATAGATACAAAGGTACATTATGTACTTTCCTGATTTTTTGCAAAGTTAGTGTGATCAAAATCTGTCTCTGTTTTATTTATATATAAATTTTGACGAGATTGTAAATTCTCGGACACCCTAAAATTAAGTAACTTAAGCATTCAATGACAAAAAATATATTAATTGAAAGCCATTTATTAGATCAAGAGGGCGATTTTTGAATCTCGCATACGGGATTTTGTCACTAAAATACCGGTTGAAAACGGTGATTTGCTTATTATTTTCAGTAACAATTTTTCTGAATTCGAACGCGTAAGACTCAAAAATTGGCCCGCAGACCACAAATTGATATTTCTTACCAATAAAAAAGTGAAATGAAGAATAGCCAAACTGGTATAGGTGATAAAGTGACTGACCTAACAATAAAAAATCCACATTACCTACAAAAACTACGCTATCAATTCCTTTGTCCTTTTTTTACTAATTCTAATCTAAATACATGAACAATGACATCACATTTTTTTGTACACATCAAAATTATTGTAGTTTTTGCACGTTCTATATTTTCCGCTCTATTTATTCACAACACTAGTGGCTAAAATCGGACAAGTGCGAGTCAGACTCTGAGGGTTCTGTACAAAAAGTATTAGCCGGATACGTATGGTCAAGCTGCCCTAGAGGAAATAGTAAGTACATTACGATACAAATGCTGAAAAAAGGAAGGTCGAAATGAGTGGCGATAAATTAAAACACGACCGAAGGGAGTGTTCTAAATCGACACGAGTTACGACCGTTCCGTACGTGTATCGTACGACGTTTTTCAGTACAGATGGCCCTCTGAAGTTTCGACCTGACAAAAATGAACCACTTTGTGCACTTGTGAGGTCTAAATGACAAAATTATATGTAAGTTAACGCAGCAAAAAGGAGTGTACAATTTTCTAACGGATTGGCAACGCGCACGTGACACTCCTTGAGTTGCAGGCATCTATAGGTGAGGTGACAGCTTTCCATCAGGCGGACCGTATGCTTGTTTGCCACCGACAAAAAGTATAAAAAAAAGTGTTCCGTTTTGCCATCTGTGGACAGTCCACAAGAAAAATTGTACCACGGGGCCGATTTTTGAATCTCGGCCATTCGATTTCGTGAAATTCGTTCAATAATATCTCCACTACCAGCGATTTAAATTCTACTAACAGAATCGAAAACGAGTGGTCATTACCACTAGTTTTAAAATTACTAGCCATGGACCTATTAATATTATTACTCTATGTTACTAGCCGTCCTTTTTCAAAAATAGCGTTACGTCGTTTTCCACAGACTTTCGAAACGCGAATCCGTGCGTTCGAAATTCAAAAACCGGCCAAGAGCGTGTCGGGCCACGCTCAGTGTAGGGTTCCGTAGTTTTCCTTATTTTTCTCAAAAACTACTGAACCTATCAAGTTCAAAACAATTTTCCTAGAAAGTCTTTATTAAGTTCTACTTTTGTGATTTTTTTCATATTTTTTGAACATATGGTTCAAAAGTTAGAGGGGGGACGCACTTTTTTTCCTTTAGGAGCGATTATTTCCGAAAGTATTGATATTATCAAAAAACGATTTTAGTAAACCCTTATTCATTTTTAAATACCTATCCAACAATATATCACACGTTGGGGTTGGAATGAAAAAAAATCAGCCTCCACTTTACATGTAGGGGGGGTACCCTAATAAAACATTTTTTTCCATTTTTTATTTTTGCACTTTGTCGGCGTGATTGATATACATATTGGTACCAAATTTCAGCTTTCTAGTGTTAACGGTTACTGAGATTATCCGCGGACGGACGGACGGAAGGACGGACGGACGGACGGACGGACGGACGGACGGACGGACAGACAGACATGGCGAAACTATAAGGGTTCCTAGTTGACTACGGAACCCTAAAAATCGATCCCCAGGTACGGAACTCTAAAAAAAAATCTTATATTTTCTTGGTAAAGGTTATGCATTGACACTTCAGTATTCGGACGATAGTACAAAGTTTTGCCTTTTAATACAGTTTTGAAAGTCTTACTACAATCACCTTAAGGTTTATAGTCAGTAGAAGGTCGTGGTCATCACAAATAATGAAGACAGCGGTCATTTTTGTGTGGGCGTGGTGGTAATGTGACAAATTGTGTCTTTCAAGTACAAAAACCCTAATTGTAGTGGGTATTTTGTAACAAAAGAGTAGGAAGCGTGATGTGAATTTGACATTCGAATTAATAACCAGGTTTCGACTCCAAACTTTGGAGTCCAAAGTCATTTGTTTATACCACGTCGGTGGCAAACAGGTATACGGTCGGCCCGATATTACGTACTATGTGTTGAATAGCATAGGTACATATTTGAATAAAAGAAAAAGCAGCTAAATGAGTGCCTAAAGGTTTTTGTTTTTGCTGCATAGATTTGATAAGACGAGCAGTTTTTCTTCAAAATAATTTATTTGTAGTAGGTAGTACTCGTAGCTTTATTAGTTATTACCAGAAATTTTCCATAATGTTTATTATTTGGCTGGGGTAAAAGTTACAAATTAACATACCAACAGACAACCCTACAACCCCCCCCCCCCCCCCTATTGTACCATGTTTGGGATCAGTTCATTATGTACTTTCTTCCTTTTGAATACAAAATGTTGATTCCTATTCCTTGTCGTTAAACATTTCTCTTCAACAAATTTTTAACTTTATTGCAATAAAATAAAATAGTGTTGAAGGAACTTACTTTCCTTTGGACTTACACGGGATGATGAAAAATTTTGGATATTCGGGTGTGTACCAAATAGAGGTCAAAATACTTGCCTATCTTACCCAGGTAAATAGTACGGATGAATGTGAGAAGCGAAAGCGGAAGAGGAAAGCCGAAGAAAAGGTGGATGGAATATAAATAATTAATAAATATTATAGGACATTCTTACACAGATTGACTGAGTCCCACGGTAAGCTCAACAAGGCTTGTGTTGTGGGTACTCAGACAACGATATATATAATGTACAAATACTTATATACATAGAAAACATCTGTGCTCATCACACAAATAAATGCCCTGACCGGGATTCGAAACCAGGGTGCGTAGCCCAATGGCACAAACGCTCACGAAACGAAACGCTAGTCGATATCTATCTCTATCGCTCTTGCGTATTGGCGCGACGAGCCAGACTACCTTTCGCGACGTTTCGTTTTCGTTTCGCGTCGGAGAAATGCCATTCGGCTACGGGGCCAGGACCGCGGCTTAGCAGGCAGGGCACTACGCGCGCGCGCTAGGCAAAACCGGTCGTCAAATGAATGAATGGTGAATGATGAGATGACGTACGATAAAGAGGTAGGAAGAAGAAGACATGCTGAGACATGCTGCATGAGAGTAATTGGGATAAGGGCAAGCGAATGATGAGTACTCGTATATTAACATCTTAGTCCGGAGGTCGATAACTCTTCTGTTCATGCCTTTACACTAAACGTCTCAATTAGAGCATTTAGACGAGCCGAGCAAAATGTGCCATGTCAAGGTTGCATTCTTTTGAAATTTAGCACAAGTTGTAGCTGGGTACGTGGTAATTGTACGCCTACAGAGTTTAATGGTGTGATTTTAGAGTAGGTTGGGACAGTAGGTAAGATGGCAATCAGTCATCGACTAACTTCATGGCAATAGCCCAAAAAGTTTATCTATATACAAAGATTTTTTTCATACAAAGAATAATCCTCGTTATCGTGATTTTATTGAATTTCGTTAACTTCGTCATATAGTTAGGTCCATTATAGGAAACAGAATGGCATATTTAGTTTTCTTAAATTCTCTAAAAAAAACATACACCTGGCCCCGTAGCCGAATGGCATTTCTCCGACGCCAAACGAAAGCGATACGCTGCTGGCTCTGTCGCGCCAATACGCAAGCGCGATAGAGATACATATCTACTAGCGCTTCGTTTCGTGAGCGTTTCGTGAGCGTTTGTGCCATTCGGCTAGCCACCCTGTGATAGATGTTGCTTCAATTACTCTTGAGAAAAGGGCTTTACTCACAATAAGTAAGTGTCAAAACTATGACATAAGTATCAATCGGATATCGAACACACAAAGCCCGTTTCTTAACAGCAGTTGATGTAACTTCTATGGAAGGTGTATGGTATTTTTCAGAAAAAAGTTAGGAGTTTAAAAAAAACTAACTATGCTATTCTGTTTCCTAACTATATGCTTACCGTGGGCCTCAGCCAATCTGTGTAAGAATGTCCTATAATATTTATTTATATTTATTTTATTTATTTATATGCCGAAGTTAACGAAATTCAATAAACACGGTGTATATTTACTGACTGACTGACTTAATAAACTGACTGATAAATTTAGACTAAGCAATTTAACTAGATTCATCATTCATAGATCAATAAGCGTGAGAAAACAGGACGAATACGACGTTGCCACTTTCCAATTTCTACTCTTTTTGCCACGTTATAGCCCAAAATAAGACAAAAAGGAAACGACGGCCTGAAACCTCTTTGGCTACTGAAAAAAGCATGAAAAAGAAAAATCCAAATGTCAAGTCCATGCGCTGAAAAGGTGCTGAAAAGTCGTCCGGACTTTCTTGTCAGTTCGACAACCTATCCGTTGACGGTGAATAAATATCGCAAAAAATAAGAAAAACAATATTAGTGAATAATTATCATGTTCTTTCGTGAGTGTAATATAAGTATGAAGGCAAAACATGCAACTGAGGTCGATGTCTCCCGGTGAGTTTACTTTACCTAAGTATCCAATAATTTGTGTTAAGCATTTTGTAAAACATATGTTAGTCTTTCAGTTTCATCGACATGGACAGCATTTATACCTATGCGCTCTTACTACACCACTTGTCAATAACTTAACACCATCCATACCATACTATAATATATAATATAATATTATAATACCTTTGATTAAAGTAAAATAGCGGAAGATAGGTGACGCGCCACTCAAATGTGGCCCTCAAAAATCAAGCTCCGGGAGCTTGATTGCTTTCAGTTGCAATCGGCACTGCGTGCGCATCGGATGTCGTGAGACGTGTGACGTGAGGAAATTATAAATTATTTTTTATTGGTAAAACGTAACCAAAATGCTTTCGTGTGCTTTTATGCGTTGCACAAACCATTATAAAAGGAAAAACAAATCGCAGGGAATCACATTTCACTCGTAAGTACATGAAAAAATTTATTTTCTAAGATAATTTATAAATTCAGTCTTTGTTTTGACGGCCATTTTGCAGAGCGGGATAGAAATATAAGTTTCATTGACGTGCGACCAAATACGCCTGATACATTAATGACGCTCAAAGATTGCCTTTTGAGATTGGCCTTCGCGGTAGCGTCAGCATAAAATGTTGATCATAATAAATAATTCATATAATAAAACTTTTACCTGGTATTGATTGTTGATTGATTATATTATTTTTTTGTTAAATGATATTTGACCTCATTTTTGCAACAAACTTTAGTAGTACATTATTTTGTTATTTTTATTTACAAATAATAAAATGATGATCAACTAAAGTTTGTTGCAAAAATGCCTTATCAACAAGATTTTTTTTAATTCACTCGCACCAAATATGTTTATTTGTTTTCTAGTTTTCCTGGAGATGAACTTGTCAGACACAAAAGGCGTATTGTAGTGCGTAAACAACGACAAGAGCCAGACTGGACGCCTCGACTTTTCTCGCTATAGTGAGGGGAAAAGTTTTGTAAATAACTATTATTCTAAGTATAGGAAAGTACCCTATCGTAAGCTATTTTAATAAAGTTTGTCTTAAAGAAAAAATATGAGGTCACTATTTTAGTTCCATCAATTTCTGCCATCTATTCTATTTTCAAAAAGTAATAGTGTGTTGTGAGTGAGATTAGGGTTGCAAATAGAAAAAAAAACCAAATGTTTTTTTTTTTTCAGAATTATGAAAAAAAAACCGAGCAATATGATTTTTTTTTCTAAATATGTTTTTTTTTTCACATGAACAAATAATTCGACAATAACGGTTTTTCGTGACTTGTAACGTGTTTCAATAACAATAACGTACATTTTAATATGATTAACATTCAGTATACAAACGTTTATTGGGGAATCCCCGATGCTACGTGCAGCGTGGAGAGGCGGTCGTGTTGCCAACAGTAAATAGTGATAACTACCAACTACAGATTTCGTAAATGTTACTTTTATAAGACCAGAACTTAAAGTAATTTGATTGAATTCGTTTAATAGTTAACATTAAGTCTAAAAAAACGTATAAAAGTATTAACTGCTTTGCAAATTTTGAGATTTCGTACTTTAGAAAAAAATACTCCAGAAAAAAAAACTTTTTTTTTTCACGGTTTTTTTTATTCATGTTTTTTTAAGCCAGAAAAAACCGTATTTTTTGCAACCCTAAGTGAGATACATGTCATCAAGCTCTTATATTTTCATTTCAATTTTACGAAGTTTCATTTCTTTCACGCGGAGGAACTCCACGCGCTTTTTTCTAATGTCTGTATCAAATAAGATATTGTTGACAGTTGTGGCAAAAAGTGCCTCATCTAAATTTTGGTGAATAAGTTCATAATTTAGTTTAAAAATAAGACGTAATAAATATTAAAAAATGTACTTATAATTATGTTTTTTTTTTTGGTAACCCTACTTACACCAAACCAAACATCGCTCCACAGTGCAAAATAGTAAAGTAATAAATAATAAGTAATTTATTTTGTTTTCATAAAAAATATGTTGCATAATTCTTATACTTCAATTTGTCTGCTGACGCTTCTTGATTCTTTGCAATGACATTTTTTTTTAATCTTTATTAAAGAGTTTTGACATGACACTTGGAAAGAGGCTCATCTCGATGCGCGCGTTTGTCTCGTTCGCACTACCGTCGTAATAAATCGGTGTGTCCCTGTCGTTCAATAGCGTAAATTTACATAGCTGTGTGGGTCTTTTTGTATGTAGTAGTGTGTAGTGCCATTTATTAGCTGACAATTAGTATTGACGTGCCGTATCTTCCGCTATTTTACTTTAATCAAAGTATAATACCACTATTTTATCTAAGGTATTAGGGAACACTATAGAGGTATATATTGGGGACGCCTATGCTCCCCTTCCTCAGGGCGGGACATCGACAAGATACCGACTTTTAAAGTCGAGAAAAGATAAAATTTTTCAAACATATAATATAATAATGGGAAAGTGTGTGTGTCTGTTTGTTTGTCCGTCTTTCACGGCAAAACGGAGCGACGTATTAACGTGATTTTTTACGTGGAGATAGTTGAAGGGATGGAGAGTGACATAGGCTACTTTTTATCTCTTTCTAACCCCCCACTTCTCTAAAATAGGGGGTGCAAGTGTGTATGGAGCATTCAACAATTTTCTAATTTAACGCGAGCGAAGCCGTGGGCAAAAGCTAGTATTTGTATAAAATAAACATTCCCACACAATCTAGGTCAAATTGTGACCAGAATCTTCCATATAGTTTCAAAACACAGAGCACGGACGTACTGACAGTTTTATTTGTATGATGTAACTGCCACTCCCTGAATACTAAACGCCTTGTTGACGCTTGGGAACATAGTCATAATAATTGTCGTAGGTAATCTTAAGCGTAAGGTCTGAGTGCACGCTCATATTGGCGTACAGCGGGGCGGGGCGTGCAGCGTGCATGTCAAACAATAGGCTACTTGACCCTTTTTAGGGTTCCGTAGTCAACTAGGAACCCTTATAGTTTCGCCATGTCTGTCTGTCCGTCCGTCCGTCCGTCCGTCCGTCCGTCCGTCCGTCCGTCCGCGGATAATCTCAGTAACCGTTAGCACTAGAAAGCTGAAATTTGGTACCAATATGTATATTAATCACGCCAACAAAGTGCAAAAATAAAAAATGGAAAAAAATGTTTTATTAGGGTACCCCCTACATGTAAAGTGGGGGCTGATATTTTTTCATTCCAACCCCAACGTGTGATATATTTTTGGATAGGTATTTAAAAATGAATAAGGGTTTACTAAGATCGTTTTTTGATAATATTAATATTTTCGGAAATAATCGCTCCTAAAGGAAAAAAAAGTGCGTCCCCCCCCTCTAACTTTTGAACCATATGTTTAAAAAATATGAAAAAAATCACAAAAGTAGAACTTTATAAGGACTTTCTAGGAAAATTGTTTTGAACTTGATAGGTTCAGTAGTTTTTGAGAAAAATACGGAAAACTACGGCACCCTACACTGAGCGTGGCCCGACACGCTCTTGGCCGGTTTTTAAAGTCGGTCTTATATGATAAAGTACTGTCCAATTAACCGAAATAAAATATTACCCTATTTTATTATGACCTAAAATCAGCAAAAAATATTTTTAAAGTATTCTTTTATGTAATCAGTCGAAAACAACACAGTCATGTTAATCTATAGATTATCTAGGCATCAGGTCATTTTTAAATTTGAAGGAATAAAGTTAAATATGTCAGTTAAAGTTTTGACATGCAGTAAGGTTCGAATTCGATGACGTCACTACATCGCTGACAGCGTTTTCGGTGGCCAAAATGAATAAAAAATTACACACATTTTGTAATCGAAAATACGTAGTCATCATACACTTTTAATACCCAAAATCTATAAATATGGTGTTTTTATGTCAAATACTACAGAAGACAATCATTTATTGTGCCAAATTCAATATGAGTCTAGTAGCCTATTGAAGCGCATACAAGTTGTCACAGTATAATAAAGAGTACTATCGTACAGTATGACCACTCCCGCTCCCCGCTGAAAGTGCCGCCCACCCGCTCTCGGTACCTCACAGTTACCGCCTGTCAAAAACGCGACCAGTCGACCTGTCATATCTCACTCATACAAGCATGGTACGTGTTCACCGACACGAGCTTAGACTGAGGAACGCGCCTCTTTCATATATTTGAGCGCCAGTGTCCGAGGTGTGCTAACGTACAATATGACCTTCCCGCTGAAAGTGCCAACCACCCGCTTTCACAGTTACCGCTTGTCAAAAACGCGACCAATCGACTTGTAACAAGCATGGTACGCGTTCACCTACACGAGCTTAGACTGTGCTAAGAACGCGCCTCTCATATATTTGAGCGCCAGTGTCCGGGGTGTGCTAACGTACAATATGACCTTCCCGCTGAAAGTGCCAACCACCCGCTTTCACAAGCTTAGACTGTGTGCCTAGGAACGCGCCTCTTTCATATATTTGATCGCTTTCATCCAAGGTGTGCAAGTGTCCTGACTCCTAAGTCGACAATGCATAGGGCACCCTCGTCCGCCCCGCTTCACGCCTCACAAAACGCTCCGCTACGAGCGTCCACGCAGGCGACACTTACGCGATTCAATGACAGATTATCCGTATTAGAACTACATACAGTCCATCGGTGGTCTACTACAATTTATTGCTATAGTATAGGTATGTAGGTAATTGGAAGGTGAGCAAAATACTTGTTCCATTTATATACTCGATATGCATATTAGGTTTAATATGGTCACGATCATGAGATAACTATGGGAACTATTTAAAACAAGAATGTTTCCAATAAATACTGCGCGCAACTAAGATCATCTGAGGTGATCTTCTCAATAAATACTTGGTGAAGGCTTTTAATAACTTAAATACTTACGTCTTACGTAAACCTTATGCAGTAGGTGTCAAAGACATATCGTCACTACTTTGAAAAAAACTTGTAACTTCGTCTGTCAATGAAAAGAAAATTGTAGTATGTATGGAATGCATATAGACTTACTGCGTTTTAACTTTGAGGAGAAGCATGAGATACGAGATTTTTTCAAAATAGTGACGATATGTAACCCCGTATAGACGGATAAAGTCTAAGAAAAAAACGTACCTCAAAGCCCTAGAAAAAAAGGTACAGTGGCCTAGATGGCGTTACACCATTGGGGACCGCTCGGCTAGATGGCGCTAATATTAATATTTGACATTTTAACACATATCAAGCTAACAATACGGGCCAAATTGTCAAAACTGAGGTTCAAACGTTTTAAGCTTGTGTCGAGAGATGGCAGTCTATGCACTGTGATTACACATTTTAATTTGACAGTATAACTTTTTATAATACTCGATCCTCTTTGGCAGTATCTTGACCACAATTTAACATACCTACTTACTTTTTGATCACACCATAGCGACTATAGTTTAATAATAGCCTGTGGCTACTGAACCTGACCATCAGAACAATGTCACATTGAGTCCATATAATACCGTAATAAAACTACCTACTGGTTGTTACTCGCACGACTGCCTATTGCGAAAATGAAGGTCAAGTGCTTGAGTATCTAGACATGGATGGGTATCTATTATTTTAGTAGTATTACGTGGATATGTTTAAGGTTAAGGCAGCCTTTTCAATAGTATATTGCGAGGATGGGAAGACAGGAATGTGATTAAAATAAAGTGAAATGAATTGATTCTATTGGGCTAGAGCATTTTCAAAAATTGGGACTTAAAATTAGTGAAAGTTGTTCAACAAAAATGTCTCCAAACGATGTCAGTTTTGCGATGACAGTTAAGAATGAAATTTCAATAAAAATATTGCTTTTGTGTTAATTACATAAACTATTATTATAAGCAATAATCTACATTTAGAACATGAATAAAGTTGGTTTTTAGACAAATTCTATTCTTAATAATTGTCGTCACAAAACTGACATCGAGTTAATTTTTGCTAACAACTGTCACTAATTTTGGGTCCCAATTTCTGAAAAGGCCCCTATAGGGCCGAAACATAGGGACTTCAAATCAACTACAACTTATATAGAAACTGCCCTGAACTGAACCACGGGTGTAGAGATCATAATGCAAGTTGAAATTGGGTTGCAGTAACTCTGTATCGGCCCCTAGCAAACATTACCTTGGCTACGCATTTTCGCATACCTATCTCAAGTGGAAACAGATTCTAAAGTCTAAGAGTTGAATTAATCTTAAAGTGGCAGAACAGAGTCTTAACACTGAATCTGGCAATAGGCTACTTGACCCTTTTTTAAAGTCTATTTTATATTATTTATTACTGTCCAATTAACCGAAAAAAATTCTACCATATTTTAATACGACTTGAAAACCACAAAAAACATTTATAAAATTTACTTTAACTTAATTAGGCAAAAACATCATTAGCCATGTTAATCTATAGATTGTCTGCGTATGACGTAAATCGAATTGAGCACAAAATTTTCTGACATTTAAGTTATGAGGCATAAAGTTCATTATGTCAGTGATTGACTCGGCATTAAGTTAAGTTAGGTTCTATGACGTCACTACACGTCTGACAGCGTTTTCGGTGGCCAAAGTTAAAATAAATATTACACACATTTTTAATCGAAAATACGTAGCCACCATACACTTTTAATACCCAAAATCTATAAAAATTGGTTTCTTATGTCAAATACTACCTACAGGAAACAATCATTTCTTGTGCCAAATAGGCTTGTGTCGTTCACGAACTATGAACTGTTAGGAATAAAATCCCATCAATGACCGAAATGAACTGAATCTTTCCGTGGTCTGAGAATCGGTTTTTGCTCATTTAGTTCAGTATAGGATCGGCGAGCGCGAGCGATTTGGATCGAGAACGAATGTGTGACTGCGCCGACCGAGAGCGAGAGCTACTTAGCAGAGCAACAAAAAAAGTCAAGTTTTCATATTAAATTTCGGTTACTTACAACCTTTCGGCCCGGAATGTTACTATCTGTGGACTATTCGTATCATTTTGACACTATTCGGTCCCATTCGTTCTGATCTTTCCGACCGCAGTGGTCGCTGGTCTGGCTGAACTAAATGAGCAAAAGACCTAAAAGAGCGAACTAGTTCGTGGGAGCGATTGAACGAGATCGGAGCGCTCCGATCAACGAACGAAACGGCACAAGCCTAGTGCCAAATTCGATAAGAGTCTAAGGACTGTATCGTTAAGTATAAGGACAAAACAAACCTCGTCTAAATGTTGACATGTGCATAATTTTGTATTATTATGTTCCGAGAGTATGATCTTAAGGTATTGGTAAGTACTATTTGATATAAGAAGGTCTGATATTTTTTTATTTTAGGGACTTTATGGTACTTTCATTAAGGTCTAGCAAATAAATTTCGGACAACCCCTATCTGGCTTAATTTGAGAATATTTCAATGACTCTTTGTACGATTTCAAAAAACAAAGGTTAATATGCTGCCAAAATATATTCTTTAAGAGTCCTCTTTATGGTTTTTCCAATTGGGTACTTGTAGAATAAATGCGGCGAATTTATATAATTTAAAAAAACGCAATTTTGAGCAACGTTCCGGATTGCCGTAAATTTTTGATGCTAGCAGGATGAGAGAAACAGATAAAAAAATTAGCCATAGGCCAAAGTCTAATTGACATTCATGGTGTTTGAACAGTGCTTAAACCAGATCGATATAAACAATGTATGATAGTCAAATTCGACATCAAAGTCGGAGTTAGAGTAAGCACCATGCCACATTCTCTAAATGGCCGCCATACACAGATCCTGAACTATATTTTTTTAAAATAACAGTGGCTAGACTATGTCCAGATATTCTGCTTTGTGGATCATGTGTCGTTGAGGTTCGCACCATACAATTTTTTTTCGCAATCGTATCGTCTTTTACGCACTTTGTGAATTTTCTAGTAGCATTTGTCCGGAATCGTAATTGGTACTCGGGAGGATTAAGTCAATACTGTCTAAACCATATGCTTTACGTCGAGTTTCTAGGACAAAATGTGTACCTTATTATGTGCCTTATTAAACCCATGGCTTGTTATAAGAAAAAATATAATAGCAAATAAATACGGCTACTCAAAGTTGTCTTCATACTTAACGATACAGTCTTTAGTAGCCTTTTCGTTTTGCTGTGGGACACTACACAATTCTTGATTAGGTCGTTTTTTATGACAATTATGTAAAAATTGGTATACATATTTGCTAAAAAAAATACGACGTAATAAGATTCAAGCCATATTTTTGCAGTAGCTCAATGTCGATGTTAACCTGCTGTTACATATTTTTGGAGAATTCAGATTAGCATGTTTGTATCATTTCTGTCAAAATAATTGTAGCTACCAACATTTTCAAAGTTTCTGAGACCTCTAATAAAAACGAATTTACATGTTATCATTGTTTACTTGATTCTTGTCTGCCCGTGACCTCTAACTACACAAAAGGGCAAAAATACAGACTAAACAATACAAATTATAATATGTGTACGATACAATCTTCTAAAATAATTAACTTGAAATTCCTAATATGCTAAGTATTATGGCCATGCTTACTGAGGGCATAACTGCGTTAATTGGGCCAGAAAAAAAAATCTCAAGATTTCCATACATTTTTTGGAACCTTCCATTGCGTTACCGCCATACAAAATGTATGAAAAAGTGGTAACGGAATGGGAAAAAAACCTTGGGACACTTTTTTTCTCCTATTAGGATTGAAAGAGCTCGCAATTATGAGTGGAAAACACATAAAAAATTCCAAATCTAAAAAAAAGTGGGGTGGACAACTTTGAAAAAAATGGCCCATGGTATAGGGAAAAATGGTAACAGCGCCATGTTTTGGAAAAAAAAATTGGATTGTTTGAATCAAGTATCTTATCTATCCTTTTTGACTTTGATAGATTAAATTCATCGAGGCCTTTACCCACCATAGGGATTCATAATATAATTAATCCCACACTGGAAATACACACGTGTAACAAAACACGTGTAATGTAGTTAAACAAATGAATAAAGAGCTTTTTTATTTTATTTTATTTTATTTTCAGATTAAATTCATATAATTATTTAATCCAGACCTATTCAATTATCTAAGCTACATACATATTATTTGAATCATAAAACTCACAAATGCGCATTACAGTGATATTAAAAATCTTGTTTGGAATATTATGTTTTTATGAGATAAGAGGCAACAAACGGACAGGACGCTTGACAGTAAGCGATCAGCACCACCCATGGGCACCCAAAATACTGGAAAGGTTGGAGTTGCGTTGCTGGCTTTTAAGATGGGAGTACGCTCTTTTCTTTAAGATTTGAAGGTCAAATTGCAAATTACGATTGTTGAATAGTAGGTATATTCCGTAATATCTTAGGAGGAATATGGGAACTACTGTAAACACTTGTGCGACAGATATTATCAATATACTAGTCGGAAATGTCGGAACAAGAAACAGGCCAAGTAATAGACATCAACGAGACAGTCTTAGTAAATATAGATACGGACAACTTGCCAAAAATATATATACTCAATTTTATTGCTCATAGTAATTCATTACTATGAAATATTTATTTTCCAAGTAGGCATATTACAATGCGCTTATGAACGTCAAATAAAGCTACGCCGGCTCTAACCCTACGCCTCAGCCTCGAGAAGATTTCAGTTCCCCCTCAGTTGGAGGGGGGTATCCACTATGGGACCGGCAAGAAACTCGGCGGGCCACTTTTTTTCAAAACATTACATCTTATAATTAACATGCATTAAAAGACGAGATACAATTTAATCAGCAAAAGTATTCATAAAAAAAAAAGATGTTAGAGATGTATAGAGTCTCTAAGTGTTAAAGTACATCTAAAAAAAAGTACGTTAAGCTGCGGATACATCTTTTTGGCACTTTGTCGCCATCTATATTTATGCTACTATACTGTTAATTTTGCAACACAAGGAAAGCCAACGAGCCCTGGAAACAATATGCGTATGGCACATAATTAAGTGCACACATACATACAGATAGATAGACACACATACAGGCGTGGGAATTAGTCACAAGCGGTACAATGGGAAAATTGCGTATCGCATGTCAAGACGCCTTGGGAGGGCATGGAGCTGGTGAATACCCCATCACTTTCTGTGTAGACTGTCTGATAATAGGCTAGTTTTAGTTTCCTATGGCTATAAGTACTTAAAATAAAATATTTTATGCAGTGCACAAAATAAAGCACCACATAATTAGAAGAAAAATATGGACAGTAATTATTTTGAAACATAATTTATATTTAATAAGTCAAAGAGAAATATATAAAGTAAATGAATTGACCGTGACGTCACTCCTCGGTATTTCATAGTAATCCATATTCGCAAATCGTTTTGACAGTTCTTAAAAAAAAGCTCATTTGACTAGTAGGAAACTAGCCTATTCTCTGAGAGACCTATGATCATAGACACCATAGTGTATATTTTTTGCTAAAGGCGTCAGTAACGCCAAACGGAATACATTTATTTTATAGAATTATACGGCTAAATGTATGAAGCGAAGAAGTGGAAGCATGGGCACGCGTTGGGCAGACAGAATAACGTCTGTGACAAAGACCACTTTGCAGGCTAGCATGCACCGGGCCCAGGATCGAGTGGCGTGGAGACAACTGGTGAAGAGCATCCACATTCGTCACGTCCCT
Organism: Leguminivora glycinivorella; assembly: GCF_023078275.1. Taxonomy (NCBI): domain Eukaryota; kingdom Metazoa; phylum Arthropoda; class Insecta; order Lepidoptera; family Tortricidae; genus Leguminivora; species Leguminivora glycinivorella. The sequence goes on from NW_025952828.1 coordinate 1,443,573, forward strand.
CAGTCATGAGGATACGACAAAGAAGAAGAAGAAATGTATGAAACGAAGGAATTTTAAAAGTAAGGTTGACAGTAACGTCAGTAAGTAAATTTTCATACATGTTTAGCGGTCAGCACTCGTCAGTCCAAACTTCATTTTTAGGGTTCCGTAGTCAACTAGGAACCCTTATAGTTTCGCCATGTCTGTCTGTCCGTCCGTCCGTCCGTCCGTCCGCGAGTAACCGTTAGCACTAGAAAGCTGAAATTTAATACCAATATGTATATCAATCACGCCAACAAAGTGCAAAAATAAAAAATGGAAAAAAATGTTTTATTAGGGTACCCCCCCCTACATGTAAAGTGGGGGCTGATATTTTTTTTCATTCCAACCCCAAGGTGTGATATATTGTTGCATAGGTATTTAAAAATGAATAAGGGTTTACTAGGATCGTTTTTTGATAATATTAATATTTTCGGAAATAATCGCTCCTAAAGGAAAAAAAAGTGCGTGCCCCCCCTCTAACTTTGGAACCATATGTTTAAAAAATATGAAAAAAATCATAACAGTAGAACTTTATAAAGAATTTCTAGGAAAATTGTTTTAAACTTGACAGGTTCAGTAGTTTTTAAAAAAAATACGGAAAGCTACGGAACCCTACACTGAGCGTGGCCCGACACGCTCTTGGCCCGTTTTTTTTTACTGTATACATACCTACATAATACTACATATAACAGAAAAAAGCAATTGCATGCATTGAAAAAATACGAGCGTAATGATATTTATTATGTTGTTATTTGTGATATCAATTTTAATTAAGTATTTCGAAAAATAAAGATAATCGAATAATCAGTTTTTAAAGACCGTTAAAAACACACATAAATCTTGATGTAGCTATAACATTTTCTTCAATAAAATCCGGTGAATGGAATTATCATCTCTATCAAGATATCGCTAGTCTCGTCAAGTACCGTCGCGGGCGCAGCTAGTGCGCGATAATGTTTAATAATAATATGCTTTAGCGCTACTGCTGTTTATCTGAACATTGCTGTATTGCACACGAGGTAAATGTATTAAAAGCAGTTAAGATGTATATATATTATCTATCTAGTACCCTTAAACAAGCAATCTTTGAATATATTTTTTTTATTTCTAATATATGCCGGCGACTTCGGAAACAGTTCTAACGAGTTCGCTTAAATTTGTTATGTGGAGGTTTTTGAGGTGAAAAATCGGTCTAACTTAGTCTTAGATTTAAAGAAAGCGAAGCTCGGTCGCCCGGGTACTTATAAAATTTATAAATAATTTGTAGTAGCTGCTTACTTCTGTGGGCACGACGTACAGTCAAGTGTAAAAATATGGGTGTACACATCTTACTCAAAAATATGTCCTATAGCATCTTAGTCCGGTGTAATAAGAGCGTAGTACCATATTTATGAGACGATTATTTCGATACGTATTTTTGCACTTGACTTTATTCAGTAGGTACGCTATTACAGTATGGAAAAGCTCTAGTCATTTCTTTATAGTAAATAGTGACTTTTCTGACTAAATACTAGTAAAATTCACCAATACATCAACGATAGGTGAAAGAACTGATAAGTCTTAAAAAAGTGCCCGAGTTTTAACTAAATTTTTCACACATTTGCTCTATTTGATCTAAAGATGTAGGATTGATAACAAAATGTAGGTCTTATGTAGCTTCCATATCCACATAAAAACTATCATACCAGATGATAACACCATCAATCTTTCACGTTTTGTCCTTAAAATTCCAAAAAAAGCTATACAAAAGTTGAAGAAACACCACAGATGTCATATACTTATTGTAAACGTATCTACTTAGTGTGTCAAATTAGCTCAGTAAAATCCACTGAGTTTTTCGTCTTTACCGTTGCAGTTTGCAGCTTTCTGGCGTCAATTTTAAGTTGAAGTCAACAAAATCATAAAAATTGCCTCGTTACGTGATATTAAATTTCAATAACACAAAAATTATGAACATTCAAGGGCCTGAGACATATTTAAAATCACATGCAAGTAACAACTTCAGTACAAAATCTGACACGCTCGGCCCCTGACAAATAGACGAACTTGTTTCTTCTATGTAAATCTAGTTCTGTGATAAAACACACCAAAGATGTGCCCAGTTGCCCCCCTGCCACTCCTACTTGTACTAACATTAGATAACAGGCAAAGAACAAGTGAAAGTATTGATAAGGATAAGAAATGGAACGTGACGGGTTTATGACCGCGGCGTGACCTGCTTTGTGTTTGGGCGACGATTCGACGAAGGTGTCTTGCGCAATGTTACAAAAAACAAAAGCGGTTATTGGGCAGCCTTAAAAAAGGCCTACTTGGCATTAGATTTGGCTGGAGAGGAGTTGGAAGTAATCAGTAGTATCAGTACATACTGCGATCACTACCTACATTCTTATTGAGGGAGATCATTGATAAGAAATGGTTTGGGACCGCAATGTGTTTTGGACTTATTTTTTTGAATTTACTTTATGGATTCCAGGTGCCCAGTAGTAGTTTTTTAGCTGGTTGAACATGGCTGTAGCCATTGCCCCGCCAGACAGAATTTTAATCATAATGCAACCGATTAGGATTTTCAAAATGGCCACCGAAACTTAAACAATGTATAAGTATAGAAGCTGTCATGTGAATTTTCGTAGCACCTGCCATACCTGTACATCTTCTTTGTTTCGTGTTTGTCTATGTACACTTATCATCTCTGCCGGGTCTCTTCTACCCCAGCCCTGCGCAAACGCATTGTATTAGGTATTGCACAATTGTTAAGTGCATTATACAATCTCATTTGCATTTGGAAATTGTCCCTTGGGATACTTAGGCGTTACATTGGAAATGTACCGGATATGACACACACAAAGAAAATATAACAATGTGATAAAAGTTTAAGAATGTGTATAAAATGTTTACATTGTACAGTGAGCTGCAAAAGTGCATGGCGAATTTATCAATGAATTCATTCATAATTTTTCCATGCAATTTTGCAGCTCATTTTGTATGGCTCAGTCGATTTTTATATATTGATTCCTATGTGTACTAGAGGTAGGTATTTCCGTTGCTCGGATATGCAAAACCAATAAAGCAAAAAAAAGAAGTGGCTTTCGATTTTCATTAGGCCGGCAAGTATTTTCCATTTCTACCGGCTTCCAAAAAAAACCGAAGTAATAAAATCATTCTTACATAATTGTGTCAACTAGCAAAAACACCTACGACTATCAAAATAGGCTTTTAAACTTTTAACTTATTCCACACTAATTAAAACCGTGAAATTAGTTAAGGTAGGTAACAATTAACAGGTTTATTAAACACAATGCCGCGGATACTTTTATAATTAATAATTACCACGGTTTATGTTCTATTATAATAGCAGCAACATTGTTATCATTTTCAATGTCGTTTTAGACAATATTTTTACTTGTTTCTGGGCGAATCAACTTTTTGACCCACTATTTTAAACTTCGTTGTAAAATTAATACTTTTCACGAGTTAAAACATTCATGACCCTAGCTGTTAAATACAATGAACTGAAACTTTGTTCATTACAAGTTCGATTTCTTGGTAGTTCCAGAGATATTTTGACTAACGCCAAAGAAAATCTATACTGTCGGTCAAAAAGTTGTTACCCCGTTTCATGTAGGCACTCGTAAGTCTTTAACACATACATAGTTACTAATGAAGTTGATATGAAGGTTATGAGTGTTTCCAAAAAGATTGAATGTTTTGGTAGAGTTGGCAAAAAAATCATGGTTTCTCTTCGTCTGAGAAATATGACAATGTAAATCTCTTGGGTGGCCGATTAGTCGGCCGACTAGTCGGCTAGTCGGCCAGAACATAATTTTCGACTAAAATCACTAGAATTTTTGGTCATTCAATCGCAACTTTCATTTTTTTACAGGTTCAAAGTTCTATGCGAAAATTTTCCTTTTCTTAACAACCGGTTTTGCTTAGTGGCTACTGATCCTGGCTATGAAACTGGCAGTCCTAGGTTCGAATTTTAATGAGGGTCATTTATTTCTGTCATGATCAAAGATATTTGTTGTTTTGACTAACAAAGGAATAACATAATACAATACAACTATATCGGCTGTTAATTTATTTTTGCACTGTTTTTCTATTACTTATATGGGGCCGACTAATCGGCCTTTTTGCCGACTAGTCGCCGACTAATCGCCGACTACAAATGTGGCCGGATAGTCGGCTTTCCCGACAAGTCGGTACATCCCTAAAATCTACATACATCAATTGCGTATCTACCTATATATTTAGCTATCTATGTATGTACCTACTATATTCATTAATACAATATTTATATGCCCTACAGCTTATTAAAACGCGTTCCGAATCACAAATGTTTCCCGACCCTCACTCACCCTTGAAACGAATCATAATCTCATTTCGCACACTTAACCCCCAATTTATCGCCCTGTCATACTTGACTACCAACCAATTACATCGTCACCTCGTCCTTCAAGCAACCACTATAGCCACCAACAACCATCAACCCGTTTCTCACGCTCAGTTGCCTCCGCGACACCACAACAGCACCACGCGAACATGGCAGGTGTAGAAAAACTTATTTGTTTACTCTTTTTAGTGACCGTTAAAGGGGACCCGGATCCCCAGTTAGACTTACCACCCATACCTCAAGTTTCGACGCAAAGGAATTTTGGATACGGACTATTATCTAGCACACCAAATAACTTCCAATACAGTACCCCTCGTCCTGTTTCGAGCACTCCTGGTGTATACCCAGTGTCTTCCACCCCTTATAATACAGGGATAAGTCCGGATATTAATAATAATGGATATCCTAATGTGGATTACGGGAATAGAAGGAATCCAAGCTCAACTGGACGCCCTTATGACAATGATGATAGAATAGACGTGAATAATGACCCAAATTTTAGGAGGAACGATCCTAACTTCGCCAGGAATGACCCTAATTATCTTGGAGTGAATCCTTACGATATAAGAGGGAACGGGATAGATGATAGGTTAGAGAGAGTGAACATTCAGCAAGTGAGGGAGTTTCTGGCTCAGGCGGATGAGCAGGCTTCGAAGGAGTGTACTAACAATGTGGCTGCCCAGTGGAACTTTGAGACTGAAGTTACTGATGCTACGCAGCATGCTGCGGTAAGTACAGTTTATGTTTTATTACTTACTTATAAAATTTATAAAAACGAGATAAAGCTATAGGCACTACAGGCTATAGGCCACACATACTCGTAATCATTTAAGGAACTTCTTAGTCGTTTTACACATCGCATAATTATAAAAAGTGTTCCCAAAACATTCAAATATACTCGTATTCAAAAGAATCGAGTATTGAAAACTATTCACAAACTAAGCACGATCTACTTTGAACCTTAAATCAGAATACTAAACATCAAATTTTATTGGCCCGTATGTTTACGATAAAACTAACTAATTGTGTTACAAACCTAATACATAAGTATGTTCGTGTTTATATGAAACTAGCTTTTGCCCGCGGTTTCGCTTGCGTTAGAAAGAGAAAAAAAAGTAGCCTATGTCAATCTCCCCTTCAACTATCTCCACTTAAAAAATTACATCAATTCGTCGCTCCGTTTTACCGTGAAAGACGGACAAACAAACAGACACACACACTTTCCCATTTATAATATTAGTATGGATTATATTATTAGTATGGATTGAAATGTAATGTATGGTTTAAAGCAATATTTATCTTTTATGAAATTGTAGATTTTACAGGAGGAGAAAAGTTTAAAGTATTTCTCAAATGAAGACCCCTGTTAAGAATGTTCTTTTTTATCATCCCCAAACTTTATAAAATGAAATCGTTTGAAAATAAATAACGTCTCAAAGCAAAGAATATCGCGGAAAAGTCTATTAAATCTCATAAACAAAAACTCTATTAATTTCATGTGAATATTTTACTCATTGAGATAACATTTGACTGGCATGCGACTATAGAAAAAGTTTATAGCTTGTGCAAAATTAAGTGTTACTTTAACAATAGGCACCATGACTGAACAGAAATAAAAGTACAAAGTTTTTTTCGAGAAACAAAAGTAGATATATTGCATTCATTAATCAATTTCTGTTTTGATACTTAAACCTAAAAAAAAGTAATATTTTAACACAGATACGAAAATATTGTTGCAATTTCAAAGTTTTTCTACAGTCGATATGGTTCGTGCAATTTGACCAGACACAGTAGGTATAATAAAGAGTACTATCGTACAGTATGGCCACTCCCGCTCCCCGCTGAAAGTGTCGCCCACCCCCTCTCGGTTACCTCACAGTTACCGCCTGTCAAAAACGCGAACAGTCGACCTGTCATATTTCACTCATACAAGCATAGTACGCGTTCACCTACACGAGCTTAGACTGTGTGCTAGGAACGTGCCTCTCTCATAATTATCTTTGATCGCCAGTGTCCGAGGTGTGCCATTGATTTTCTTAAAAATATATGACAAAATTACTTACCTACTCGCAAAATCTTATCTTAAGATTATTTATATATTTTATGTAGTCGACATAATAATTATGACTGTAGGGTAAATAAGTACCTACTCGTAATTATCAGGTGAGGTATATATTATGGACAGTCAACCAATTGGAACCCTAGGCCACTGTAGAACTATGTCATAGTAAAGTTATAAATCAGATTGTAAGAAATCTCTCACTGCTTGTCATTATGACATGGTTGTAAAGTGGCCTAGGGTTCCAATTGGTTGACTGTACAGTGGACTACAAATATATCCACACCTTATTACAATGCAATAAGGTGAAAAAGTGGATACATCTCTTTGTAATCGACTGTACATAGAAATCCAAGGTAGACCAGTGACTTCATTTGATGAATTATTTACATTAGTTATAAAATAATGTAGTAAAACGCAACAAATAAAAATTAATTACAGATAATTACTATAATTAGCAAGGTAACTATACCATAAACTAGATAGGTAGATACACCATCGCCTAGATACACAACACTTGTGTATGGATATACAGGATGCAATGAAATGAACCGTTTAAACTTTGCATACTGACTTTTGGGGTCATAACTGGGGGAAATCGCAACTAAAATTTTGGCTGTTTCATACATTTCTACTGTCATGACGCCACTCATGAGACATTTCTTTTCGAGATTTCAGCATTGGTCCCATAATAAAAGTTGTTCATTATGACCTCATAAGTCGCTGTGCAAAGTTTTAATGGTCCTTTTTATTTCAGCCTGTATAAAAAAAGTACATCTAGTTTATACCCAACACACCTCCAAAAACTTTAAGGACAAGTTCGGAGTTTTTAAAGCTTAAAAAAAACACCACACAGAAAAAGCTTTTAAGCTTAGGTAAGTTTCATTTGACCTATTTTCTGCTCTTCAATGAAGCTGACAATTTGCATACATGTTAATATCATGGTCTCGGTGAGTTGATCCGATGATGGAGATAAAATGTGGGCATTGGACCTCTGTCGGTCTAGCCGAAGTGATAAAGTTGACGCCACAATATTGAATAATTGACTTGACGACCGGTCTGGCTCAGTCGGTAGTGACCCTGCCTGCTGAGCCGCCGCGGTCCTGGGTTCGAATCCCGGTAAGGGCATTTATTTGTGTGATGAGCACAGATATTTGTTCCTGAGTCATGGATGTTTTCTATGTATGTAAGTATGTATTTATCTATTTGAGTATGTATATCGTCGCTTAGCACCATAGTACTAGCTTTGCTTAGTTTGGGGCTAAGTTGATCTGTGTAAGGTGTCCCCAATATTTATTTATTATTTATTTATTTATTTATTATATGTCGATCGAAAAGCTGTCTGGCTCTGTCGCGCCACTACAAAAGAGCGATACGGAGACCTAGCTATGAAGCGTAAGCGAATAAGGCGTTGGCTAGGTACCCTCTAGGGTTGCTAGCGCCTATGGAACAGTATAATAAAGAGTACTATCGTACAGTATGGCCACTCCCGCTCCCCGCTGAAAGTGCCGCCTACCCCCCCCCCCCCCCTGCGAACAGTGGTTCTGTCATCATATCTCACTCGTCCAAGCATGGTACGCGTTCACCTACAGGAGCTTAGAATGTGTGCTAGAGACGCGCCTCTTTCATATATTTGTTCGCTAGTGTCCGAGATGTGGTCTGGCTCCGTCGCGCCACTACAAAAGAGCGATATACGGAAAGCTAACTACGATCGTTTAATTGAATAAGGTGTTGGCTAGACACCATCTAGAGTTGCTAGCGCCTATGGGCTGTGTGCTCGTTTGCAAAACAAAAACTTAAACCGCTTGTCAGAAATATGACAAACGAGCCAAACGAAACGCATGGAACTATCCGTGTTTTTGAATGCCATTAAACTAACGACGTTTTGTTTTCGCGATTATCATCGTAACTGTATAAACACTATAAACAATACTCGTATGGAAATGACGCGATTTTAATGTGGGCCTGAGAACCGGCTCTTAAGGAACTACTTTTAAGAGTAGTCGAAGAGCTGAGAACTAGACGTTTTACCACAGCACAATAAAGAGTACTAAGTTGAATGTCCTAAGGCACCCCATAGGTGCATAGGGCCTCCACAAAATACTTCCACACCTTTCTATCTTGAGCCACCGCCTAGGCCTCGTTCCTGCTCAGTCCATTATTCCCTCAGCTCGTTCTCAACGCTCCGCCTCCAGGTGTGTACAGGGCTTTTGCGGGCTCGCTTCCCTCCTTGAGGCCGCCACTCAAACGCGATACTCGCGCTGTTGGTGGCTCCTCTTCGAAGGGTATGACAGATCCATCTCCATTTCCGCAGAGCCTTTTCCTGGGCCATCGAATAAAGAGTACTATGGTTTTACTAATGTGTAATAAGGTCATTCTGCTACTTTAGACATGCACATACTCGAGTAAGTCAAGTAAATTCCGTGGAAATAAGAGCGTTAAGAAGCATGAGTGGTGTAAAATTTAGTGATAAGATCAGAAATAGCGTGATAAGAGGGAAGTGTGGTGTGACTTTGGCTAGGTTAGGGTTGGAAGGGCGGCTGGGTTGACCGAACAGCTGGGTTGATGTGCCTTTTCCCGAGAGGCTAACTAAACCGATTTTTGTCCCCAAGAATATTTTCCAATATTTCTTTTGATATCCTACATTGTGTCCCACTGCTGGGCAAGGCCACCCTTAGCTTTCTCCACTTATGGTTTGATACCCGCTCTTGCCATTTGCTGCAAAATACATCGAGGTCATCCCGCCATCTCTTCCGATATAATTTATACTCGCAATTTTTCATAAACATTGATGAGCACTACTAGGGGGTCAAAAAAAAATCAAAAATCAAAATAATTTATTCAGCAAATAGGCCACAGGGGCACTTTTACACGTCACATGTACATAGGTATTTAAAAAAATATTTAAAATTGAGTTGAAATTACAATTGATACTATTATATACTAATTCTAAGTTCTAACTAAAGTTAACTCTATACAATTAATTAGAGATGTAGAAGGTCTCTAAATGTCGAATTACAACCAAGAACTACACTAAATTTTAATATAAAAAGTACAAATACAAAAAAAAAAAAAGTCTAAAATTACTTTAGAGGTGCAAATGACTCTAAATGTCACAACTAAAAATAAAATGTATATCTACTTAATCTAATTCTCCTTAGAGATGTATATGGTCTCCATGAGTCAAAATCATATATTTAAAATATTCACTAAAAGAAAGGAAACAAACGACAACCGAACAAAGTGTCCTAATTTAATAAAAATTAGAATTAAAGTTACTAAGTTATAACAGCCCCAGTAAGCTTAAACAGACCGGTCTTCACAGACGGCACCCGTTCACGAGTATGACGCGTATCTCAGCCATCTCGGGTGGTCTAAATAATCACTACTTATATAATAAGCTTCTGATAAAATTCTGATAAGACCTCTGACCGCGACATAGGTCATCCGTTCGGGAGCTACATACGATGGCATAGACAGACACACACACAAACTGACAGACAGATAGACAAGTCAAACTAAATAACACCCCTTTTTTTGCTTCGGAGATTAAAAATGACCCCACTCTTAGTTCAGTTACAGTACTGTCTACTGATGTGCAAGTTGCGGAAACTTTCCAAAAAAATCTTAAATTTCTTGAAAATTCCAGGAAACTTTCACAAAAAATAAAGGGAATTTAAATTTATGAAATGGAAAGTTTCCACCCACACAATTGTCATTACAAAGTATGGAAAGTTTCCGAAGGTTTCCTATGTGAAAATTTCAGAATTTTGGAAACTTTCCGTCGGCACATCAGAAGTCCACAAAAGTGACGTTTCTACTAAATCTTTGACCCACATTTGCGCTACATAGCGTGGAAAGTTTCCTGTTTCTCCCACGGCACAATGCTCAGTATCGCCGGTTTCCTCTGTCTTCGACCGTTTTTCTGATAAGAGAGCGCATTGTTACACTTTAACACGTGAAGTCGAATCAGTAGAGACGCCATCAGATATATCGGAGCGGGAAAAGTACTCACAAATATCGGAACACTCATAATAGTCATAATTATTACCAAAGCGTTAAGAGGCAACAGAAGCGAAAATTCTGAAATGAAAAGAAGCCCCTTTCAATTTAAGAATTTTACTTGAATATATTATTGCTATTAACTAGATTTATAGAAAAAAAATTACCATTAGGCACTGGTCCCACCGCGAGCTAGTAAACTATGACTTATCGGCTATAAAAACGAACAAAAAATCACTCCCGTGTAAATAAAAGAGGCACGGCAATGTTGATAGTTACTCGCCCATCGCAGCGGTGAGCTATCAAAACCGCCGTGTCTCTTTTATTTGCACGGGAGTGCTTATGTTTTATTCGTTTTTATAGCCGATAGCTCATAGCTTACTAGCTCGCGGTGGGACCAGTGCCTTAAGGAAAACTCAGTTAAAAGAAAAGATATTACGGAAAAATGTTTATAATCGAGGTGCCGCTCTCGGCTGTTCCCTTCTCTAAAACTTAATAAATCGAAACGAAATTTGAGAATATGAATAGAAAAGAAATATTATTATGTTTACTTTTTTTGGCTAATTGTTATTTTCAATATCACATCTTTTTTGAGCCATAAGCAACAAGGCCGTATTTGGAAATTTTTGATGGGATCTAGCGTCTTTAAATATAAAAAAAATCTAAACGTTCCGATACAGATAAAAATAATAATCTGTGTTGAAATACTTTTTGCTTTAGCTTCAAAACCCAGGGAGGAAATAGTCGAGAGCGGTTGTATGGAGAATTGACCCCTCCTGTTGCGTCTTAAGTGTGTTCCGATATTTGTGAACACTTTGTCCGCTTCGATATATCTATAAGGTACTCCGACGTACCCTTTTATTAAGTAGGACTCAAGGAATGTACAATTTGGGAAGTAATTTCCTAGAATATAAGATCTATTGTCACTTTAACATTAATTGTCACTTACGTTTTTATAAAGAAAACGGTAATGTTATTGTCTTGTAATTGCTTATACTTTTCTAGTTGATATTTTAATGTTCTTTCATACGTTTGTTTGTAAAGTGAGCTTTACGGCTGCAGAAGTAAAACATACTTTTATTAAAGTGGTTTGAAGATTTAGCTTGCAAGCATATTGTTATTAACAACTTTATTACGAAACAAAAGAGTCGAGTATAGCATAGATAGAGATTACGTATATGGAGTAATTTCTACTATGGCATGAAATTTTCTCGCGATTGTGATTGAGTTTACCGTTCACACTTATTTAAACTATAATTTTTACGAGATACTTAATAACATGCAATCCTATTGTAATTTAAAATGAATACTAATTGAGAATTTTACTTGATTATGATTACAAAAAGATTTTTATGATGTCGAATGGATGGATACAAATCTATCACACAGATTTTGAGTATTTGACCCCAAAAAACTTTACCACGAATTGCAAACCTTATTATATTAATAACTAGCTTTTACCCGCGGCTTCGTTCGCGATAAATTCGAAAATTGCAGAATGCTCCATACAAACTTCCACCCCCCATTTTAGGGAAGTGGGTGGTTAGAAAAAGACAAAAAGTAGCCTATGTCACTCTCCATCCCTTCAACTATCTCTACTTAAAAAACCACGTCAATTCGTCGCTTAATTTTGCCGTGAAAGACGGACAAACAAACAGACACACTCACTTTCCCATTTATAATATTAGTATGGATTACGCAGACGATACTTTAGCGAATAATATTAATAAAATTATGTTCATGTCAAAATCACGGTGACGGTGAGGATACTAGTCACTATTTTTTACAGGGATCTGTCACAACACATCACTATATTCATAACTAGCGACCCGCCCCGGTTTCGCACGGGTTAGTACCCTACATGTACCTACATGTAAGCCTTCCTCTACAATCACTCTATCTATTAAAAAAAACCGCATCAAAATCCGTTGCGTAGTTTTAAAGATTTAAGCATACATAGGGACATAGGGACAGAGAAAGCGACTTTGTTTTATACTATGTAGTGATAATGTATGCTAATATTAGGTGTTTATGGGCACATCAATATTTCGATTCAAATATGGTTTAATAAGGCGTATAAAAATAAACAATAGCTTCTACGAACTTATCAGCCATCTTCCGAACAGCTCACAATAACCGGAATTAGGACAATTGATAATAATTAAAACATTATTCCGACCTACAAAAACTAAAGGTCACCTTGACAAAAAAAGACAAATAAGTCGTGTCATAGTATAGTACAAACATGGATCATAGTTCCCACGTTATGGATTGTAAGAAGCAAATTAATATTGATAACGATCTATGCGTAATCATGCAGATATACAGTGTGTAATTTAATACGAGCAATCTCCTAACCTAACGTTGGTATATGACATAAGAAATGTAAATAACTTTTAGGCCGGCCACACACAGTCTTAAAATTCGAAATCTGAAAAAATCATAACTTTATAAAAATCAGATTGAGTGCACGGAGTTCCATACGATTTCGCAACTATCCATGCACACTATTTTTTAAGATTATAAAATTTCAGATTGATCTGACAAATTGTACTACTTTCTTTTTCAGATTATGAATTTTAAGACTGTTTGTGGCCGGCCTTACTTAGAATTGAAAAATGTTATATTATATAATTACTTTTAAAAGCTCATTTCGCGCAACTATGACATATTGTCATTAATTGTCATCGCAACTGTGGGCCATGTACACTTATTATACATTGTTTATACATAGATGGTGAGAGAACTTGCAAGAAATGGTTAAAAACACTTCTTAGTTCTATAAATGACAAATTCACTCTGGTTTAACTTATCGCCCGTATTAAGCTTACACACTGTATAAATAGGTGTAATTGTATTTAATGATTGTCACTTATAGTAAATAGGTTAGGTATTATTTTGCGCAGTAGACGGTCGAGAAATAAGAGCCTTAAGTATGTTATTGAGGAAAAGAGATCAATAAGTTTAGTTAGTGTAGAAAACATCAAATATTGCACTGTGGAGTAGATGCTACGATTTATTAAAACTATTAAAAGTCATACAATAATAATCGTTTTCCGGTGAGGAAACCAGACTAATCCATTAAGGCCTAGTTACCCTTCGGGTTGGAAGGTCAGGTAACAGTCGCTTTCGTAAAAGGTAGTGCCTACTCCAAATCTTGGAATTAGTTGTCAAAGCGGACCCCAGGCTCCCATGAGCCTTGGCGAATGCCGGAATAATGCAAGGAGGATAATGATGCAAAAATATATTTTTTTTTTTAATTATTGTACTTAATGAGTTTTAATTGGAACTAATACTTCCTTCGATGTTAATAGGTAAAGAAGTGTTAGAAATTACCATTTTTTTTATTCTGAAGCATAGAATCCTATTATTTTCTGTAGGTGTGCCTGGTGCTACCCACACATCAGTACCTAAAAAAAAAAAGGTTATTTCCAAATTACAGGTACACAAATCTCCTCCTAATAAAGAGTACTAACGTACAGTATGGCAACTCCCGCTCACCGCTGAAAGCGCCGCCCACGGGGTTACCTCACAGTTACCGCATGTCAAAAACGCGAACAGTGGACCTGTAATATCTCACTCATACAAGCATAGTACGCGTTCACCTACACGAGCTTAGACTGTGTGCTAGGAACACGCCTCTTTCATATATTTGTTCGCCAGTCTCCGAGGTGTGCCCATTACTGTGGGCTTATGCTATCTTAATGAAGTCAAATTAATTCCGATGGCTTCCGATAGTATTGATGTTTGACAGTCATGTCCATTAGAAGACTTGTTGTGACAATCACCCCTCCTCCCCTCAAAAAAAATTGTCATGAGTCATAACAAAATAAAATGTTCACCATTCTTGACCATACCAATTATTTAGAGCGGATTGCGGACAAAACAGGTGCCGTAGCCAAATGGCATTTCTGCGACGCGAAACGAAAATGAAACGCTGCGAAAGGTAGTCTGACTCTGTCGCGCCAATATGCAAGAGCGATAGAGATAGATATCTACAAGCATTTAGTTCGTGAGCGATTCGTGAGTGTTTGTGCCATACACCAGCAGATGAGAAAATTGCCTTTTTGCAACAGTGTGAATAAATTTTGTGTTTCACTCAGCGGCAAAACCTTCGTACTTTGAAACCCCCATAACACTCAAAATTCCACATTTGCATTCGCTTGCTCGGGTTCGGGTATCAATAAACAAGGGCAGCTAAACAACAACTTTGTCCCCATATAAAATGAATAACTATTTTAATGTAGGTACTAGGTAGGTAGGGACTCATTTCGCGAAACTTCCAAAATAATCAATCCAGATTTATTACAAAAGGCAAGTAAATCAATAGATCGATGGTTAGTAAATCGCAGGCTTACCGAATATCCGGCGGCCATTGTTGTCCGGATGTCACGGCTGTCACCGATTCGGGCGCTTTTGTAACCAGAATGACGGGCCTTGGTCAATTCTGAGTGAAAAACTAAGTTCAAAATTATAAACTGAAACAGATATCATACAAGAAAAAGCGATCAAGCCACTGGTGGCGACGCCGGGTATCGAACTAAAGTCTCCAGCTATTTACTGACGTGTTCGACCGGTACCCCGACCGCCGTGGTACCCGTCGAAATTTTTCTAGCGTATTTTATCTTGGAAGTCTAGGGGCATTTGACCAACTCTAAGAGCAATGTGTGCTTGTATAAATTCAAAATTATTGTTTTAATGATAAATTGCTCAGTGATAAACGATCCGCAACTCTCTATGTCGCTTTTACAGGAAAACCATAAGGAGAGTTCCATTCCGTTTGCCATGGAGCGTGAGCAAATGGCCATCAGTCCACGCGACTTTCCTGTCTATCGCTTTTTTTTTTGTTTTTCGATATTGACAAAGTATTTTAATGCCACCATAAAAATCGAATTTGTGTGAATTTACGGTACCTACATGAAACTTTGGGGTTTCTACAGCAAATAATAATTTAAATAGATTCATAATAATTAATACACAGATTTAAAGTGCCCGTGACCGTGACCTAAAGAAGGTACAGCATAGAAAATACAAATTACGTCCTTAAACATGACCTAATTCTAAGTTCATTTGTAAGTCACACAGATCTTCATAAACTAAGCATTTGACAAATCAATAGCTCAAAACAAAATGGCGGGCTATTCAAAATGTCTTCCACGCCACAGACCCGAACAATAAGATAATTCAATTACCAAGGCTGGTGCATTGTATGGCCCATTATATTAAGGATAAGAATTTTAACGGCTTTGATACCATACTGGTGATAATTGTTTGTTTGTTTTTGGTCTTCAATTGATCGATTGAATTTTGGATGTGTTTTAGTTGTGATTAGCGAAGGCTTTGTAGCGTTTGTTTGTTGGACTGTTAGAACATTTCCGCAATACACCTAAGGATACAGGACCGATATCTGACCCTCGATAAAATGTTGCCGATTGTATCGGATGGCTGAAAGAAAACTATGTATTTAAGGTACAGCGGGACAAATCTCGACTGGCGGGCAATTGTAACTAGTATTTTTTTCCATTATTACACTATGATATTGAGTTCTACATGATTGTATCCACTGAACACGCCTACCATATATAACTGGTGGACACTCTATTTAATAATGCAAACATAGTAAAACAGGGAAAAAATGGAAAAGATGTGATAAAAAAATGGAATCACAGAAATGCTGAGCGAGGGAAAGAAAACCTTAACCAAATAGCCACAAATAAAATGCAATATTCAGTCAACAGCACAGTATTCTAATAAATATATTGACCACAATACCCAGTCAATTACTTTCTGCACAAAAAAATCTTATTAATTACCTCTTCAAAGAAATCTTACGCACGTATTGCAAAAAATCTCCAAATCTCAGTACATTATAAACATTGCAAAAACTAGAGCATTGTCATCACGTTTTAGCTGACCATGTTATAGTTTTTTTATGAGGTCCTTTTGTTGACTGCTATTATATTTTTTATTTCTTATTTTGGCCGTCTTGGTGCCTATCAGTTTTGATGTTTCCTGTTGCGTCATTGAAAATCAGGATCGTGCGATGTTAGATTGTTTTTTTGCTTAAAAAAGTCTGATTAGATCGTGGCATTCAGGTAATATTACCACAATTCGTGGTTTTTGGAGGTTAAATTTTCTTGTGTCTGAAGATTTTCATCTGAGTTTATAGGTAAAGAAATATGGCAGTCTTTAAAACACAAATAACCTGTTCTCTTCTAACTTAACTCTTCATCATGACGTTTTCAACCCTAATTAGCTTACCGACCCTTTAAATTGCCACCGGCACAAGGTGAAAGGTTTTGATTTTGACCTCATGATGATTTTCCGAATCAGAAAGCAATGTCCTAACAAACTCATTGGCTTTCAAGCCGGGGTTTGAACTCCTGACCTTCGGATTGAAATTTGATTTGATTTTGCTTCTATAACGCCTCTTCATTCTTTCGGACTTTGGGCGGTCAACTGGGTGAGATGTAACCTAAATGGTCAGTAAACTTGCGTCTAAAATTGCAAGTAAATTCGCTTGGCTTTTAAATGAAATGAAATGAAATGAAATATTTATTTTTCAAGTAGGCATATGAACGTCAAATAAAGCTACGCCGGCTCTAACCCTACGCCTCAGCCTCGAGAAGATTTCAGTCCCCCCTCAGTTGGGAGGGGGGTATCCACTATGGGCCCGGCAAGAAACTCGGCGGGCAATTTCTTTTCAAAACATTACATCTTATAATTAACATGCATTAAATAACAAGATACAATTTAACATGCAAAAGTATTCATCAAAGAATATGAACAGACTAGGTACTTTATGGAAATTAATTTCATTAAATTATATTATTGCTTAATAATACGTCGTTCTTCTTCAGAGAAAACATATCAAATTGTCACAGTAGAAAAAGATAATATGAATCTCAATGTCATTAAATGTGTAATTTACCTACACAACATAAAATATAAAATATTTGATGTGCTTTCTTATCTGAACTGTGTCCTCTATACATAATACAATTATTTTAATTGCTATTCGTTTTTTGTAGTTTCTGGTTGGGCTTCGGAATGATTTCGGCTTTATTTAATCCACATATCAAAAGTACCGCACGACAAGTATTACTGTCCAATGCGTATAATAAGGAAGTTCTTACCATTATACATGTCAGTAGAGTTCACTAAAGTACTAGTGTTTATGACTGCACTAATAATAGATCTATTGTCTATGATATAACTCTTATTACGTGATTCATAGCTAGTACTATTGTGATTTGACACGGAATCGTTTCTCTAGTACTAATCGTTATTAGTCATGAGTTTGACGTCAGGACGATTAAAGGGTGACAGAATATTTTTCATCACACCCGCACTTTAAATGTGCTATTGCACGCAGGCGGAGAAAATTTCTTGTACCGTACTTAACTTTTTTACATCTACTTACATATTTTTAACCCCCGACGCAAAAACGACGGGGTGTTATAAGTTTGACGTGTCTGTCTGTCTTTGTGTGTCTGCCTGTGGCATCATAGCTAACGAACGGATGAACCGATTTAGATTTAGTTTTTTTGTCTGAAAGCTGAGTTAGTCGGGAGTGTACTTAGCCATGTTTCATGAAAATCGGTCCACCCTCTCACGGTCGGGGGTTTTTCAAAATTTTAATTTACATTCCAGTCTGATATCAATTTTGCATTATTTTGACGTTTTTTCTCGAAAGCACCCTTAAAGGCCGCTATAGATAGATAGATAGACATAATTGTAGTGATCATTAATGAAATATCCAACTCTTATTTTATTTTTTTATACTTTGTCTATGAGTACCAAGTTAATGTAGACTCTATTTTTTTTTTTACTAAAGAAAAAATATTCAGTGTTTTTCATTGATTTCAATTCATCCAAAAAAATTGCATTTAAAAGGTTATGTTATGTTTATGCAGCAAATAATTGTGTTTGTATAGAGAAACATGCATTTTTCTTGCAAAGCCAAATACCATTAAACAAACCATAAAGGTCACCATAAACAAACGACTTCTATGCTCATTTACTGCAGATACTACGAACGTTTATGCTAATTGATCACAATTAGAAAACCGATCCTGACCTTAACCTGCCTATCACTACAACCAACTTACAAAATACTACTAAACACACCTTTAATGCAACTGGACATGGTACATATTGGATTAAATTAACTATTGACTTAAGTTTGTAAATTTTGAGACGTTTCTTCTTAATTACTACACCTGTTGATTTTAAACAAATCTACACTTTATTTAAGCGACGTAAGATTGCTTATGGAACATGCTGACGAACATGATACGATCTTTAGAAAGTAATATATCGATTCGCTATTCTTTAACTTCATTGCGTTCAAAGTCATCTTTATTCTCAACTAGCTTTTGCCCGCAGCTTCACTCGCGTTAGAAAGAGACAAAAAGTAGCCTATGTCACTCGCCATCCCTTCAACTATCTCCACTTAAAAAATCACGTCAATTCGTCGCTCCGTGTAGCCGTGAAAGACGGACAAACAAACAGACACACCCACTTTCCCATTTATAATATTAGCATGGATCTAATGAGGTTGTGATAGGTTCAATCTGACATTTACGTACGTTTGTAGAAACTGCCGCACTAGCCGAAGTGACAATCGTTACGTTACGTTTAGTGACTACGTGGCGAATGATACGGAGTCTGTCTCTGTCGCGCTACTAGCTACTACAGAAGAGAGATAGGGAAAGTTAGCTACGATACGCTCACGAAACGTAAGCGATTATAACAGTGGCTATGTAATGTACAGTCAACCAATTGGAACCCTAGGCCACTCTACAACGATGTCAAATTGAGCAGCAGTAAGAGCTATTTCTTACAATATCATTTATAACGTTACTATGATATAGTCCTATACACCTAGGGTTCCAATTGGTTGACTAATTGACTATACAGTATAGGTAGTGAATATACTTAGATACAAAGTGCTAATAGTTATTTGTTATACAAGGGGGCAAAGTTGTATTTTAACGCCGAGTGTGGAATTGAAAAACGAGCAAGTGAAAGGATTCTATAGTTGAACCACGAGCGAAGCGAGTGGTTCGAGAATAGAATCCTGAACTTGCGAGTTTTTTAACACACGAGAAGTAAAATACATTTGCACCCGAGTGTAACACAAAACTTTTCCCCTCACTATAGCGAGGAAACTACGACGCAAAAAATGCGTTTATCACTGCTTCCAGTAGTTTCACGGGTGGTAAATCTTCTTTATTACTAGATTCACCTACTTTTATAAATTTTAAAGCAGTTAATTTGACTTTATTCAAGGTCAAATTACTTTACCCACTAGTGGATAAAATGCGTTTTTACCCGCTGCTATTAAAGGACAAAACACGTGTTTCCGAGCTAGTGAGGGGAAAAAATATGTATACCTACAAGCCTTTATAACTTACACCTAAAGGTTGTCAGTGGATATGTTATGGACCAAGTGATAAATCGGGCACTATACACAATGCCCGGGCATTATGTAAGAAGACTCCGAGGTCTTCTCCGAGACCACGGGGACAACGCCGTCCTTGAAACGTTGGAGGTCAGTTTAATATGTAGTTATACGCGATTAAGTCCCGGTTTTTAAAAATAATTATGTGATCACGTAGCAGTATCATAGTGACCGGGCAATGTGATAAAAAATGGCGTTTAGACAAACTTGTTAAACTTATTATCAATTTGCCCAATGGTCACGTAGCATTATCATAATGACCGGGCAATGTGATAAAAAATGGCGTCTAGACGATGATTAATCACTTTGCCCAATACGGCTAGGCATTATTCATAATGCCCGGGCATTATACATAATGCCCTTATTAATCACTTGGTCCATAACAGATACATATTTCACTCACTTTGGCCGCATCATACTTGACTGTACCCTGTTTGTATTTACTTGTAAATGAGTTTTCAGATTTCAAATACAGATCTGTGCCATTCATTGGCGCTCAATGAATGGTCTTGTATTCTGTACACTTTAGCTAAAAGAGCGTATGATTCTCGTAAAATGAAGTCGGTTACGCCTTTTTAGGTTTGAATCGGGTATTTTCGTTCGTAAACTTGAACTCATTACGTGTTGCGTTGTTTAACACTTTTGTTGCTATTTTGTTCTTTGAGTGCTTTTTGTATGGTTGATGTTTTAGTTTTTTGTAGAAATATTTAGGTTAAAATGGTTTGCTTAGGTATGTGACTTCGATGACATTTTGATTCATACGTAACATAGGTAAAACGAATCAACATTAGTTTCGATAATAGTTTATTTGTGTGACTGTGACATAATGAAGGGCATTAAAAAACTAGTGCTATTTTATGAAACGAGCCGAAAAGCGAGTCGCTTGGTGATCTTAATTATGGTATAGAAGTTGATAAAATTAATAAAACAACATTGAATCTTCAAATACGTTGTAAATGCGTTTTAAAAATTCAAAATCACTAATATTCCGTAAAAAATAGAAACATTTTCCTTCCTTGTCAAAATATCTTGTCTTTTACTAATACCATATTTATCAAACATAGTAACAGAAGCAACAAAAAACAAGAATTTAACCTCCGCGTTTGTTATACAATACATTAAATGCACAGAATCGCCACTTATCTCGTTAAGGCTAACCTTACCGTCATTCACACAAATTATATAACATTCCCACGACTGGATTATACTAAGTATCATTATTATTAAACCACAGATCTATATTGAAGTAGACGCATCAAATGTTCTTCACGAGCACTGAACATCTCTTGGTTTCGCTCTCTTGATAACTTATTAACTGTTCGACTACTGATTTTTACTTTCATGTACTAAAGAGAACTTCATCGCGTAGGATTAAGTGACTCAATAGTTACCGCATGCAAAGGGTTTTACATATACAGTGGCGCCCCTATTAATTTGTACTCTTTTTTTGCCAGGCTGTACCTGTTAGACGTCTGTCTGTTGCTACATCAAAATACTTAAATTAGAGAGTAGGAGCAGTCAAACGCAATAATAAAATAATACTTAGTTTTTTATTGCATTGCACAACTCAATGCAAGAAAATTAATATACAAAGAACACAGTCATAAAGTTAAGAAAAGGTAAACAACAGCCTTAGCGTTTAAAAACGTTCTCTCCCAGACAGCCTTAAGGCACTATTTATTAACCACTCGTATGGGGCCTGTTAATTTTGATAATTGAAATATATATTATAACATTTCCACGGATCCGTGCCTAAGCATTATGATGGGTTAAGGTATCAAAATTGACATTTTTTGTCATATCAGTAGTAACTCCTAAATATAAGTAATACTTCGATTCTACTTGGCGCTTTCGAGGCCACTAAACATTCATTAACATAATGAAATTACCTATTACTTATTTGCGACAATTCGTATTCTGTGTTGCCCAGTTAAAGGCGACAATATTCTTCATATAGACGATCTAGTACAGTACAATGATCTGCGTTTTTATACAAAGTGTAATATTTATTAAACCAAGTATTTGTGCAAAGCGTTCGTGTCACAATTGTAACAGTTTTTGTGTCAATAGGATAATTTGTATTGTGTGACTTGGATTTCTTCCGTGCTTACTTTAAGGTCGCTAAATTGAGTCAGAGGACCCTGGACAGTTGGAGAGGTTATTTTGTTACGACTGGTTTCTCATGATTTTATAAGATCAAGATCATACTTTATCAAATGTCTAGTTCACAAAATCCCTGTGATATTCCCGTTTATGGGAATTTTCAGAATTTGGGTCCCCCAATAAGCAAAAGTTGTTAACAAAAATTTACTCACTGTCAGATTTGTGACGATAATTAAGCATAAAATCTGTGTAAAAATTTACTTTTTTCACATTTTGAATATAGATTATCGCTTAAAGTTTATGTAATTAACACAAAAACAATATTTTTATTGAAATTTATCTTTATTATCGTCACAAAGTGGACAGTGAGTTAATTTTTGTTAACAATTTTCGCTAATTGGGGGGTCCCAAATCCTGAAAATGCCCCTATAACAACAGACCTACATTAATGAGTTTTAAAAACAGTTTATATGACTGAAGCTTTTATTTGATACAATCGCGGACTGTTATATCCCTTCTCGTATATAATGTTATGTATAAACATGCCAACCAAAAATAAACCAATAGAAATAACGAAGAAGACCGACATCATTTTTTTTCAAATCTATAACAGAAGACAAATTATGTCAAACTGAGTCAGAAGTCAGCACAGATCAGATTAAACTGTAGTATGGTGTCAGAAGTCAGGTCAGGGTCTTGTCCAGAATCCATCACGGTCCGATGTTGCCTCACCGAAGAACCACATAGTCTGACAACAGTCAAACTGTGTCATAACTGTCATAAGTAAGTCAGTAGGTACCAATCAGGTCAAACTGAAGTATGATATCATAAGTCAATCAGGTCAAGGCCTAGTCCAGAACAAACACACAGTTTGACAACTGTCAAACTATTTCAGAAGACTCAAGTCTGTATAGATCGGGTCAAGGACGTCAAGGTAGTCCAGAACCATTATGGTCCAATCGGTAAGGTATTACCGAACAAACACACAGTTTGACAACTGTCAAACGACACACACGTCTTCATCGCTCTTGCGCAGGCGCGTGGGAATGTCCTTACCACAATGCTATGAGAATAAATGGCGGATTCATTATGCGGCATTGAGTACGAGAGGACAGTGTCTATGAGGACTAAGCTCAGCCCTTAGCATAAACTACGAGCTATTTTTAACTTAATTCTTGAGAATTTGCACGTAAGATTTGATATCGGTGGCAATCAAATGCTTTGAACATAGATTTCAATTATTGTCCTATCCATAGATTAATCAAACGCATTTAGCGTGCCTGGCCCCGTAGCCGAATGGCATTTCTCGGAGAAATGCCATTCGGCTACGGGGCCTGAACTGTCAGGTATTCCATCCCTCAGCAGTTCTTAAAAAGTTTGTAGCATAGCCACGTCAGAAAATTTTAATTGGTCCTATTTTTAACCCCCGACGCAAAAACGAAGGGGTGTTATAAGTTTAACGTGTCTGTCTGTCTGTCTGTCTGTCTGTCTGTCTGTCTGTCTGTCTGTCTGTTTGTCTGTCTGTTTGTCTGTCTGTCTGTGTGTGTGTCTGTCTGTGGCATCGTAGCTCTCGAATGGATAAACCGATTTAGATTTAGTTTTTTTTGTCTGAAATCTGAGTTAGTCGGGAGTGTTCTTAGCCATGTTTCATGAAAATTGGTCTACTATGTCGCAGTCGGGGGTTTTTTCAAAATTTTAATTTTGTGGTTAGGTTACTTTATGTTACCAACATTTAGTAACATAAGTCGACTTTTGTAAGATATATACAGGAAAATTGTTATAATTAAGAAAATATAGATACTAGCGAACCTTAATGACGAAATAAAACATACTAAAATCTCAATTCATAAAAAAAAATCTTGGTAACAAAATAGGAATAAAAAGACAAATTTAACTTTTTCCTTATTTTTTGTACAAACTTTTTGAGAACTGCTGCCCTACACATATTTTATAGGTAGAAGTCTACGAAAACGTAAAAAAATATCTTGTGAAATATAATTGCATCAATACTAAAATTACATGGTTAAGAACTTATGAACACTTCAGGGCCAGATACACATTTTCTATCGCAGTAATAATATCAGTATGTATGTATTAGGGTCGTTAGCTAGCTTCAGATGCACGAAGGGCAAACTGCTTAGATATAGGACCTCTGTTTTGTGACATACTTCGACTCGGGAATGACAACGTGATTTTTCTTATGTCTGTTACCTTCCGTGAACCTTTCTCACTTGGTCTCATCGGAAGATCAGCGCTGGAAGTCACCTCGCTGAGATGATATGAGGCCAGTTCATGGAATTTCATTCCTTTCTATATCTGTTATTCCCAAATAAATATTTATTCTATTTTCACGTTTCACGATATGCCTTGAGTTCCATTTTTGGAAACGCCATTTATCTCAGTTAATTAAGTATTTTGCCAATCTAAACCGTCACGGTTATTAAACAAAAGATTAAAGTTTAATTGATAATATGCTTTAAGATGCTATTTGTATGCAAAATCTGTTTAAGACAATAGTTCAGGAAAACCATGAGATAATGATGTCAGCACTAACTTTAAATTATCAGTTGAATTGAAAAGTTTTTATCTGAAGCTATCAGAACAAATGGTATCTTTTAGGTATCGTACAGCGATGTAATTACCTACTTAGGTTTGAATTACTTTTGCAGTGAAGATGACTTTGCAAAACATCATCTTTTGCTATACCACACCTCGGACACTGGCGATCAAATATATGAAAGAGGCGCACTCCTAGCATACAGTCTAAGCTCGTGTAGGTGAACGCGTACTAAGTATGCTTGTATGAGTGAAATATGACAGGTTGACTGTTCGCGTTTTTGACAGGCGGTAACTGTGAAGTAACCGAGAGGGGGTGGGCGGCACATTCAGCGGGGAACGGGAGTGGCCATACTGTACGATAGTACTATTTATTATACTGTGGCTATAGTCTAAGAGGTCCTAATTCATCATCCGCAATAGGGATAGCCGTTAGTATTTCAGATGAAAAAGTCCTTATCTCAGATACTCGTTTCGGAAATATTTATACCTACTCTGTTCTTTTTGAAATCATGGTACCAGTTCTACTTTAAACCCTGAAAATTGTTGTAAATAGACATGATTGACATGAATCTACGCACTGACACACATAGCAATCCATGTGCATTAGTAGGCCTAGCACATGATTGCTGCGAGAGTATGTCGCCGCGAGATAGATGACACGTCTTCTTCTAACTGTATTAGTATTAATGACATAAGTACGGGTAGTCTATCTCGCGGTGACATACTCTCGCGGCAATCATGTGCTAACCCTGCTGTTCAACGATTTAAGGACAATTTTCTGACAACCAGCCTTTTTCCATGACCAGTAGTAATGATAGTCATCTAAGGACTGACTCACACCGTACTTTGATTACCATCTTGACTCACCGGTCAAAACAGCTTTATCATTAAAAAAATTAATTGCATTGTTGCAAGTGCCATCCATCTTGCTGTGAATACTGTGATTCATTTTTCTTTTTTTGTGTGTGTTCTTGAAGTTTCGTTAAGACGGTCATCATTATTAATCAAAGTTTAATAATGACAATAAGGAACTTTGTTTTTAAATTACATGATGAACTACCCAGAAGCAAAACTGATTGTACTGCGATAGAAATATTTGCCGGATAAATTGAGAACTCGGGATCTCCTGCGCTTTTATAATTAATTGGAAATCTCACGAAAATCTGTAGAATCATAGAAAATAGAATAAGTGAGAAGGATGCGCACCAGCAGAGTTTGAGGTACACTGGTACAGTTAGCTCCAAAGAAATAGAAAGATGACCTTCCTACGTAAGTACTTACACAAAGATCTTTTCAGCGAATAGTATTTCTGACTATGCCAGTAATTTAATCCGATCCAAACGTGACCGCAACAAACCTACGGAGTCTGTTGTCAGAGTGAAAAAGGAAGATACGCACTTGACATTATTTAAAAACATATTACATGTCAATTTAAATGAAAATTATGGGTTACAGAATGAATTATCAGAATCGCGGAAGAAGTGCGATTTCTACAGGAGCTTACTAAAAAATAAATCGGTGGCATCCCCTCACAAGTCATCAAGAAATAGCATGGGAAATACTAAGACTAGCTCAAATAATATAGCCAATGGGTCAGTGACCCCTAAGACAAGTAAGAAGCAAAACTGATTGTACTGCGATAGAAATATTTGCCGGATAAATTGAGAACTCGGGATCTCCTGCGCTTTTATAATTAATTGGAAATCTCACGAAAATGTGTAGAATCATAGAGAATAGAATAAGTGAGTAGGATGCGCACCAGCAGAGTTTGAGGTACACTGGTACAGTTAGCTCCAAAGAAATAGAAAGATGACCTTCCTACGTAAGTACTTACACAAAGATCTTTTCAGCGAATAGTATTTCTGACTATGCCAGTAATTTAATCCGATCCAAACGTGACCGCAACAAACCTACGGAGTCTGTTGTCAGAGTGAAAAAGGAAGATACGCACTTGACATTATTTAAAAACATATTACATGTCAATTTAAATGAAAATTATGGGTTACAGAATGAATTATCAGAATCGCGGAAGAAGTGCGATTTCTACAGGAGCTTACTAAAAAATAAATCGGTGGCATCCCCTCACAAGTCATCAAGAAATAGCATGGGAAATACTAAGACTAGCTCAAATAATATAGCCAATGGGTCAGTGACTTTCTACTGGAGTTTGTTTCATTTGGTAAACACGTCGGCGAAATTAGTTAAAAATATTAATTTTTCAAAGATTTTTAAAAAATATTCTTGACCACTTTTATTGAGGTTGCCATAGTAAGACATGTTCAGAAACTTATTTTATTTAATAAAATATTATTTTCATCTGGTTAACACGTCGGTGAAGATCGAGCTTAAGTACGGATCTTAGACTAATATTACGTCGCTCCTTGAAAAACATAGTGTCATTAAATGAAAAACGTCTTTTTTGGGTACAATGGTTTAAAGTTTTGAAATTTTTGAATTGTCAAAAATTGCCATTTTTAGAACAAACTTGTAATTTTTTGGCAGATCTTGTTAGTTTTGTGACTAAACCTAATAGATATAATAGAAAATTGTATTTTTTTTATTTTGTTTCTAAGATAATTAAGCTAAAACAAAATGGTAGTGACACTTTTCCATTTATTTTTGTTTAGGGACACATGACAACTTTATATCTTCGTTTTACTTTGTGGAAAAATGACACTATAGCCATTTTTTATGAAATTTACCTTTTATTTCAATGAATAATTAGCAATCAAACCACCTTTTATGTATATACATTAAAATTTATTGAATTAAATGACATTCGGTCTCAAACCCTGTATCTATTTAGCATTACTGCCCTTAAAAACTAGTGTAAACACTCCTGGCTTGCCCTCTTAAACAATAAAATATAACTAAAAAAATATTAGAAACAAAAATCACTTTCAGTCTTGACATTTGCGTTAGTAATACAACATTTATTTTAATATCCATAAAATTCATGATATTTTATACAAAAAATTAAAATTGTCAGGAAAATGTAACTTTAGTTACTTTAGTGCATTCAGGTTAAAATTAATAAAAAAAACAATCGCAATAAAATCAACAAATATCGAAAAAAATCCTCCCTCTGGCCCTTCCTGTAGCTTCCATGCGATAAGTTATCGACCTGATCAGTGTTACGATCAGTTTTTGAGGAATATTTTCCCATTCCTCAATAACTACGGCTTCCAGCTCGTTGAGGGTGGCTGGAGCAGGATCCCGTGACCAAACAAGCAGTTTTAACTCATCCCAGAGATGTTCGATGGGGTTCAGGTCGGGGCTCGTTGCTGCCACTCCATTACGGTGCATTCCGACCTCATGCATCAGGGAGTCCCGCACTATCAAGGCAGTATGGCAACGGGCGTAGACGTGCATGAATTGGAAATCAGGTCCAAAAAATTCAGCGTACGAGACCATACGTTCTTCTAAGATCTCCATAATGTAACTGCCTGCAGTTAAGGATCCGTTTTGCCGTCGATGGAAATGCCGCGCCCCAGAACATGCACGAGCCGCTCCCGTAACTGACTGTTTCTTCGGTGAAGACTGGTGTAAACTGCTCTCCTTGACTCCTGTACACCCTTTTATTCCTCTATTGCTGCAACGTCCAATCCTTAAGCCTTATAGCAATTCGATTGGGGTATTAGCTCTGGCTTCAATTGGTAGCCTCTGTCAGCTCTTCGGGGTAACATTTTCTTCTCCCTCAATCTTCTTCTGATCATGGAGACACTCACTACAGTTTTTAGAGCTGTTCTAAGCAGTATCTGCAGCTCAGGAGCGATAAGAAAGCGGTTCCGCAAAGAGGCCGATACAAGGTACCGGTCGTCTCTAGCGGTGGTGCAGCGTCTTCTCTCAGATCCTGGCCTCCTGATGTAGCTACTGGTCTCCAGAAACCGCAACAAGACTCGTCGCACCCGGAAACGGATGCTTAGGCGTTCAGCAACTTGCTACTGCCGTAGTCCGTTTAGGAGCAGTACCACCACTTGAGCTGCTTTTTCTGGTGTTTAACCCCTATTGCCTTCAAGGTTTTTTTTTCTGCAGGCGTTCGTCCTCGGTGACTTTTGGAGTGCAAAAGATCCACATGACACCTTTACAGCTCCTTCTAAAACCGTCTGGGGTAGCACACCTAGAGTCCCATTAAAATCGCATCAATACCTTTTTTTTAAACAACGGCAGATTGGCGATTATTGTTTTTAAGAAAGTTGTACACCTTTTCTCTTAAAGGGCTTTAATTGTACTTTGAAATGATACAAATATTGATAGATTACAGTCAATAAGATTAGATATATTTTTGCTTGAAACGATTTTGCGCGAGGTGCGATTTTTTTTGACGACGTGGTATACCCTATTTTATGCGAAGTTTAGTCGGCCGCTTGAAATGTGCATGCTCGTGGCGATGTAGCAAATAGGTGATCTGTAGATGCTGGTGTGTTTATACTATTGATGATTGCTTTGAATTTTTGAGCCTGGAATATCGTTGAGCCATTTTTTACTGTAACAAACAAATATACTTAATTATGGCTAATAATTTTGTTATATTAATGCACAAGAAATTTATCCACTAGCAATCATAGTTTTTATATTGTATCTTAAATTAGTAATTGTGTCTTGTAGATCACAAAAATAGCAATTACTAAAAATAATTATACAAAAAATAACCTTAATCTTTATTAGCGCTGTTTATAGGTATTTTACAAAAAAATAGAGTAAAATGTCTTTTTCATAGAATTTCATCAAAATTGTGTAGGTTTATGTGCTAAATTTAAATGGAACAATGGTATTAAACGTAATATGTTTAGAAGGTAATTAATCATTAACTGTTTTGTAATTTTAATTACCGCAAAGCATGACATAAAACTTAAAGTGACAATAATCAGTCAACGCGCTTAAAGCTACCATTACCAGTTAAAGTGGCTTTAAACTCATAACAGCGGTATTCCATTTCTTTGCAAGCGTAATTATGGTAATTCATACAATCAAAAATGACACTAAACAGATAATGACGATTCATTCATGCAAATTATTTTTAGCGAGTTAAGACCATAACGTCATTTTAAGTAAAAGTACAGTACAACTTTATTTTTAACCTGCATTAAGCCTAATAGTTTAAAGCCAAACCGTCATTACGTGCACAGTGTCACTATACCTATCTCAAAACGTTTAGAATCGTTAAAGTACTAGTGTCATTATAGCAAAAATGACAGTGTTACTTTAAAATGAAACTCAATATTGAATAGTTATTACAAGTTCAAAGTGACACTTTAAGGATTGATACAATGTTCCATAAGAAAATTGTCATACTTACCATTCAATCTCGCGGAACACCGTCACTAAACACAAAATGACAACTTTCGTCTTAGAGTTCACTACATTTTGATCGGCGTCTAGGTCATTAATGCAAACATGACATTGTTCCCGCCCCCCACGCGTCTATTCCCACTATTCGCCATAGTGACATTAGCGCCCCCTGTCGCTTCTAAGCGAGCTAAATCGATAGGTGTCTTTGCATTGCGTTCGTTATGAATGCGCGACCTAGATGGCGTTGTTAACTAAAAACCTATGTTTTTTGGATAGTGTCACTATGTTTTTCAAGGAGCGACGTGACAATTTTGTTGAATCCAATAACCTCCAAATCAGTCATGAAACTTCAGAAACCCAGTTGTTTTTAGCAGCTGCGGTCCACGTTTCTAACATAACCTACCCACGCCACTTAGCACTTAGCTTCTTTCAATGCCACGCTTTTCCTGACACCTCCTTTTACAGCTGTCATAAACGCCCGCCATTTTCGGCAGGATTTCATGCTCCTCACCGAGTGACGGTGACACGTACGTTGACAAGCTCGTCACGGCCAGTCATTGTTGGGTGGCCGTGACACCGTGGATATAGTTTTTATTGTAAATTGTAACGCGGTGATGCAAAGAGCCTTCTAGATTATGTGTAAAGGGCAAAGATGGACCTTAACTTGACACGTGCTAATTCCTTTTCAGAATTACAAAACTGCATTAAAATGATTTCTGACATGATACAAGGAAACGGCTTGAATTAATGCAATATCGTGATTAGGTAGTTTAATTAGTCAAAGGTTTTGGTTTGTTGGTTCAATAATGACATGTTGTTGATGTAAAGCAAATTCCCTTCGCATTTTCACGGGAAGGTACGAACGTGTCATGCTCTTTCAGTTAGCCAAGAAGTGCATAGACTGAATCAGCACGACAAAGATGAATGTTTCTGAGAAAATACTATGGAACACTATAATTATTATGGCTGTACCTACATATGGTACTTAACTACATAAATTCACGCCTGTATTGCCAAAAGGAAAAAAAACAAATGACACTGCATGTATCTGTAGGTATTGCTTTATCTCCAAAAGTTCTTAAAAGACAAAGCAGTTAAGTCATTTTCATAGTTCTTTAAGGAAGATCTTTCATCATTCGCTTGCCCTTATTCCAATTATTTGGGATCGGCGCAGCATGCTCTTCAGAATTCCATATCTCTCTATTGCCTGTCATCTCATCAAGTCATCATCTACTTACTTTCGTTTCATTTACATCTCTCACACAGTCAATACATCTTTTCTTTGGTTCCTCTCCCCCTTTTATTTATAAGAAATATCTTTAAAAAACTTTATTTATTTTCCAGTTGGACGCCCAACAGCGCTACACACTCTTCCAGCGAGGTCTCTGGGAGACGGCCCAACAGATTCCAAAAGGGGGTATCAGAGATTTCCCCACGTACAGACAGTTGAGACTGCTGTCCATCATAGGACCTGCGGCTTTGCCACCTGATCAACTTGATAGGGTAAGTTATTTCTTGCCCAAAATCTACTTTTGGACTTTTGTTTCTTCTCTTAGTTATACACATCATTTAATTAAATTATTACGTTTTTGTAATTTTTTTGTCTTTAAAAACTGCTAAATTAATACTGCCCAACCAAGCGTAACTATAGAAAAAGTAGTCTATTAGCGTAGTTTAAAGATGTAGTCCGAAAAGATTTGCCTTTGTATTGTTACGGAAACGTACGAACAAGCTCTACAAATACGAAAGTTTCCGAAAAAATACGCATCAAGAACTTCAAATATTTTATGCATTTTGAATACATTGTTCTTATTATTTATAGGGCTAATATTATAGGGTTAATATAAAGAAACTTAGATAGTCCCTTGGGGTATTGTACTAAAGATGCGCTATTTCTACAATTTATCGCAATCGTGATATTCCGGATACTTCTTGTGAGAAAGTCGCCAGCTTTTCGGTCACTAGTTACGTCAACCGGACGCTTCGCGATTTCTATAAAAAAAACTCATTATATCCTAGTTTTTCTCTATCTCTCTCTCGTGGCCTAAGAGCCTTATCCCTGTTTTTGGGGACGCTCTGTTCTGGGTTGTCTCTGATGTGATATTCGCATCTTTCGTTGTATCCTTATTTGTTACGGTAAAAATACTAACAGCATCTAAAAGCAATTCAATTTCATTGAACCACACATAACTTTTCCGTTTAATTTTTTTCAGTACAACCGCCTCATCAACGACATGCTGGCTGTCTACAACAACGCTGAAATTTGCGCCTACAACGAGCCCTTCAAATGCGGACTCCATCTCCAACCAGAGCTCCAGCACATCATGTCTCACTCCAGAGACTGGGACGAGTTGCAACATGTCTGGACCGAGTGGAGAAGGAACACTGGAAGAAGGATTAGAGACCTTTATGAGCAGTTGGTTGAGCTTACAAATCATGCTGCAAGACTTAACAGTAAGTTTCTAAAATACATTTGTCAATCAAAATCTTTGAGCAGAAGTTCAGCACATCATGTCACACTCCAGAGATTGGGACGAGTTGCTACATGTCTGGACCGAGTGGAGAAGAAACACTGGAAGGAGGATTAGAGACCTTTATGAACAGTTGAAACGAATCATGCTGCAAGACTTAACAGTAAGTTTATTTCTATAGTCCATCTGCAAACAGAGCTCCAACACATCATGTCACACTCCAGAGCCTGGGACGAGTTGCAACATGTTTGGACTGAGTGGAGAAGAAATAATGAAAGATGGATCAGGGACCTTTTTTCTTCTTCCTTGTCTAAATGAGACATCTTTATCGAGAGCTGCAATATATGATGTCATACTCAAGGGATTGGGGCGAATTGCAACATGTCTGGACTTACTATAACGTACTATAACTGAAATACGAACAAATTATGAACGTTTTCGATAGAATATGATGGAAAAGGATTATTTAATACAATATTTAGTAATATTACATTTATGAACTTTACCTTTCTGGTGGCGGTATTTAAGTTAAAGAAATCAGTACAAATATGATGTTTATGTACTTCTAATTTACTGTTTCTTATTATTTTACTATTCCTCCTCAACTTTATTACGGCTAGAATTTTCTGTATAACATTAGTTAAATTAGTGGTAATTAAAATTTATACCACTTGCCTACACATATAAAAACGCAATTTGCACTTATTTTTATGCGAATTACCTATTAGAGCGAGCTAATACTTAAGTGACGAGTACATTTTGCTTGAAAACTATATAAGTACGCGCCTTCTTGCTCGTGTGCAGTTTGTAAACAACACAGATTTAATTATTATTATGTGATACATGATAAATTAATAGGACAATTTATATGATAAATTAAATAAATAGTCACTATAAAATGCCTGTCTATTAAACTTGACAGCTGTAATGCGTGATTTACTGTTATTCAAGTGATAAATTATGTATAGGTTTATTTTTCTTGGAAATATTTGTAATATGTGCAAACTACACAAAACTTATTTTGTATGCAATGATCGTCCACTACCGAGTTGAATAAGTATTTCAATTAAAATCGGATGTTTTTAAATACCTATATCTGTGGTGAACATTTGCGGTAACTTTTCTGGTAGGCGCATTACTTTTTATAATTTACCTATTGTCCCAGGAGATCTGTAAGAACCTCTTTTTGACACATGACAGCGTCCACAAAACGTAAACTCACGCAACCTAATGAAATTTTACGCAACCTAATAATATTAAAAAAAATCAAGTAATTAAAAACAACATTTCGCTTACTTTAAACATAATCTAACACATGTTACATTTTTGCGGATCGTCGTTAGTGAGTATTTTACGATATTAATTTATCACGCAGGATTTACTTATTATGTCATTTATCATTCATTTTTATCAGGGAGACTAGAGATAAGGAGGAAAGTCTGTCGAAGTAGAACAGTCGTAAAAATGACCGGCTGAGGCCTTGTAATTGCAGTTACAAATCTCTCCGCTTGGAGCGCATGTCTCGCTCAATGATCAGCGATGTGAGATGACATTATAGACGTTCTTTCTCTAGGCTGATTTCGTCAGACTGAACATGTCAAGACGTAGTCCCGTGGTAGTGCGCTGGCTTCGTACGCAGATATTCTCGGGTTCGATTCTGACAGCGATCTTTTTGCTTTTTGTTTTTTTTTTATACATTAATTTTCTTTTTGTGTATTTCATTTGTGTTTATTTATTGTTTTATTCATACAAATGTTAACTTAAGCTCTTTTACATTGTTTGCCCCATCTTAGGATTCTTCGGTAATGTTGTAAGTCTTGCGAATGAAATTTCGAAAAGTTGTAACAAAACAAAATATTTTTGGACATTAAAAAAATAAAACAATTCAAGAAAAATATTAGTAGATAAAAATAAAAAAGGTCTCATCAGGATTTGAACCCGGGACCTCTTGCTCCGTAGGCGGGGTCACTACCGAGAAGGCAAAGAGATTGTCAAACCCTTATGCACCTGCGATTGCAGCGCCACCTATCTTTTCCTCTATATGTGCACTTCTGATACTTAAAGCTTTCGCTCCTTATATTTCTAATCTCCATAATTTTTATTTTTAAACTAGTGCTGTGGCAGAGTCTGTCATTTCGATTCAAATGACGTTTCAGTAAGTTGATAGAAATCGTATATTTGTTTAAGCGCCTCCTTGTACATAAGGCCTAATCGATTCAACCAATTCGAAATGAATCGTTCGATTTGGCAAACGATACGTCTTAGACACATCGCAATATACTTCAAAACAAATTTGTCAAAAATGTGAACTTACAGATCCGGGACAGTACTATAATTATACCGGCCGACGACCGGTCTGGTTCAGTCGGTAGTGACCCTGCCTGCTAAACCGCGGTTCTGGGTTCGATTCCCGGTAAGGGCATTTATTTGTGTGATGAGCACAGATATTTGTTCCTGAGTCATGGATGTATTTATCTATTTAAGTATGTATATCGTCGCTTAGTACCCATAGTACAAGCTTTGCTTAGTTTGGGGCTAAGTTGATCTGTGTAAGGTGTCCCGTCCCCAATATTTATTTTATATGTGTACAATAATATTTCCATTATTTTCCAGATTTCACGGATGCCTCGGCTTACTGGATGTTCCCCTACGAATCCCAGAACATGAGACAGGAAGTCGATGAAGTTTGGGAACAGGTAAAATATCATCTTGGGATATTTTAGAGTTTAATATTTAGGGCACAATTACAAGTTCAGTAACAGAACAAGTTACAAGCAATACAGAAAAAGCAACATGCCATTTAAAAATATTGATGAATTATTCATAATCGTAACTGTGTACAGTTATGATTGTGCGATTATCTCAGAATTTCCTGATAGGTAAATCGCTGTTATGTTTCGATAGGTATGTTATCATTTAATGTTGTTAGATTTTTTTGGTTAAACATTTTCCAGATTAAGCCTCTCTACGAAGTCCTCCACGCCTACGTCCGCCGTCGTCTTCGAGAGGCCTACGGCCCCGAGCGAATCTCCCGTTCGGCCCCCATCCCAGCACACATACTTGGAGACATGTGGGGACAGAGCTGGGCTGGCATCGTCCCTTTCACACTGCCGTACCCTGGAAAGAACCTGCTAGATATTTCAGCTGAGATGAATCAACAGGTATGTTAACTTAGTGAGGTCTACTTACCACCCCGAGCATGTCTTCCATTAAATATATATTCTAGCTCATATTCTCGAAGACATGTGGGAACAGAGCTGGGCTACCGTAGCCAGGAAGGAACCTGCTAGATTTGTCAGCTGAGATGAATCAACAGGTATGTAATCTTAGCGAGGCTCTACCACCTCGAGCGCGTCTTCCATTGGACCTCTATCCTAGATCACATTCTTGGGGACATGGGGAGATAGAGCTTGGCTGGCATCGTGCCTTTCACACTACTGTGCCCAGGAAAGAACCTGCTGGATTTTTCAGCTGAGATGAATCAACAGGTACAACAAATTAGGCTGTAAAAAATGCTGAGAATCATGAATCTTTTCACATCCTGTCTGTTTATCCGTTGTAAAAACAGTATATACTCGTAGTGAAATATTGTTGCAAAGTGGTTTGGCAAAAGATATGTAATAAGGTTAAGCTTTACGTTCCGAATAAACATTTTTTTTTACCTGTCGATTTTCTGAACTTTGTCGTTATTCTCTTAGAAAAATCGCGGGTCTGTATTGATTTCGCAGATAAATCCCGAACAATGCTTGCCTCTCGTGTAATCTTCTAGTACAATTAATAAAAATAATGTAATCAAATTTCAGGGCTACACCCCACTGACGATGTTCCAACTGGCCGAAGAGTTCTTCGTCTCCATGAACATGTCCGCCATGCCAGCAGACTTCTGGCCCCTGAGCGTGATAGAACAGCCCCCAGACCGTCATATCCACTGCCAGCCCTCAGCCTGGGACTTCTGCAATAGACATGACTACCGGTAAGTCGTCTAAACTTGTCACAATCTATTTCTTAGCATCGTCTTGAGTGGATCTTGCCTCTGCACTGGGTATGTCAGCAGCCAAATTATCTCTTTTGCTTCTCATGAATTCATTCAATCATTATCATTAATTAATTTATTAAATTTTCCACGTTAGACATGTTTACAATACCACCACTGCTGATCCTTAAGAGGGGGTCGTACGAAATCCTCGAAAAGAGCATTCGGCGTTTAACAAATGCTGCTCACATTTCTCAATAAAATGGAATAAAATAAATGTAGTTATTATCTTAAAGAGTGTGTCTACAACTTTTGACTATTTAGAATCTCTAATTATTAAGGGTATAATAAATAAACCCACGCAAAGTTGACCCAAAATGAGAAAAACGTATGTCGCCGTTTAGTAAACTTTGTTAAAAAAATTCAATACTTTAGTTATAACATTACGTGATTCTAAAAGCCAGATAAATGGACTAGAAGTTTCGAGGTTTTTTATATTTTTCCTCTCAAAGGCAACACAGAAATTTTACCTTAAATTTAAACTATCGTAAAATTTCCATACATTCGCCATTGCTGTCAGAATTCTCCTTTCGATTAGACGCCGTGAGCGGCTCATCGGAGGCAGACGTGTCGCCGGTCGCTCCGTGTTGACAATTAAATTTGACAAATATTTTGACAGAAAATAGTGTACGTACACGAAAAACCATACCAGTGTAAAACTGTGCTCAAAATAAATAGGGTAAATCAAATATGTCAGGTGGAGATCCAATCTCATTTAAAGTTTAAAGGTGCATGGCTTGTGCATAAAAAATAAATAAAAATATATCACATTATTAAAGAAAATAACGAACACAACCGAATGAGTATAAATTATTTCATTCTAGTTCGGTTAAATTGAAAAAAGTTTCATGTTTTCTTTTACTCATTGGAATACATTTTCATTACGCTGGTATTAACAGTACGTCATTTTAAAAATATATATGACAGCACCTACGTCAAATTTTGTCAACCAAACTTCACAGGTTGTATGTAAACAATTACAATTTAATTTATCCATACATATTTAGATACTTATTAATCGATTCTTACTTAGAATAGAAAAAAGGGAATGCGAGCGGGTATAGGTATAGTGCTTCTGGTTCAAATTTAATTGTATATATAAAACAATGTCTCAATTTCATTAAAGATTTACTCTGTGCATACCGCGAATAGTGGGAACGTTTATCGACAAAAAGAGGCCAAACCTTTTTTTTCTTGACCAAAGCATGAAACTTGGCACAGTTGTTCCTTATATCAAAATAAGCCGATTAAGATCGGGAGCCTTCGGGAGCCTCCCCTGGGGCTCGGGAGGGGGTCAAAGTACCGCTTCACCCGGCTTGCTTTGAAAAATTCTAACATACCCCGTTTAGTTCATAGGTCATGTTTGGTATCGTTTTCGAGTAAATCAATAACGTAGAATTCATTTTTGGTACTAAAATTATAATTTAATGGTAAAAAAAAAAAAAAATGAAAAGTTTGAAATTTTCATCTATGATTTATAAATTCAAGTCATCATAAATGTGAAACTGTTTGCTTTTTCTACAAATAAAAAAATATGATATGAAAGCCTATTTAATATAGATTATGAATAATATAACTTTTACTAACGTTAAGTTTTAGAAAAAAAATCTTTAAGCCGCGCGGCGTCCCGACGCCGCGAGCGTAATTTTAAAATGCCTTTATTTTAAAAAACTCTATTAGAACCCGTTTAGTTATTAGGTCATGTTTAGTATCGTTTTCGAGTAAATAAATAACGTAGAATTTAGTTTTAGTACTAAAATGACCATTTAATGTTAAATGAAATTAAAAAAAAAAATCTGTGAGTTGCAAATTCAAGTCACCATAAACGGTTTGCTTTTTCTATAAATATAAAAATATGATATTAAAGCCTATTCACAAAGGATAGTACGCGTTCACCTATGCGAGCTTATACTGTGTGCGGGGAACGCGCCTCTTTCATATATTTGATCGCCAGTGTCAGAGGTGTGTTAATGCATAAATAGAAAAAGATTCATTATTATTGACTCCGGTGTCGACAACGGCAACACTCGGGTCGGGCCACACGATCTAAAGACCGACTGTACCTGTTATTTATTCATTGTAGTGAATCCTGTAAGAAATTTATATAATAGTATTTTATACAATCGTGATATAATACAAAACTTTTCAGTCGAGTACCATGTGTAGTACGGTACGAGAGTGAAAAGCTTAATTATATCACTATTGTATACAATACTTTTTCTACGAGTC
Source organism: Leguminivora glycinivorella (assembly GCF_023078275.1). Lineage (NCBI taxonomy): Eukaryota > Metazoa > Arthropoda > Insecta > Lepidoptera > Tortricidae > Leguminivora > Leguminivora glycinivorella. Next base: position 1,482,198 of record NW_025952828.1, read on the forward strand.
TATCTTCATCATCAATGGACGGAAATATCACCATTCATGCAAGTTAAAATTAATGTCAATAGAGTCGTTCACCGTTGTATCAACATCGAATTACCTAGCAACCATTTGTTTGTAATAACCGTCTCTGATTGGCCGATAACGCGACAGATAAAAAAAATGTGTTTCAGATGCAGGAAAATTTGCCAGATATCGCAAATTAGTATAGAAATTGTATGAAGTTCTATTTTTGAAATTATTATAGTTAACTAAAGTCAATTAATTATAATGAGCTTATTATAATTGAGTCGGAACTGCCATAGAGTATCCAACACTGAAAAGTTAGCACTTATAGTTTAGTCTGTGGTGTCCTAATTGACAGATTACTCATACTCATACTATACATTCCCTTCGCAGAGACATAGCTGGGTACATATGCATTATGCAACTACATAAAGAGGGCTCTACCCTCTTTATGCAGTTGCATCGGTGTTTGCAACCTGATTTACATTTACATCTTGTAACTTCTAAGCACTACTACTTCCTATACTACCTTCCTACTTTCTATACTGGCCACTTCAGTGTTGCCTGACTGGGATGGAAGGAAGAAGGAGACGAATGGGTACCACACTACCCATTCGTCTCCTTCTTCCTTCCATCCCCAAGAAGACGGACTTGGCAAATTTTGGTGTGGCACCAACGCCTGACTCCAAACAAGAACGCCCTAAGTCCCATTTCTCAAAACTGAAAGTTACAAGTTACAAGCGGAAGTCTCTTTGCAACTTGTCATATTAGACATTGACAACCAGTTGAAAATTGTAACTTGTAGCTTCGAGAAATGGGCCCCTGGTACACTGTGCGCAGTATATGCTGATGCAAGGCAGCCTCTGAAGGAGGTGTGTTCTCCAATTGTCGATCTTTTCTGGTACCTAAAGAGGTAGGTACTTCGACCACTCATTCACCGTTACGCAACGACTTGGTCTGAAACAATATGTGCATTATCATTTTAGAGTCTACAACTATCAAATTACAACTTTTTGGTGGATCACGTAACCTTCAGTATTACCCACTTACGTTACGTATCATACAAAATTATTACAAACTTCAGTAGAATCTGATTTGCCTCTGATATTGCTCCATCTTGTAATAGTTTGACACCTTGGGTGGCCTGGCTAAGCTTCAAAGCCAAAAGAAAACGTTTCTAGATTAGACATAGTATGGGATAGGTACGATAAACGCAGCTTGAAACGATCAACAAGGAAGAAACATGGCCACCCAAGACTTCAAACTATTACGAGATGGAGCAATATCATAGATAGGCTAATCAGATTCTACTAAAGTTTGTAATTATTTTGTATGATAGGTAAGTGTGTAATAGTGAAGGTGATCCACCAAAATGTTGTAATTTGACAGTTGCAGAATCTGTTTAAATAAAATGACAATGCACATATTGTTTCAGATCAAGGGTCCTTACGCAGCAGTGAATGAGTGCCGGAAGAACCTCTTTACTAGAAAAAATCGACACTTGGAGAACATACCTCCTTCCGAGGCTGCCTTACTTCATCATATACTGCCATTTGTCTAAGACTGGGGCTAAAGACATGCCAACCACACCCTTGCTGCCGACGCATTAGGACACCACGGACTCCACTGCCGGTCTAGTGCTGGCCGAATTTTGTGACACGCTGCACTTAACGATTTAATCCACAAGGCTCTCGGCACAGCGAACATACCGACAACCCTCGAACCTGTCGGCTTGTCAGCAGCAGACGGAAAGCGGCCTGATGGTTGCTCGCTTTTGCCTTGGTTTCTGGGACGACCCTTGGCGCGTGACCTGTATGGATACCTTGGCTCCGTCCAACGTCTAACGTTCGGCCCAGAAACCAGGGACTGCTGCTGCAAAACGCCCAGTTTAAACGCGCAAATATGCATTTTTAAAAAACAATTACATATTTGCGGCAATTGCATTTGAAACATTTGGACCATGGTCATTAGACACCAAGCAGTTCGTGAAGGAAGTTTCCACCAAACTTGTCTGGGCGTTTGGTGACATACGCATAGGCTTTTACATCATATTTTTTATTTAAAGAAAAAGCAAACAGTTGACATTTTTGTTGACTTGAATTTGCAAATATAGATGAATATTTTTTTTTTATTTATTTACCATTAAATTATAATTGTAGTACCAAAACTAAATTCTTTGTTATTAATTTACTCGAAAACTATATCAAACATGACCTAATAGCTAAACCGGGTCTAATAGAGTTTTTAAAATAGAGGTATTTTTAAATTACGCTCGCGGCGTCCCGACGCCGCGCGTCTTAAAGTAATTTTTTTGTCGAACTTAACGTTTGTGAAGGTGGATAAAAGTTATATTTTTTATAATCTATATTAAATAGGCTTTCATATCATATTTTTTATTTATAGAAAAAGCAAACAGTTTGTCATTTATGATGACTTGAATTTGTAAATCATGGATGAAAATTTCAAATTTTTTAATTTTTTTTAATTTTACTTACCATTAAATCATAATTTTAGTACCAAAAATGAATTCTACGTTATTGATTTACTCGAAAACGATATCAAACATGACCTAATAGCTAAACGGGGTCTAATAGAGTTTCTAAAATAAAGGCATTTTAAAATTACGCTCGCGGCGTCCCGACGCCGCGCGTCTTAAAGTAATTTTTTTGTGGAACTTAACGTTAGTAAAGGTGGGTAAAAGTTATATTATTCATAATCTATATTAAATAGGCTTTCATATCATATTTTTTTATTTGTAGAAAAAGCAAACAGTTTCACATTTATGATGACTTGAATTTGTAAATCATAGATGAAAATTTCAAACTTTTCATTTTTTTTTATTTTATTTACCATTAAATTATAATTTTAGTACCAAAAATGAATTCTACGTTATTGATTTACTCGAAAACGATACCAAACATGACCTATGAACTAAACGGGTTATGTTAGAATTTTTCAAAGCAAGCCGGGTGAAGCGGTACTTTGACCCCCCCTCCCGAGCCCCAGGGGGGAGGCTCCCGAAGGCTCCCGATCTTAATCGGCTTATTTTGATATAAGGAACAACTGTGCCAAGTTTCATGCTTTGGTCAAAAAATTTAAGGTTTTTCAATAAACTCCCCAGCTAGAACACGTAACCGTAAGTTGAAAACAATAATAAATTATAAAGTACCTAAATACATCGTTGTTTAGAAAGCGCTTGTTTTGAATGGCACTTCTCCACTCAACTAGACCAAATATTCATGGAATACCAGCTGGTGACCAGCATAAAATGACTATGAACGGCCGTGCAAAAATATCTGATTTTCTATAGGGGGCCATAAGTATATGACGACATGTTCCCGGCAAAAATTGGTGATGCTCCGTGACCGTCAAAAACATCGTCTCTCTTTCTAGCGTCTCGCGAGCGTAGCGTCGGGCCAACTGTATGGAAAAAGCCGCCGCGTCAGCCCGGCTTAGTCATACAGTTGGCCCGACGCTACGATCGCAAGACGGTAGATGTGAGAGGGTCCTTATCCGGATAAATATCTGATCGGGTCGCTTAAAATTTTTTGATTTGATTCCTTATAAAAACCTAAATTACACTCTCATCCGCATAAATATCTATCCATTGTTAAAGCAAATATATATCTTACGGGCTAGAAATCATTAATATGTAATTAATTTGCAATAACAAACCCTACTTAGTTGCCTTACAGCCGTAAGTTGTATGAGGTGATTTGACAGTTCATGAAAACGGTGTAGACTTATTGTCATTGGATATGTCTGTCTCATCTGTTTTTAAATTATGACAAGTAAACTTATTATATTAGTCATACTTGTTATGGAGAATTTTTGGCCAAAAGCTGCACTTTTGGATGGAAGCAAGCCGCTTTGCATGGTGATAGTAGACATCATAGTAAACGATTTTTTCCGAGGATATCGAAATTTCATCCCTTAGGAAACCGAGCGTAGTGAGGTGTTTTATGAAAATAAAAAAAATTCTATCTTTTTATTGTATCGTCCGATTTTGACAAAACGTATCTCAAATGAAATATATTGCTTTATATAATTAAAAAAAAATGAAACAAAAATTATTTTAAAAAAGTAAGAAAAAAATTAAAAAAAGTAAATTTACGTCTCGCACTGAATAACTTCAAATAATGACAGACAAAATGTACAATGTCGATATATGAGTTTCTTAAAATCAAAGACAGATAAATTCATAGTTGAAAACTAAAGACCACATCGAAATCGGATTAGCATTTCTTAAGATACAAGTTGCCAAAGTTGGGAAAATTTGCTTTATATGGCCACTTTGAAATTCCTTTGCCAGAAAGTCAGAAATAATATATTTTTCTTACACAGAAAAGTACATAGTGATAGTAGAACTCAAAATAATGTAAAAAATTCCGAGGATATCATAATTTCATCCCTTAGGACGACGAGCGTAGCGAGGTCTGTTACGAAAACCGAAAAAAAAAATCTAATTTTTTTGTGCGTCGTCCGCTTTTGACAAAACATATTTCAATTGAAAGGTATTGCTTTATGTAACTTAAAAAAAATATTGAAAAAAAAATTGGGAAAAAAATGTAAGATTTTTTTAAAAAAAACTTCAATTTTCGTATCACACTGAATAACTGCAAAAAACGGTAGACACGATGTATAATCTATAAGGGATGAAATTATGATATCCTCGGAATTTTTTATTTTATTTTGAGTTCTGCTGTCACTATGTAATTTTCTGTGTAAGAAAAATATATTATTTCTGAGTTTCTGGCAAAGGAATTTCAAAGTGGCCATATAAAGCAAATTTTCCCAACTTTGGCAACTTGTATCTTAAAAAATGCTAATCCGATTTCGATGCGGTTTTTAGTTTTCAACTACGAATTTATCTGTCTTTGATTTAAGAAAACTCATATATCGACATTGTACATTTCGTCTGTCATTCTTTGAAGTTATTCAGTGCGAGACGTAAATTTACTTTTTTTATTTTTTTTCTTACTTTTTATAATTTTTTTTTTTAATTTTTTTTTAAATTACATAAAGCCAAGCAATTACATTACCTTTCATTTGAGACACGTTTTGTCAAAATCGGACGATACAATAAAAAGATAGAATTTTTTTCATTTTCATAAAACACCTCGCTACGCTCGGCTTCCTAAGGAATGAAATTTCGATTTCCTCGGAAAATATCGTTTACTAAGACGTCTACTATCACCATGCAAAGCGGCTTGCTTCCATCTAAAAGTGCAGCTTTTTTTTTCATAACTAGTATGACTATATTGCAAGGCTTCTGATACTAGCCTTTATACAAGTTTTTATTCAACGTGCCTTGTTAGTAGGTAGGTATGTTAGTTTGAGTCAAAACGTAGAAGCTAAATTTGACCCACTTTCCGGTTTCCGATTGAGCTGAAATTTTGCACACATAAATGTAAATCAAGTGACAATGCAATATTATGGTATCATGGAGCTAATCTGATGATGGAGCAGAAAGGTGATCATAGGAACTCTGTTATGAAACGTCGTATCCCCATTGAGTCAGGGTTTTTTAGAAATGTCTCGGAGAGCAATAGATAATTGTTGAATGAAAGGTAATGTCGGCGATAATAGCTTGTGCCAAAAATGAAATTTTTGCAAAAAAAAAAACTAATTATAAATTGGGAGGTGTAATTTTTTATTATCTCTTAAATAGCATTAAGAAGAAAAACTGATCAAGAGCGCGTCAGTGTAGGGTTCCGTAGTTTCCGACATTTTACATAATGACAATTTAATAAATACCGTAATTTGGGGTGAAAAGGGTTCCGGGGGTATATAATGTTATTATATTTCTAATGTATATAATGTTACATATTCCTTCTATTTTCCGCAATCAAAGTAGGAAAATAATATATTTACAGTTTCATGTCTGTCAAAGTTGACGTTCAAATTTATTGGATTTTTACTTATTTTAATCGTTCATTATCCTTTTGAATGTGTATACACTTCTAAAGTTTATGTATAACAGAAAATCATAAGACATATTTTCATTTTTATAATGGTTTTCATGAAGAAAGCGATGCAACTGTGTTGGGGAATTTTTACGGGATGAATAAATATCCGCGGCCTGAGGGGTGAATGGGATCAGGAATGGGGGAATCGGGTCACAAAGGGGTGAATAGGTTTACGAAGGGGGGATTAGGGTCGGATGAGGGGTGAATTGGGATGCATGGTATGGTCAATGCTTGTCACATTGTATAAAAGATATATAACTTGTTACCTAAAGTGATATTTTTATGAATGACCTCTCTGTATATGGACGCAATTTATACGTCAATGTATTGCTTCGTAGTTAGACTAGATACAATAAATTAACACTTAGAAATATTAATCACACTTCTGTCAACCTCTACGTTTCTACTTAAGTCCGCAAAAATCACCCATGGTTGCTATAATATAAACGGATTACTTTAAAATAAAAATCATAAGTATGAAACTATACAACTAGGAAAGAAATAAAATTATTTTTAACCGACTTCAAAAAAGGAGGAGGTTCTCAATTCGACTGAATGTTTTTTTTTTTTTGTATGTATGTTACTCGATATCTCCGAGAATTGTGGACCGATTTGCAAAATTTTTTTTTTGATCGTACGGGTATAATCCCGAGATGGTCCCATTGGCACCAAGTCGGGGTCTGATGATGGGATCCTGGAGAAATGGAGGGAAATCTTCAAATGTTATAGGCACATGTAATGTTTTTAGTGTATTTTTCAAAGGTACACTAGTATTTACGCCTGATGGTAATAATTTTATGTGGCTGAGCTGATGATGGAAGGTCAACTCCTCAATGGTTAGGAGTTAAAGGATAATTCTTTCACTAGTGTGCATATATTCGGACTGATACATATAATATCAATAGGAACCACTAAAAATCAACAAATAAATAAACTTTTTACCAAAAAAAAATAAAACCGCCTTCAAAAATAAGCGCGTTACAAAACACGTAGAAACTAAAAAGCAAAAAATAATAAACCTTTGAATTCAGATTTCTTATCGTATTGCAATAATCTAAACATCCAAATTATAAACAAATCAATTATTTTTGGAGTCGGTACCAGCCTGTGTATGGTTGGGTGGGGCAAACAGGCAATAGCAAGGCGACGAACAGCCGACTACAAAAATAATTGATTTGTTTATAATTTGGATGTTTAGATTATTGCAATACGATAAGAAATCTGATTTCAAAGGTTTATTATTTTTTGCTTTTTAGTTTCTCCGTGTTTTGTAACGCGCTTATTTTTGAAGGCGGTTTTTTTTTGTTAAAAAGTTTATTTTATTGAATAATTTTTGATTTGTTCTTTTTCAAGTTCATATAAATAATAAATTTTAAATTCGCTCAAAGGTTGGATGAGATCCCTTATAGGGATAAGATCGCCTTTGTACGTCATAACTATACTGTATTTTTATGTCCTAACTTGTCTTATGTACAATAAAGTGTCCACATACATACATACATATATTTAAATAGATATCATACACGAAAGAAAAAAACGACAAGGCCCACGGTGGCTGAGCCGGAAATCGAACCCGGGCCTTCAGCTTACGCAGCTAACGTTATTACCACTAGGCCACCAGGCCAGGTTAAAAAAACCGGCCAAATGAGAATCTATTTTCGCACAATTGTAAAACTAAATTATTTTTACTAGTTACCTCCAAAATACCAATTAAAATTGGGCTACATAGTACATCGTTTTCTGAAGATTTTGGGTTCATGGGGTCGGAACGGGTATAAACTAACGTAATTTATAGTGAATATGGCCAAAACCGACTTTTGAACGTCGATAGCAGTTTTTTTATATGTGCCATGCTAATTTTTTACACAAAAAATCTTCCGACAGTGTGAACTTTGGTTTGTCTTTGAAAATATGACGTTTTATTTAGTAATTTTCGTTCACCCTAACGTTGGGGTGAATAGGGTCGGGAAGGGGGTGAATAGGGAAAAGTGCTAGGGTTGACTCTTTCGGATTGCGAACAAAATATCACGTGTCATATGTCACGAGCGTATTATATTTATTTGACCAAAAAAATAAGGATTTAATATGTTATGAGTAGTCGGTAATGAAATCTACACATATCATAACGCTTAACCAACCTCTACAGTTAGATGGTGCTCTGACGCGGTGAATAAGTAAGTATGGTCGTGGGCAGTGCGGATAAAGTGTCAAAATAAAAGCATAGTTTGTTGCTATTTTTCATGTTTAAATAAACTTCTAAACTAACGAAGTGGGTATTAAAGTAAAAGGTTCACAGTGAATATTAGCTTGCCAGAAATGTGTTTATCTATACCATTGTATTGAATTTTGTATCATAAAGTCAAACTAGGTATTTACTACTAATGATTTACTCTGTGGGGTGTCTTTGATCACTTGCATGGGGTAACATTGACCATAATGACACATAGTTGATTATTGTCTGATTATGTCACGGTACTTGTTGAGTTGAGGCTGATAATTGGATCTCTTCTTATGATAAATATTGAAACAATTGCAAATAAAGTTGGTTTTTTGAAGATGGTAATTTTTATTCTTGATCAAAGTAACCTCAAAATAGCGTTAAAGAGTTGTAATATTTGACTTTGCGAACCATTTTTTTTATCTTTTCTTGAGATAAAATACTTTTGTAAGGAATTACATTCGATTATCATTAAAAAAAATATAGTGTATCAAAGTAACCCCAACTTCAGTTTAAGTTTGATCACATCTTTTTTTTTCTGCGTACATTATTTTATTTATTTATTTATTCTTTATTGCACATAAAACACTAAGTACAAATGGTGGACATAATGCCTTAAGGCCTTCTCTACCAGTCAACCACTGGGTTAAAAAGAAACATTTGATACGTGCAGGCATCGTGACAGAAAACAATAATCCTGATATCACTTATTTTGTTACCTTTTTAGATTTTTAGCAGGAAAAGACTTAAAAAGTTGATGGTCCCATTTTTTTCTTTCTTAGTTACGTTACGTTGACCAACTTTGGAATTTATGGTTCTCTTACTCCTACATTTAATGGGTAAAAATACCCATTAAATGTAGAAACTAGAGAAGTTTAAATTCCCAAATCGGTCAATGTAACCCCAGTTTACGGTAGACACCGTCAACCTATTCTAATAATTATCTTTTTATTTGAAAGAAAATTCGTTACGATACTAAAATATGCAATCTAAGATAAAAATGCTTTTCATATAGTTAGAAACTTAGTTCAGATTTTTTTTGTACAACTTTTAAAAATTGTTCTACATATCAAGTTCAAAATAATTTTCCTAGAAAGTCTTATTAAAATTCTGCTTTTGAGATTTTTTCATATTTGAGAAAACAGCCCTTATGGCCTGAAATACGGCATACGGCAGTGATATTGACATTGACATATGCTTTTTCGTATTTTGATGGTATTTTGACTGCACTGTATTTTTTGCCATGCTAATTTGAACCTTATCTTTGAGCGATGTTTTTTAATTTTCAGTTACATCACAGATGTTTATGACATGACATCTAGGTATTTAGCCATTTAAAAGAAACTACAAGGGGCTTTACAGACGTGGCGACTGCAACTGGTACAGGGCCTAAGCCATAATTTAAAATTATATTGTGATTTTTATATGTATTTGTGTTTTATTTAATACTAAGTATGAGTTTCAACATTTTCAACTCTAGGAACTGAAATTAAGAGAAGAGACTCGGAAATTGGGTAAGATCAAGAGTCTGATGCAGATGGCGATGGCGGTATCGGTATTAGATAAGATATGCGATACTAGCTCTGTACTCTATTCATTAGGTTTAATTTTATACACATGCTTTATTTTTGTATTAAAATAAATGATAAAAAACCTAACGACCAAAAAGAATAAAGAAAATATCTGATAGTCTTTAATACAACCCGTATATACGTAATGCGCAGCACAGGCAGGCAATTATGGTCGCGCGATAAGTGATAAAATAGCAGGCCGTCCCTATCGCACTATTTCTAAGTGCGATAGGGACGGCCTGATTTTTTATCGTCTATCGCGCGACCATGCTTCCCGTACAGGCCTCTGAAGACCTGCAGGGCAATCATGGTCGCGCGATAAATGATAAAACATCGTGCCGTCCCTATCGCACTTACAAATAGTGCGATAGGGACAGCCTGATGTTTTATCATTTATCACGCGACCATAATTGTCTGCCTTCGGCCTTCACACGCGTCTTTGATTAATGTTTTGCAGAGATAGGCAGGCTGACGATTTTTTATCTAAATGTAGAAAAGTAACGCAAAATGAAGTGCAAAGTAATTTGAAATACACCTAGGTAAACAATCAACTGGGTAAGGAACGTTATCTACATATTTAGGTAAGTAAATTAAATTCACATGAGACATGAACAGAGAAGGAAAGCTAGATGACGCGTATTCTTTCTCTGTCTTCTTGTATGCTACCCTTTTTAGAGTTTTAATTTCTCGAAGGAGGTCAGTAGTTGACTACAAACTCAAAATAACACTCTTGAAAAAAATTAAGGGTCACTGACCTTTCACAGTAAATTGAGGTAGTGTGAGTGAAGGGTGTTTGTGTGTGTAATGGGGTAATTTGACAGATTCTGAAAATTCTCCCTGCTCTACCCCCTCTTAAGTAACATCCAGACCATCTAATCCATTGTCCGTATCGATGAAATCCAACTACATATCAAGAATATGTGGAAATTGAAAATTAAAACATTTTTATTACCAGTTTAAAAGCAGCAAAAATAAGAAAGAGTCGAACGAAGCTATCCAAATTAATAGATGTCATTGATATCAGAATGCTTTTTGAAGCATTATTTATTTTTATATCCGTAACATCCGTGAATGGACTGGAACCGTAGATGGGCGTTTTCCAAATTAAATCCCGAAATGGGTCCTAATTTTTTTTTTCTTTTACGTCACGATTTTAGTATGAACTTTCTACGAGCGTGACGTATTGGAAACTCGAATTTTGTACGGAAAATTTGGGACACATTTTTTATCTTCGGGATCGAATCAACTCGTGATTCTGAGAAGAATGAGCCCAAACACGTCCAGATCTGGTGAAATTCGATATTTGGGATTTAATTTGAAAAACGCCCAGATGCCGATAAGCTATTCAACCTCGCCAAAGATAGGGCAAAATGTGCGAAGCTGACTGCTAACCTTCTACTTTACTTTCTTCTCTCTCTCTGCTTTCTTCTACTAGTTGAAGAGGCACTTGAGAAGAAGAATATATATTTTTTTTAATCGGAAATATCTTGCAAATTGTACAAATATTAGCTTCTAATTTTATCTTCATAATTTATCTTTATGTTACAGCATCAAAATGTGCACCCACGTGGACATGAAAGACTTAATCACCGCCCACCACGAGATGGCGCACATCCAGTATTTCCTGGCATACAGGAACCAGCCCAAGGTGTTCAGGGACGGGGCTAACCCAGGTCAGTCTTATTATAGTCTTGTCAACCGGATTATGACAGTAGCTAAGAACAGCAAACTAAAGTATGGTATCCCTATGCCCTTTGAAACGAACATAAAACAGGAATGTACCAATCATAATATATCTTGTCACTAAAAAAGGCGGCAAAGTTTAAAAATCGAGGGCTGCAACACTGGGGATATGTGCGTCTTTGTTTAGTCAATTTTGACTAAAAATGAATACCGTGTCAGGCTAACATATAACAATGTTTCAGTGGTTAAAATTATTGAGTAAATATGCGGCTGTCAAACACAGCCGCATACTCAAGTGTTTCAGTTTTCCCCAGTGTTGCAGCCCTCGATTTTTAAACTTTGCCGCCTTTTTTAGTGACAAGATATGATTGGTCGTCTATGCTTTATATTTGTATCAGAATAAACTAAGACGACAAAGGTGTATGCGGGGTAAGCAAAAGCATGGAAGACAGACCCAAACGTTAACTCATTATTTACAACGATTTGCGAAATAAAAAATATCCGACCCCGGCTCAATTTGAAATAAAAATAACGTATGTAAGTTCATAGACAATTATGAATATGTATAATCAATGATACATTCGATAATGTTATCTAATTGTGTTTGAATATTTTTATGCACGAAAGCCTTTCATAATAATATGACGCCTATGAATTTGCGACGGCAAGTGCAAACGTAATGCAATATTGCTAAGACAGTTTTCTCAGGCGTTTAGGTACATGAACATGATGAGAATAAATATTAAAAATTGTATCCATAGCTTTTGCCGTTTAATGGTAAGGAATGCCCGTTTGTTTCCCCGCGGCTTCGCTCGCGTTATAAAGAGACAAAACGTCTATTCGTCGCTCCGTTTTGCCGTGAAAGACGGACTACCAAACAGACACATACACTTTCCCATTTATAATATTAGTACAAAGCACAGGTACAAAGTAATTGGGTAGTACCAAGGTGTGGAATTTATAGGATGTCTTGTGTTTCGTGACCGTGCAAAATAGTAAAAAAGTCAAACAGCAACATTATTTATTCGAACATTCAACACATCATTTGAACTAACAAGACCAACGCCATAATAACGACTGCCAACCCATGTTCTGCCCCGTGGTTGCAAAGATCAGTATCGCAGGAACAGTAGGTGACAAACAGGTCCCCGTTGCCAGGCTTGCGTTGGCAGTTCTTCTCGTTTGGACCGTCTTCGATGTAGCCGCATTGACGAACTACTCGAACTTTGCCGTAGACTGTAATAGAAAGATTATAAAGTTTAGGCACTTTTCTAACAAAAACAGACTATGAAATTAGTCTTATGCTGAAGTTTTGAAAAGTGATCTGTATTTAGTTATCACACATTTTCTTATACAAGACGTAATTGAGTAATTAAAGCATTCTATGCACTTTAGAGTCATATTCGACAGTAAAAAAACATGTTTTTAAATATGACAACGCCCTGGCCGCTCCTGGGGCCTGGGCCCTGCCACCGCTTCTAAAAGTACGTGACATGGCTAGCGCCCGCGCGCGTTTCCAGCGCCGCGCGCCGCCCAATTGGTCGCCCTAGACCATTAACGTGGCAAGGCCGTATGTTTTTATGACCATCAGCCATAAGCGTTTAGCTCACAGACATTTCGCACATAAATTCCGAAAAACTATTGGTACGAGCCGGGGTTGGAACCCGCGACCTCTGGATCGAAACGAAAGCCGCGTGCTCTTACCGCTCTACGTCACCAGCGCTTTTATATTTTACTATTCTAGTATTCTATTAATATTATTAGCGAGGAGGTTGACCACAACCAGGCTAAAAAGGGCGATATTATATTAGGTGTACAAAGTAAATACTCACTCTCCATCTTAATAGATCTGCAGATGGTCGGTTCAGACACGTTTATATGGTCAGGGGGGTCACGGAGCGAACAGTTGACCACCCCGAGGCTGAAGGGGTCAAACTCCTCCCCGCATCGGGGGTCAAAAGCGCTGTTACAGTCGTAGCAGAAGATGGAAGACGCTGGAAATAAAAAAACAATAATTATTCTCTTTCTAGCTTTTGCCTACAAAATTCCACCCCCCCATTTTAGTTAAGTGTGTGTGTGGGGGGGGGGGGGGTTAGAAAAAGACAAAAAGTAGCCTATGTCACTCTCCATCACTTCAACTATCTCCACTTAAAAACTCACGTTAATTTGTCGCTCCGTTTTGCCGTGAAAGACGGACAAACAAACACACATTTTCCCATTTATAATATTAGTATGGATATATTGTAATGTGTTACTGTAGTGATGTTTATTAAAGCCAAGTTCAACCGCGCATGTCGATATTCTGAGACTACACGTAGGGCTTCGTCCTGATCGACCTGATATCCAATATCAATTGTTAAAAAAATTTGATTCAATGTTTTTGTGTTGATACATATTTGATATACCGGGGTCTTGGTATACTCTTGGGTCGACGTCCGTTTTTCGTCACGTACCTAAATTTGTCCGATTCTTTTTTCGTCAGCCATTCTTCATTCGTCAACTTAGTCTGCAGTCATTATCGTCTTTGACCATAATCAGTTGACCTTTTTCTTATTTCGACTCAATAGTTTTTCGTCATTTCGTATTTGGTCATATTCTAACTTCGTACTGACCTAAGAAAAAACACGCAATACATAGATTTAACAGCGAACATGACGAAAGAAGGTTATGACGAGTAAAGAACGAAACGGATTAAGATAGAGATGAACAACGAAATTGGCCGTAGTTGAGAAGGACCATCGACGATCGTGACGAATAAAGAATGGCTGACGAAAGCAGAATTTGAATAATTTAGGAACGTGACGAAAAACGAACGTGTCGACCTAAGAGTATACCGGGTCTTTGGGTGCCAAAATGGACAAAACTATTTATTAAGTACATAAATACGCAAGTTATAATTCTGATCGGATGTCAAGGTAACATCTTATCAACATTTTTTATTGCAATACAACCTTCACACATTGTTATATATTATAGGCCTGTGGTATTTAATAACTCATTTCATTTCACACTTTGATTTGGTCATAGTTTTTTTGTATTTGGCTACTTTACGAGTGCATACAATCATTTTCGTAATAGCAAAGAGGATCGAGTATTATAGAGAGTTACTGTCAAAGTAAAAATGTGTAATCACAGTGCATATACTGCCATCTCTCGACACAGGCTTAAAACTTTTGACCCTCAGTTTTGACAATTTCGCCCATGTTCTTAGATTGATATGTGTTAAAATGTCAAAAATTAATATTAGCGCCATCTAGCCGAGCGTCCCCCAAAGGTGTAATGCCACCTAGGCCACCGTACCTTTTTCTATATGGTTCTGAGGTACCTACTTTTTTTTGGACTTTATCTGTCTATACGGAGTTATATATGTCTTTGGTAATAGTAATGAAACTTTATGAGTATTGGAAAGAAATGAATATGCACTATTTATATGATTGTTCAATTCTCGGTAATTATTGAGAGGCATAGAAGTACAGTATGAGTTTGTAATACGTTAATGGCGTAATCGACAAGGAAAATTACATTTATTAGCAGTGTTTCCAAACGTTTACTTATTAGATCAAAATAGTACATTACGATACTAGTGCGAAAAAACGGAAGTTCGAAACGAGTGGCGATAAATTAAAATACGACCGAAGGGAGCGAATTTCCTTTTCGCACGTGTTTCGTACGACGTTTTTCAGTACAATGGCCATCCGAAGTTTCGACCTGGCATATAATGAACCACTTCTCGCACTAGTGCGTGAAAAAAACACCATCTGTACTGAAAAAGAATTTTTCTCAAACATGCAATGAATATTGTCTTTACGTTCCTTAAAATGGGCTGGGAACTATCGCTTTTTGGGCGCAACAACTCGAGAGGACTGTAAAGGGATTTCATATTATTTTTTAGGCCTAGGCCTGCAAAGTAACTTTTTTTATAAAATATTGTCCTTTAGAGCATTTTTTTTTTATTTCATTGTATGTTTGAGAAAAGCACTATACATGCCTCGGCGTGAAAACGGATTCCCGGCCTCGTATCCCTATCCGGCCTCGCTCGCACGCTCGCTCGGCCATATATACCCACTTGGCCGGAAATCCTCATTTTCCCGGCCTCTGATGTAATGTACTATTAAAGTCAAAAATGACTTACCATACTGAACACAACTGATAAAAACCAACAAGATCACCCCCACATCGCACACAGACGCCATTGCTACCCTTGCCCTACTGCTAGCGAACACCAGTTTGAATTAGGGCGACGCAGCTAACTTAATTAGTGTATTGATTGAGCCAACGTTAGAAAATCGTATGCTATGATGATGATGTCCTGACCGATTTCCTCTCAAATTACGGGCGTCCATTGCATGCTGTGACTGGTTACTTTCAGCTGGACAGTATACCCCTTTGCCCTAACAAAGAAACAATAACTTTGTACCTTTTTTGAGAAAGATTTGCGCTATTGAGGTTCTACTTCTTTGCAAGGAATTACATACTACAGGCAAGTTGGCAACATTTTTCACAGCATCACCAATAAAACTCTTATTTTAAACGTCTAAGGCTCAGTTGAACCACCGAAAATGGAGGGGTTAACCCGGGGTCAACCCACCATTTTATATGGAATTTGACAGTTGACAGCCCGGCTGCCCTATGCAGAAATCAAGTATCTGCTTTTTGCCAAATTTTACAGTAGAGCGAAAAAACGATTTTGTTTTATTTTTCCTGATTATATGCTTATTAATTAATTGATAGCCTTTTAAACAGACGAACTTTATTATACTAGATATCATTAATAGTGTACTATAATTTTTTCTTCAAAATGGTTAGCACAATCATTTTAAAATACAAAAACAGCTTTCTGCGTAGAATGCGATAAGAAAATTTTAAAGCTTTTCTACAAGAAAGCAAGTATCTTGAACTGTTTTCATTTAGCTTTGGTAGGCTTCTTATTTTTAACTGTATCTAAAACAAAAACTACAGAACGAATTTTCATGCGGTTTTCACCAATAAATAAAATGATTCTGCGGAAAGGTTTTGGTATATAATTTGTTGATATCTTGTTTAAATTGGTTGAAATATCTCAATTTTTGCTAATCAAGTCGGACAAAATTCTGCTGGCTGAGAGCTTTAATCGAAAACGCTGCCCAAACTGTTTGAGCTGTATCAAAACAATGTATCGCGAAATTGTGTATCTTTCATAGAAATACAAAAAAGTCAGTAATAGCATATGTCTATCTTTTAAGGATAAATAACTATAACCATTTTTATGACAGCCCCGTGCGCAGCCGGGGCGGGCCGCTAGTAGATAGGTACCTATATGTATACAATGTATACATTTTAGATAGATGCCTTTAATGTAGTGTATGTCATGCTTGTGTAAATTAGGTTTTAATATAAATGCAATATTGGAGTAATACACGGAAAAGAAGCTCTGGTTGTGTTTGAATGCAAGTTGTTAATCTTAAGAAAGATTATAGGTTTAAGAGGTTTATCTGTCACGAAGAGTTCAAAAATACTCCTGAAACTTAATGAAGTACTTACGTTGTGGGAGACTATTTAAATAATAAAAAAACCTCGAAAGCGATTTCCCGTGGAACGCACAATATTAATCAAGTACAGTAGGTAGGTGCCTAAATACTCGGAAGACAAAAAAATAATGAAAGTTATAGTCTTCCTTAATTATAATATCTAATAGGGAACTTGATTGTAGTTAAAATAAAATATTTTATACCATGCACGAAATAAAGCATAAGAATTATGAGATAAGCCAGGGTAGAAATATATGTATAAAGTTACTGAGTTGACCGTGACGTCACTCAATTCAATGTCATATAAATTCCATTATTAGCAAGTCTTTCAAATTCGTTTTGACAGTTCTTAAAAAGAAGCTGATTTGAGTACGAGGCTAGTAGCCTATTTATCAACTAACCAACATGCAATAATTATGTAAACGTGTGTTCGTTATATGTATTTTCGTATTTTGTATAAAAGAAGTTACATATTAAATAAGACAAGTTCCTTGTGCTTTTACTGTTTAGATACATCTGGTTGTTTTTTAATACTAAGAAAATTTCTACCCGAAACCCAAATTAATACATGTATTAGTAATTACAAGCTTTTGACATCATAACAAAATGATAGACGCCGAAGTTAAGTAACTTCGCAATGAATATAAATAGTTCTACGCTGAAGTCAAGTAACTTATCAATAAATATCAATATTTCTACGCTGAAGTCAAGTAACTTCGCAATCAATATCAATATTTCAACTCTGAAGTCAAGTAACTTAGCCATCTAATATGAATTGCAAGTATCTTTCGCAAGATACTCGATTTCAAGATAGAAATAGGGTAGATACTTGACTTTAGCGTAGAATACCCCGTTAAAAAAAGATACTTGAATTTTTTAAAGTTCTGTATTTTGAAAAATATACATTATAAAAATTTCAAAAAAATACTAAAAGATGTATTTTGAAAAACTGAATCGAAAGATGTAAAAAACCATTTTTTGGAAAATTTTGAGATACTTGATTTCTGCGTAGGGCAGCCGAGCCTACTAACCTTGAGTTAAGCAGGTGGTGCAACCTGGCCCTAATTTCTATGACATTATGTCGTTTACTTCAACCCTTGCCTTTGCCGTGGGGCAGTAAAAATCGCTGCCAACCTAGGTTAGCCTGGCTCTGACTATTTAAAATATTCCGTTTTGTATCATTATTCAACATTCGCTGTGCCTATCGCTAGATTGTTGGATAATCCAGGCGATTCTTACATATTATATTAGCTACGTAACATTATAGGCTTTAGGTAATTTTCTATGCTTTATGCACAGTTATAGTATCACTAGCTTGCCCGCGGCTTCGATCGTGTTAGAAAGAGACAATAGTAGCCTATGTCACTTTCCAACCCTTTAACTATCTCCATTTAAAAAATCACATCGATTCGTTGCTCCGTTTTGCCGTGAAAGACGGACAAACAAAGACACACACTTTCCCATTTATAATATTAGTATGGATGTCGCAAGTATTTTGTAATAAGACATTTCTTCACCTATATTTATTGGGAAATGGTCTAAGGATTAACAATTCGTCCATTTTTTTAGGGTTCCGTAGTCAACAAGGAACCCTTATAGTTTCGCCATGTCTGTCTGTCCGTCCGTCCGTCCGTCCGTCCGTCCGTCCGTCCGTCCGTCCGTCCGCGGATAATCTCAGTAACCGTTAGCACTAGAAAGCTGAAATTTGGTACCAATATGTATATCAATCACGCCAACAAAGTGCAAAAATAAAAAATAGAAAAAAATGTTTTATTAGGGTACCCCCCCTACATGTAAAGTGGGGGCTAATATTTTTTTTCATTCCAACCCCAACGTGTGATATATTGTTGGATAGGTATTTAAAAATGAATAAGGGTTTACTAACATTGTTTTTTGATAATATTAATATTTTCGGAAATAATCGCTCCTAAAGGAAAAAAAGTGCGTCCCCCCCCTCTAACTTTTGAACCATATGTTTAAAAATTATGGGAAAAATCTCAAAAGTAGAACTTTATAAAGACTTTCCAGGAAAATTGTTTTGAACTTGATAGGTTCAGTAGTTTTTGAGAAAAATACGGAAAACTACGGAACCCTACACTGAGCGTGGCCCGACACGCTCTTGGCCGGTTTTTTTTTATGTTTTTAGAGTATGTAATATTTAAAAACGCTTCTTCTCATAATAGTTATTTGTTATACAAGGGGGCAAAGTTGTATTTTAACGCCGAGTGTGGAATTGAAAAACGAGCAAGTGAAAGGATTCTATAGTTGAACCACGAGCGAAGCGAGTGGTTCGAGAATAGAATCCTGAACTTGCGAGTTTTTTAACACACGAGAAGTAAAATACATTTGCACCCGAGTGTAACACAAAACTTTTCCCCTCACTATAGCGAGAAAACTACAACGCAAAAATGCGTTTATCACTGCTTCCAGTAGTTCCACAGGTGGTAAATCATCTTTATTACTAGATTCACCTACCTTTATCAATTTTAAAGCAGTTAATTTGACTTTATTCAAGGTCAAATTACTTTACCCACTAGTGGATAAAATGAGTTTTTACCCGCTGGTATTAAAGGTCAAAACACGTGTTTCCGAGCTAGTGAGGGGAAAAGTTCTTTAATACAGTTCCCGAACCGTGTTTGGACCACCGGAACTCAAGCTCAAGACGTCTAGGACTTAATCACTCTCAGAAAATATTAATAAAAAAAGAAAATAAAATTTTTGGAAGATAATGATTCTGATGGCATATGCTGTCATTTCACGCACACACTAAACTTCATTGCGTATGCATCTATCCTCATTCATCAAGCAGCACTAATAGGTATCATAGCATGATTTCTGACGCGCACTTAGTGCGATTTTCACATTATCCGATCCGATATCGGATGTCGGACCGATATCCCATACATTACAGGCGCCATCTTGGATTTCTTCTATTGTAATCCTTCCGACATCCGATATCGGATCGGATAATATGAAAACGCACTTACTCGTAATGTTCTATTTTTTTTTTCGTTGTCCGTACCAGTGTACCTTTGTAAGTGTTTGGAACTGTCACGAATAAATATCTTTTTTATCATCAAGGTCGTACCAAAGTCAGTTGAAATCTTTAATAGATTTTAGTTTGTTAAAACTGATGCGGGTTCTGTGACTCTTAATGAATAAATGATAGATTGAAACTAGTTCACGTAAGACAAATAGTATTCATATGCAGTTTTGCTGTTTCACTAGTTTCGACATGTAGAACATGCGTATTAGGAAACTGAGACAGTACGCTATTTGGTGTTACATCGTTCACTAAATTATAGCACAACTTTACACAAATCCGATCCATACCACATAGTTGCGATACTTTTCTTCGACAAGACCTAGGTACAGATGCAGTGCGTAAAGATTTGCCTTCGAATTGTTACGGAAACGAAAAGTACAAGATATAATAACATTGACTGAACTAGCATGACAAATGAACGTTTCCGGAAAAATACAAGGGAAACCCTTTTAGCACTACTTACATCTGTACGTCTTTCGATCAAGAAGTCGCTGGTTTAATACTCCAGCCCATACCAATGAATTTTTCGGAACTGTCATATCGGTCGGTGGTCATTTGGTATCGGCCGGTGACTTTTGGGTGTAGAAGAACTCTAGCAGAAACCCGAGTTATCCAACTAGTTTGCCTTCTGGATTAGAATGTCACCGCCAAGGAGTGGAATGCCCTGCTCTCTTTAAAGCAAGAGTAAATCGGTATCTCATAGGTAAGCGTGCTGCACCGTAAAGCGCATCATCACTTACCAACAGGTGTGATCGTGGTCAAACGTCACTGGTCAAAAAGATAAGATAAGATAAGATGCTTTATTTGTTAACATGAGTAAATTAAAATTAAGATGTTGTATACAGGGTAATAGTCCTTGAATAAATTAATACTACTATCCCTAATTTCCTTTGGTATCTTATTACATATTTTAGGTGCTGTACCAAGTATGCTTTTCCTCAACAGGGCAGTATTAGCAAGTTGATTATGAATTCTGCTGTTATCTCGTTCTCTTAAAGAGGCACACACCGAGTTTTGCCTCTGAAATATGTCAGGGTTATTTTTGACAAATAAAGCTACTTCGTAGATGTAAATGGCGGGAAATGTCAAAATATTATATTTTGCAAAATACGGTCTACTACTATCTAGCGTTTTCAGTCCAAACATTGCTCTAATACATCTTTTTTTTTTATACTACGTCGGTGGCAAACAAGTATACGGTCCGCCTGATGTAAAGCGGTCACCGTAACCTATGGACGCCTGCAACTCAAACAGTATCACATGCGCGTTGCCACCCCATTAGAAACTTGTACACTCCCTTTTGCTGTGTTAAGTACACATCAAAAAGGAGTGTTTCTTTTGAGATTTCAGAACACATTCTCGGTCGGTACTATTCCCCCAAAAGATAACCCCATACCTCAAAACAGATGCTACTAACGCATGATATGCTGATATGACTACCTCTATGTTTACTATTTGTCTCAACTGGTTAAGTGCATATGCTGATGTTGCTAGTTTTGAGCAAATAAATTGTACGTGACTTTTCCAGTTCAGACTTTTGTCAATGTGCACTCCCAAAAAGATTTAGTAAATACGTGACTTCTGTGGACAATATTATAAAAGTTAACGACTCTGGTACATTCGTATTCCGTTTTTCGTATTTGAGTGTCAAGAACTAAAAAAATGTTTCCCGTCATTAGAATGTCGTCTAAAAATTATCACTAGATTTTTCTTAACTTTTGTAATGTCCACAGGAGAGATATAACCAATTACCCATACATTAAAATCTGTTTGACCCCTACCTTTTCATACTAAAAAAAAAGACAAATGGTTGATGCTTTTAAGGGCGTAAAATGTTGCAAGGGAAAACAACAACGCATCACAGTCGGTTAGTCGCAGAGAAAGCTTGCTACTTATTTTCTTGGCTGATAAAAATTTCAACGCACCACAATCGGTCGGGCGCAGTATAGAAAGTTCACGGAAATTAATACTAACGATTACGATAGCGTTACACAACGCGCGCGCATCTCGCTGCGCTGCGCCCACGCCGATCATCGACATACAGCGCTGGAAGTGCCTTACAGGCGTATAACCTCAAATATAAGATATATATCTTTGCTCTTATTCTATGTTTTTAGGGAACTATCGTAAAACGAGCCTACTTTGCACCAAAATTTGCTCTAAACTTTTTACTCATTGATTTAAAAAAAATATGTAGAATATTTTATTTTCTATATTTATTCACGTATAATATATATGTATATACAAAAGACCACCCCGAATTTAAACTGACAATGTTTAAAATTGTGGCATGATATGAATATCAGCCCTATGTCAAAAAAATATGTTAGGAGCATTGTTACCAGGTAACATTGCTTCTGAACTGAATTTATAAAAAAAAAGTAGTTTAAAGTTTAGAAATCAGATACACCCCCTGCTCAATCGAATAACGGCATCCGATAAATCATTAAACCTAAGAAGCTGTTTTTTTTTATTATAAATGGGCTTACTCTTGACCACAGACTAGCCAAAGGCGAAGACGTGGCTTAAGATGGAGTGAGCTCGCCCAGAAGATGCCTGTTCGCTCTTGATTTGAAGGTTGCCGGGTTATATGAGCTCGGAAATATAGCCGCCGGCAAGGAATTCCACTCCTTGGCAGTGCGCATAAGAAAAGAAGAAGCAAAGCGCATAACATTTTAATAGGCTAGTTTCCTACTCGTCTTATCAGCTTCTTTTTAAGAACTGTCAAAACGATTTGCTAATATGGAATTTCTATGAAATACTGAAGAGTGACGTCACGGTCAATTTATTTACTTCATATCTTTCTGCTTGGCTTATTAAATAGAAATCATGTTTGAAAGTAACTACTGTTCATATTTTTCTTTTAATTATGTGGTGCTTTAATTCGTGCACTGCATAAAATATTTTATTTTAAGTATAGGAAACTAGCCTATTCCTATGTATTACACACTAACTTAACCAAATCTATGGCTATGTGATTCGATTGTTCCGTAAATATATCTACTATGCTATGTGCTTAAGGCACTGGTCCCACCGCGAGCTAGTAAGCTATGAGCTATCGGCTATAAAAACGAACAAAAGATAAGCACTCCCGTGCAAATAAAAGAGACACGCTGGGCGAGTAGCTATAAACATCGCCGTGTCTCTTTTATTTACACGGGAGTGATTATCTTTTGTTCGTTTTTATAGCCGATAGCTCATAGTTTACTAGCTCGCGATGGGACTTGTGCCATATGCTGTATCATATGCTACTATATGCTACATCGGTCACAAAAAACGAATGCACATAATAAATGAATTAAATGTCACTTCTAGTATATATATATTTGTAGAGCAAAAGCGGTCAAGTTCAGGGCACTCCACTTAACGTGCCACTTTGAACTGAGTTTTGACACAGCTTAATGGCGGCTCGATTTTACCGTTTCGTTACTTGTTTTGTTTTTATCTTAAAATGGGCTAAAAGGCCTTTTAGGCCGTTACATTTTTTTTATAATGAGCATATTTTGTGCTTTATGATTCAAGGACATAACTAAATATTTTACATAATTATGAATTAGATACTTACTCTATTTTTTTTAGAACTAGCTTGTGACATTATTTTCGGTGAAATTATAAAATGATTATTATAATACTTACCTACGCCTAATTTTCGTCTTTACCGTAATTTTAAAACGTCTTACTTTAAAAGGAGAAAAATTAAAAATCAGTAATTTGTGGAGTGTCCGCAGAAAAGAATATTGTTTTTGAGATTTGTTTTTTATTATGCAGAAACGTCTGCGAGCTATATTACCTACATTTTTTTTAAACTAAAGGAGGTGTGAATTTTTTGACATATTTTACACAGATATAACATTAAATGCATGTCTTTACTTGACACAAATACCTGATTTATAATAGTGCATTGTGCAACAAGGGGAGGAAGTTGAATATTACTAACGAGAGTAAGTTAAATCGCGACGGCTTGCCGGAGCGATTTAAAGACTCGAGTGAGTAATATTCATACTCCCCGAGTTACACACAATGTTTTTCATCACACTCGCAACGTAAAAAATATGTAAATAGATGTAAAAAAGTAAAGTACGGTGCAAGAAACTTCATTATTCCCTTGGGATTTTTATAACTCACGCTCCGCCTGCGTACAATAGCACATTTAAAGTGCGGGTGTGATGAAAAAAAACTTATGTATATAAAAACTTTACATTTTTATGCAGTATTAAGCACGTTTACACGCTTGCCACATTTACGGCCCGGCCACGACTTTGGTCTAAGCGGGACAGCGGTGAGCGGCGCCCATACATTGGAGCGAGACACAGCGATGGGACTTTTCATTCGCACGTATGGCTGCCGCTCACCGCTGTCGCGCTTAGACCAATGTCGTGGCCGGGCCGTTACCATCACTTTTCGTTCCACCGCGTACACATTAGCCAACACTTCAAATGAACCGATTAGCCATGATTGATTTAGGAGAGACAGCTTCATTTGTAAAACTAAGTAAGACATGATGGTATAACTCCAGGCATATTCTGATTGTAGCAACCGATTATACATTTGATCTGGATTTGTTAATGGTAATCATCACATTCCTCCTTGCGTTATCCCGGCATATGCCACGGCTCATGGGAGCTTCGGTTCGGCTTTGGCAACTAATCCCAAGATTTGGCGCAGGCACTAGTTTTTACGAAAGGAAATTAGATTTAATTTATCGCCACTCGTTTCGAACTTCATTTTTTACGCACTTACGTAATGTACTATTTTCTTTGTACCTAATAAAAATCCTTCGCAACACTTTTCCACTCTTATGAAGAAAATCGTGCCATAGTTTCTTGATAAAAACTCCGAAAGAGATTTCATTCCTCAGCCGCGTTCGCGGAAGGAAATCATTTCGGTAATTTATCTGCAAGTAACAACAAGGTAATAATAGATAACCTGCCGACTAAAATGCTATATTGCGATACAAGTGCTGAAAAGGGAAAAGTCGAAATGAGTTGCCATAAATCAAAACACGACCGAAGGCAATATTTTCAACCGTTACTAGTCATGAATCCCTTTTCGCACGTGTATCGTACAACGTTTTACGGTAGGTACGAGTTACATTTTAGCCCGCGGCTTCGCTCGCGTTAGAAAGAGACAAAAAGTAGCCTATGTCACTCTCCATGCCTTCAACTATATCCTCTTAAAAATCACGTCAATTCGTCGCTCCGTTTTGCTGTGAAAGATGGAAAAACAAACAGACACACACACAGACTCTCACATTCCCATTTATAATAGTAGTATGGATAATTTAAGTAGCCAAATGACTAATTGAATCATCATTATCATCAGAAGGTAAGCAATTGTCGTAGCCCTTAACTATGTTTTTTGACGGAATTGAAATTAAACTATTTATACATTTTGTTTATCATAACTTTTAAGGTTGTATCGATTCAAAAATATCACAGGCAACAGTTTTGATCATTGTTATCATGCTAGTACGAGACAGCAACTTTTTTTTAAATGGGATTACTCTTAGCCAAAGGCAAACACGTGGCCAAGAGTGACTTAGTTTCCGGAGAAACACATAGTTGTAAGTTTCTAGAATGTGATGTGGTGTTCTTGCACCACATCACATTAAATAAAGTTGTGAAACAGGGACAGTATTATTTATACTGGTACTAAAGGCAAGGTATAACGTAACCTTATTTATACAGCTTCCGATTGGCTTTAAGTATCTAGTAACTATGCACAAGTACTTTATCACAGTAAATATATGCCAGTACCTAGATTCATATAAAATGTTTTTACGTATGAAAATGTAGCATGTATAGGTAATTTAATCAGCCAATGCATTTTTTAGAAGGAAAAAAAAAGACTATGAACAAACCATACTTAATAGCGTGAAGCTTTAATCGCATCTGTCTCTTTTACTCCACTTCAGGCGTAATTAGAACGATAGAGAAATATGCCACAAATCGCATATGTCAAGACTTACTCTACGGCGGTAGGCCCTCTGATAACACAGTCGAATGACAAAAACAGTCGTGAATACAAAGTGTATACACACCTTAATGTACAGGCAATGAAGTTCTGTATACATGTTTTTGGCAGTTTGTCTGTATTCACTTCGCAGTTCGGGGAGTGTGCTCAAGAGCTACACGAGCTTATTCCACCGTCCCCATTCTACCATCGGACTCTTACGCCGTGGCTTGCGTGGGCGACGGTCGCGCGATGGTCGCGCGACGGCGATGCGACGCATACCGCATACGAAATCAAACCTTATCGATATGGAAGTATGAGATGCGACGGCGACGGTCGCGCGACGGTCACGCGACCGTCGCCCACGCAAGACACGGCGTTAGACGCACGGCCGGTTTCCATCCTTACTTGGTAGATATTCCATGAATCCGCACGAAGCGCTTTGCTTCTTCTTTTCTTATGCGCACTGCCAAGGAGTGGAATTCCTTGCCGGCGGCTATATTTCCGAGCTCATATAACCCGGCAACCTTCAAATCAAGAGTGAACAGAGATCTTCTGAGCGAGCTCATTCCATCGTAGGCCACGTCTTTGCCTTTGACTAGCCTGTGGCCAAGAGTACGCCCATTAAAAAAAAAAAGCTGTGTTGTTGACAGTACAACATCAATAGCGAGCGCGATAAGGTAACCTGACCAGTCAGAGAAAAATACCGGTAAATCCAGTGGTTATATCGGTTCTGACGTAATCGTAGTTCATAAGTGTAAACCTGTATTTATTGACAATATTGTCAGATACATGACAGATATAGACTAACGAGGGGCGAACTGAAAGTTTTGAGAACGAAGAAAACTAGGCTGTCAAGTTTTATTTTCAACACTTCGCTTTGAAACACTTACCGCACGGCTTGTTTTCCTATATGGTTCATTATACAAATAGAATAGAACTAGCCATGGCACAAAAAATAAACAGGGATGAAAATTTAAATTTATTGTAACTTAATAACTAATTATAATATTCACATAACCCGCCTATTTTATTCGGATAGGCCGAAAACAACTTTTAAGTGCACCATTGTGAGCGTGTTTAGTAAAACATCCCACTTTGTCGGCCACCATTAAGGCGGGATTTATAAGTACTTATATTTTTATATGAATAAACTGACAAAGCGGCTTTATAGCAATCGACAAAGTGGGACGTTTTCCCGTACACACTCACAATTGTCATAATAGAATAATTAAAAAATAAAATAAATATACCTTAAATAAATCTGAAATACAAACATCTTTTGTTATTTTTTTTAATTATTTGATAATATACAGAGTGGGGCCTGTAACAAAGGCGAAGAATTGAACTGTAGGCTATTCTCCTTATACTGATCAACATTTGTTCAGTGACTTTTAAAAATTATGAAGTCTTTAAATTTTTAATTTTTCATACAAAATAAATATTAGCTTCAATGTACCCCATTATTGTTGTCATTGACGTTGTCTGTCACACTTTAGACTTAACAGAATTCGCAATACATTACCTCTTAGAAAAAACTTCCAATGGTGATAAAAATCAAAATACAAGTTATTTTTAAAAGTCACCGAACAAATGTTAATCAGTATAACAGCAGTTCTCGAAAAGTTTGTACAAAAATTAAGGGAAAAGTTAAATTTGTTTTTATTAATTCCTATTTTGTTACCAAGATTTTGTTGATGAATTGAGATTTTATTAAGTTTTATTTCGTCATTAAGGTTCTCTAGTATCTATATTTTCTTAATTATAACAATTATCCTGTATATATCTTACGAAAGTCGAATTATATTACTAAATGTTGGTAACAAAATAAGATCAATTAAAATTTGCTGACGTGGCATTGTACAAAGTTGACGGGAATTTCTGATAAGGAGAATAGCCTAGAGTTCAATTCTTCGCCGTTGTTACAGGCCCCACTCTGTAGATCATTTACATCTTACGTTTTTAAAATCTCGAAGTGATTTCAAAAACTTTCGGTGCGCCCTCTATGCTAGTTATTCTCTAATTAATACAGATATTCTACCGAAGTAATTTATTAGAAATGCGAAATGTGAGTTTGTAATCATTATTAATGTAGCGTGTGAAGTCGCAGTTATATTTCATATTTATAATGGATCTTAAAAGAAACTAGCGATTCGAATACGGCGGCCGTTCATCTGTTATATATTAAGTTTCATAACAGTTTTACTATGAACTAGCTTTTGCCCGATTCGCTCGCGTTAGAAAGAGACAAAAAGTAGCCTATGTCACTTTTCCATCCCTTCAACTATACTTCGTTTCTTTTTTTAAGATTAGAATTATCTGTCAAACGGGTAAACAAAGAAGCAGTGGTCGTAGACCTTCCTTCTTCGATTTCGGCCGATACCACTGATTTCTTGGAACTTATGTACAATTGTAATCAAAATCAAAAAATCAAATCAAAATAATTTATTCAGCAAATAGGCCACAGGGGCACTTTTACACGTCACATGTACATAGGTATTTAAAAAAATATTTAAAATTGAGTTGAAATTACAATTGATACTATTATATACTAATTCTAAGTTCTAACTAAAGTTAACTCTATACAATTAATTAGAGATGTAGAAGGTCTCTAAATGTCGAATTACAACCAAGAACTACACTAAATTTTAATATGAAAAGTACAAATACAAAAAAAAAAAAAGTCTAAAATTACTTTAGAGGTGCAAATGACTCTAAATGTCACAACTAAAAATAAAATGTATATCTACTTAATCTAATTCTCCTTAGAGATGTATATGGTCTCCATGAGTCAAAATCATATATTTAAAATATTCACTAAAAGAAAGGAAACAAACGACAACCGAACAAAGTGTCCTAATTTAATAAAAATTAGAATTAAAGTTACTAAGTTATAACAGCCCCAGTAAGCTTAAACAGACCGGTCTTCACAGACGGCACCCGTTCACGAGTATGACGCATATCTCAGCCATCGCCTCCCTCAACCTTTATTCGGGAAGGTGGCGACCCGATCAACGACGCCACCGCAGCAAAGACTTTTAAGTGTGCATGACATGTTTAAGCTGCCAGGCTAAATTAAATATTCAAATAATAAAACATAGCTGTAAGACACTATATTCTGTGCTCGTATGTTACAAAGGAAGGAAATATAGATTTATACAATAAAATTAAAGTAAGATAAACATTAAACATTAAACACATAATCTTGGAGATGTATAAGGTCTCCAAGTGTCCACAACTAAACTTAAATAAAAACAATATAATCAGACGAGAATATGTTCTCATACGTCAATTGAACACTAGTATGCTTAATTACACAATGCAGAGAAAATGAAAAAATATATACGACTTCATTCATCTATTGACAAGCAACCACCTTAAAGGCATCCCTATCATCTATAAAATCCTTCACAGTGTAGTACGCCTTACATAATAACAAACGCTTAATGCGTGCCTTAAATTTGTCAAATGGCAAATCCACTATATCGGTTGGTACTTTGTTATAAAAACGTGTACAGTTCCCGACGAAAGACGTACCAACCTTACGGAGACGGTGGGCGGTCACAGCAAGTTTATGTTTGTTCCTTGTGTTATAGTTATGGATGTCACTGTTAAGCTTGAATTCGTGGATATTTTTCCGAACATACATAATATTTTCGTATATGTATTGAGAGGCAACGGTAAGGATGTTCACCTCTTTGAATTTTTCTCTTAAAGATGCTCGACCGCCCAATCCGTAGATTGAACGGACAGCTCGTTTTTGCAGCACAAAAATAGCCTGAATGTCTGCAGCTTTTCCCCATAACAGGATCCCATATGACATAACACTGTGGAAGTAGCTAAAGTATACCAGCCTGGCCGTCTCTACGTTTGTTAGTTGTCTGATTCGCCTTACTGCGTAAGCTGCAGAACTAAGTTTGCCAGCTAAAGTGGCTATATGTGCATGCCATTGCAGTTTTGAATCCAAAGTGACTCCAAGGAAAACCGTTCGATCTTCAAATTCCAGCGTTTCACCTTTCATTTGGATCTTACTGTTATTTACCTGCTTAACGTTCGGAAGCGCAAATCTGATGCACTTGGTTTTCTTGGCGTTTAGAAGTAAGTTATTCACCGTAAACCAGTCTGTTATGCTAGACAGTGCATCGTTGATGTTATCGAAGCTGCTTTCCTTTCTGTCAACTTTGAATATAAGAGAAGTGTCGTCAGCAAATAACACTATATCATGTTTATCTTGCACTAGTTTCGGTAGATCATTAATGTATACTAAGAACAGGAAGGGACCGAGAATTGAACCTTGAGGCACTCCAAGTGCTACCGGTGAACCTGCTGATTGAGTCCCATTGATAACAACTCGCTGAGTTCTGTCGGAAAGGTACGATGAAACAAGGTCAAGGGCAGCAGCTTTAACCCCATAGTGGCTCAATTTTCTCTTTAAATTCTCGTGATCAACGCAATCAAAGGCCTTTGATAGATCACAGAAAATTCCAACAGCATCTTGAGCTCTTTCCCAGGCGTCAAAGATGTGTTTTAGAAGTACCACACCGGCATCAGTAGTTGAACGACCTCTGGTAAAACCAAATTGATTATTGTCAAGCAATTTATTTCTGTTAAAGTGAGACAACAGTTGATTAAGAATAAGCTTCTCAAAGACCTTACTTAGCGCTGGTAATATTGAAATAGGTCTAAAGTTGGTCGGGTCTGATTTCGTTCCTGATTTAAACAGCGGGATAATTTTGCTGTGTTTCATAATATCAGGAAAAATGCCAGTTTCAATACATCTGTTGAAAATCTCAGCTAAATAGGGTGCAATTGATTCTACTATTGAGTGTAATACTTTAACTGACAAGCCCCATAGATCTTCAGTTTTCTTTAAATTTAAAGATCTGAACGTTTTAATAACTATGGTCGGAGTAACATAAGAAAATGTGAATATTTCTGAACATTCTTCTACATTAGCTTGCAGCATTTCTTCAGCGACAATTGGCGATGAGTTAAGAGACTTTGTTGTCTCTGCCGGTATATTCGAGAAAAATCGCTCGAAGTGATCTGCCACTTCACGGTCGGAACTTACTAAAGTATCAGCAACTCGTAGGTTGTAGTGCCGTTCTTTTATTTTACGCTTTCCTGTTTCACTGCTGATCACTTGCCATGTAGTTTTAACTTTATCGCTGGAATTTAAGATCTTTTTTGATAAATAATCAGCTTTAGCGGCGACACACATTCTTTTAAAAGATTTCGAGAAATTCTTTACGTACTCTATAAATTCCGGCCTTTTATCAGTTGTTCGCAGATCATACAAATCATAGAGCCGGCGTCTCTTATCGTGAATATCCGGCGTAGCCCAGTCGCTAAATTTAACCTTGACCTTGCCCTGCATCTTCTTGGGGATGAAGCAGGCATCAAATTCCTTTTTTATACAGTTAAACAACTCAGAACTCAGACAGTCAGGGTTCTCTCGGTTACATGAAAGAAAAGGTAAGTTGTTCCTAATATTACGATTGAATGACTGTAAGCGCCTTTCGGAAATCAGTCTGCACACAGTGTCTTGTGGAATATCCTCTATCTTCCCGCCAAAAGAGGCTTTTAGTCCACAGTGGTCAGAACTCAAGGTGTTTATTACAGATTTACTAATCGCAATATCGTTACTGAAGATGTTGTCTATACATGTTGCACTGGTTGCCGTGATTCTAGTTGGTTCACAAAATAAATTTACTAAATTAAAAGATTTAAAGGTATTTAGTAACCTTCCACACAAAGGCGAATTTTCTAGCAAATTAATATTAAAATCGCCACATACAACTATAGTTTTCTGACTTCTAAAAACACGACTAAGGACTTCATCTATAACCGATTCAAATACATTATAGTCCGCCGATGGGGGCCTGTACACGCATACAACAATAAATCGTTCCAACTCGACACAAGAAAGTTCTATAACGCGTTCTACAGACAAGTCAACAATGTCTCTACGCTCTTTACTTTTTATACTATGTTTAACCATTATCAATGACCCGCCGCGAATGCAGGATCTTCTGAAGAAATAACTAACTATACTATGATTATTGTAATTAAACATAAATTCATGCCCTTTAAGCCAGTGCTCGGTTATACAGAGAATGTCAATATTCGAGGACTGTAAAAACAAATCTATTTCGAGTTCCTTGCTGGCAAAGCCTTGAATATTCTGGTGAACTAAATTTAATAACTCGGTTTCACTAAGCATACTAGCATCAATACGAGCAGAGCCGGCCGGTGCAGACGTTGTCGTAGCGGTTAGTTTAAATACAAATCACCAGGCGACTCCGTCTCGGAACCCACGCTACCGAGACATAAAGAGCTACGCGAAGTAAAACTACTAGACGCCGCCCTAGATACGACGGAGTCCTCAATATTATATGCTAACAGGTTAGCACAATCCACTAGACATCTTTTCGGTAGGTAGGTTCTGTTACAGGGCATTACAAAATCATATATAAATTTATTCGTATCAAAATACGAAATCGTACTACTATATACTGAGAGATTGTACAACAAAGAATTATAATGGTAAACTCTCTTATTCACCTTTCTCGACCCTGTATGGGAGCGCACACATAATTATTTTCCCTACCTCTCCCCGATCGAGCGCCGACAGAGTAGCGGACAAATTTAAAATATCGCGTTTAGTACAGTCTAAACTGTTCCCTACAAAAACTATAAGCGTCGAATCGCGGTCAAACTCGCCTGCAGAGATGCACTCGACCAAACTCGCGACGGTGGCCCCCGGGTGACAGTGGTTGATGACGCGCCGGTGGAGGCGCTCCGCCAGCAGCGCGCCCAGCCCGGCGCCCGCCTCGTCGCTGTACAGCACGGCGCGGGCGCGGGCGGCGCGCGGCGGCGGCGGGGAGCACGCCGCGGCGGCGGCCGGGGGGCGGCGGGGAGGATGGCGGCGCGAGGCGGGGCGACGGCGGCGAGACGAGGGGTGGCGGCGCCGGAGCGGGCGAGACATAGGTCAGCAGCGCCAGAGCCAGCGTAGCTGGGCTGGGCGGCGACGAGGCCGGCGAGACGAGGGCCGGCGGCGATGGAGCCGGCCCGGCGATGGACGGTCGCGATGGAACCCGCTCGACGACGCCCGGCGGTGACGATGGCGGTTGAGCCGGTACTGGCGCAGGATCCCCGAAGCTCGAGACGGGGTGAAGGTCTCTGCTGGGCTCGAGCGCGGGGCTCGGGCGCGACGCGAACAGCGCTCGCAGCGCGGGCGATCCCGGCGCGGCTAGGACGGCACGCAGCGCGGGCGAACTCGGCGCGGCGGGGCGCGTCGGTGGCCGTGGTGACTCGAAGCTCAGGTTGTAGCCGCTGCCCGGTTCTAGAACATTATTCATAAAGGCTATGTACTCCTGTAAAGCTTTACTTGACAATTCATCCCTATTAGTTAAGTCTATCAACTTTAATTCTAATTTTTTTAATTCATCGGAGCGGAGATTCAGCTCCTCAGTTGTCCTGTCTAGTTGATATTGACAGTTTAAAAGTTCCTCGCTGAGGGAAACACTTTTACATTTAGATTGCACTGTCTTAAACAGTGAAGTATGACGTTTCAGCAAAAGCTTTGATTTCTTAATGAATCTGTTCAATTTCAAGTATTTTTTAATTTTATTGTTACCTTTCAATGTAACTCTAACATCACTGTGGTCCTCAAATTGCACAGAATTTTTAATATCTAAAGTTTCTATTATTGGAGAGGACACTGTACTATCAAGAACTAAATCTACATCAAAACTATTTAATTCAGCAAAAATACTCATATTATTGTCAGCGGGCACGGGGTTGCCGGAGCAATACTTGCAAATATGTTTTGATTCCGACTCCTCCAGTTGCTGTTGCAAGTCCCGGACGCGTTGTAACGCCAGCTCGTGTATATCCTGGCATTGCTGGAACCGGTTGACAATGGCCTGCAGTTCATCGCGCTGCCCTTGCAAGTCTTCATACTCAACGTCTTGGTTGGCGAGTTGATTTTTTAGTGTTGTGTTTGTTCTTACAACACGCTCAATCTCCTGTTCACTCTCTTCTTGTTCTTGAAGGAGCTTTTTGTTCAGCTCGTTGGCTGTTTTGAGCTCCTTCTGTAATTGTTGCATTTTGGCAATCAGGACGTCCCTCCTTGTAGTCATCTTGGTAGGTTGTTCTGAAGACATATTTGTAATTTGAGACAATATAGCCAATAAAATATATGTATAGGCAGTGAGAATTTGTAATTATTAACTTAATACTTGCACTTGATACACTATTCAATAATAACAATATGACTTTAATGAGGAAATCAAAATTTACTAATCTTAATTCCTAGTGTATGATAACATGTAATAGGTTTTATAATTCACTTTATTGAAAGTTTAACTGGTTTCCACTGTGTGTAGTCTTATTGTTTTTGAAGAGATTTAACAATGAACTAAGAAACACGGTAAGTTAAAACACTAAACAAGTTGTCATCAAAACATGTACCAACATAACCAAATACCTAATGACTACTAGCAATTTGAAAGATTACATGAAAACTGTATGTAAAGATTATGAAAACAATACTCATCTGTAAATATCTTCGCAGAAACACTTGTAAAACGGTGTATTTTTTAAATTTCGGACGTTACTTCGTTGACAGTTGACTTAATTTTTTGTCGTCGATTTTTGGCTTCTTACAATGCATGGACACTTGAGATAACATTTTATCACTTGAATTGCAGCATGATAGTCCCATTTATCACAATATCTTCTTATATTTTATGAAGTAACTAATTATATTACATATCGAAATACGCAGACCACATTTGACGTCTGTCACTGGCTAGTGTTGCCAGCTTTCTCGTTGTACATAGTATTATAAGTTATAAGTTTGAAGAAATCAGTGGTATCGGCCGAAATCGAAGAAGGAAGGTCTACGACCACTGCTTCTTTGTTTACCCGTTTGACAGATAATTCTAGTCTTAAAAGAAACGAAGTATATCTCCATTTAAAAAATCTCGTCAATTCGTAGCTCTGTTTTGCCGTGAAAGACGGACACACAAACAGACACACACACTTTCCCATTTATAATATTAGTACGGATATTATGAGACTTAGTATACTTGTTTGTCACTAGTTTTTGCCCGCGGCTTCACTCGCGTTAATGTCCATAAAAACTTGCACTCCCTATTTTAGGGAAGTGGGGTGGGGAGTTAGAAAGATACAAAAAGAAGCCTATCACTCTCCATCCCTTCAACTATCTCCACTTAAAACAAAACACTTCAATTCGTCGCTCTATTTTCCCGTGAAACAAGGACAAACAAACAAACATTCCCATTTATAATTTTAGTAAGGATTTTCGTCACAAAACTGACAACGAGTTCACTTTTTTGTTAACATCTGTCACTTCTTTTGGGTCCCAATTTCTGAAAATGCCCATACATTTCCTATCCCATATCTCCTACTATGCGTGTAGATATCTACCTTAACTACTACATAGTAAAGTTGTTTGTAACCATTCTCTACACATAATCATAACCATAAAACCAAACTTGAAGCTCATCATTTCACCCATAAACACATGATAAACATAAACACCTAATAAAAATGCAAACCTTACACCTGCAATAGCTGTAATCTAAACCCTATCATATTATCTCAAGCACGTAAACAAAGACGGAGAAAGCGCGGAAGCGTGCGCGGAAACTGAGTTACTGTGTTATGTAATTCTAGTAATCCTGGGTACTGGAAACTGGTTATTGAGAGTTATCTGGTCGATTTAAAGAAAAACTGGTCTGACTGATAAATGTATTGTAAGTATATGAATGAAAGCAAAAACAGTTACCATTAAGACGAGATTTACTTGTATCCTTATATGAATAAACTGACAAAGCGGCTTTATAGCAATCGACAAAGTGGGGCGTTTTCCCGTGCACACTCACAAATTACAAATTACCTTATCTTCTGTTAATGATTGGCTTCAATCAATTTCTTTCTTCTTATTATTTAAAATGTTTTATTTAATTATTTTAGCACTGTACCTAATAAGCATATCGTCACTACTTTTAATAAATCTCGTATCTCACGCTGTTCCTCAAAGTTAAAACGCAGTAAGTCTATATGCATTCCATACATACTTACTACAATTTTCTTTTCATTGACAGACGAAGATACAAGTTTTTTTAAAAGTAGTGACGATATCGCAGTTTTCGTAGCCTATAGAAGCCTGCAGCTATAGAGGTGTTTATACTTACTTGCAGCCGACCCTATCGACTCAGGACACTTGTATGAGCTTCAATTGTTTGAAAAGCATGCCGCACGCCCCTCCCCCCCCCCGCTACACGCCCTATATGAGCGTGTATTCAGGCCTTCAACTATAGTTAATTTATTGAAACAAACCAAACAAGCTACTCACAAATCATCATCAGCGCAGGCTTCGTCATAAATGCAAATCCGCAAAAGATCCGCAACACGCTTCGTCAAAAAAAGACATCAAACTAAAATTCGAATATAAAAAAAACATGCTAACCCCATTAAAATTTAAATACTTACCCATTGTGAGCCACTACACATGTACTTAAACCCCAACCTGTTTGTCCGGCCCAAAAGTCTCAAAAATTCTAACCGCGTTGCCTCGATGAATGGCTAAGGATATTTGCTGGACCAAGAAAGATCCAGCCCGGGGATCACAGTCCTTTTCCCTCAGCCGACGCCCTATCTCCCTAACAAGCTTCTTGGCCTCGGCTCACCACGGTCCAGTCGTCTCGACAGCAATCGGAACAAAGTCATACACTGGCCCTAGGTCGGCATACTTAGATGATACCTAGGTACGGTAGGGTCGTACCGCGCGGCTGCGTTCGTGTCTCGCAAATGGTCTCGTCGAAAGATCAGCGCTGACCTCCGGGTCGGCATTATGCTGAGACGGGACCATTTCGTGATAAACTTACCCATCCCTTGTAGATTTGTAGTTTTTAGTCATACTTTATGCATAATGTGTAGTTTTTAAGTTTATTACGAATACATATTTTGATTATGATTATTATAGATGAGTTTGGAAACCTTATTCATAGCTGTACTTCCCCAATTGGGCTCTGCTCCAATTTTGAAAGACATTGATTGTACCCTACCACACAAAGCGAGATTACATTCACAATGCCCATTCCTTTCTTTTGGACGTACAGTGAGCCGCAAAAATGCATGGCGAGTTTATCAATGTATTGACAACGTTTCAAAATTTTCAATGTTCCTAAATCGAAAACCATTTCGAGATATACGCCTGTAGATCACAAAAATATATTTTTTAATATTTTTTCCATATTTTTAGTAAAAAAATCTTAAAAAAATAGTTTAAAGGGGAAGTGACGTTACGTAGCTGATTCAGATTATTTGGAGCTGCCACTATAACAAAAAAAATCTTCCGGTTGGGATGTTACTTCTGTTTGACTGTGACACTTATCACCGCTCGTAGTATGGAGATTAGAGATAAGGACCGAAAACTTTAAGTATCAGAAGTGCACATATAAAACCATAGATAGGTGGCGCTGCAATTGCAGGTACAAGATTCACAATTTCAATGTTAATGTCTTTATTTAAGTAGTTTCTAGTTTTATTTGAGCAACAGATTATTTTATGCCTGTGAAGAAGTGCCTATATTTTGTAAAAATGTGCGATAATCAAAAAGAGATCTGAGATCACTAGGCAATAATTATCATTTATCAAATTAGCAATATCAATACTTTTATTGTAATAAATAAATAAATATTGGGGACACCTTACACTGATCAACTTAGCCCCAAACTAAGCAAAGCTTGTACTATGGGTGCTAAGCGACGATATAGATACTTAAATAGATAAATACGTCATACTTATATAGAAAACATCCATGACTCAGATATCTGTGCCTCATCACACAAATAAATGCCCTTACCAGGATTGGAACCCAGGACCGCGGCTCAGCAGGCAGGGTCACTACCGACTGAGCTATATCTTCTGTCATTCCCATAAGGCTTATAATATGTGACTTAATATTGCGGATGGCAAATTGTATAGTAAAAGTGACATTTGTATACACGTACGTAATGTGAAACTTAACGACTACTTTGTGTCCCTGCATTAAGTAAATGTCTTAATATCTTGCAACTTTCTCTCGCTGTATTTGGATTTGAACTGTCATTTCAGTACGAATATGGTTTGACGTCTATGTTATAGTGATAGGTACTCGTGTAGTAAACGACATGTAAATTCGAATAATATTAGAATGATATTTCGGTCATCCTCCTCCTTGCGTTATCCTGGCATTTGCCACGGCTCATGGGAGCCTGGGGTCCGCTTTGACAACTAATCCCAAGATTTGGCGTAGGCACTAGTTTTTACGAAAGCGACTGCCATCTGACCTTCCAACCCGGAGGGTAACTAGGCCTTATATTTCGGTCATCATGGTCAGTTATTTTTTTACGTTCATAATATGCTTAATAAACATGTTATTGTTATGATTCAAATATCATACTTATACCAGTATTTGACTAGCTTTGAGAGTGTCTATCACATCTCAGAGTGTCTATCATATCACATAACCACAAATTAAAATTTTGAAAAAGCCCCCGATTGCGACATGGTAGACCGATTTTCATGAGACATGACTAAGAACACTCCCGACTAACTCAGCTTTCAGACAAAAAATAACTAAATCTAAATCGGGTCAGACAAACAGACAGACAGACAACACACAGACAGACACATCTAAATTATAAAACCCCGTCGTTTTCGGGTCGGGGGTTAAAAGACTGCTCGAATTCTATCATTAGGTTTCGTGTAATTATTTTCATGACTGAGTAGGGCCAAGCTAAGTTGCCACCAATTTAAAATACAATTTGAAATGGCGAGGCGAGGTCAAAATTGCGTTTTATAATCTTAATCTTAAAAAGAAAACTTAAATAAACCTTACTGCTCATCAATATTACAACAAAACACAAAGTAGGTACGTTAAATAAGACCTATGGCACACCTCGGACACTGGCGATCAAATATATGAAAGGGGCGCGATCCTAGCACACATTCTAAGCTCGTGTAGGTGAACGAGTACTATGCTTGTATGAGTGAAATATGACAGGTCGACTGTTCGCGTTTTTGACAGGCGGTAACTGTGAGGTAACCGAGAGGAGGTGGGCGACACTTTCAGCGGGAAGCGGGAGTGGCCATACTGTACGATAGTACTCTTTATTATACTGTGTCTATGGTCATTCAGACAAAGTTCCTTACACAGAATAAAAAATAAGACCATTCGTTTTTGAGAATATAACGGACTCGCGTCCTCAAATTAATTGATGTAACTAGGCTGTGACAGCAACCATGCGTTAATACAATGGTGGCATTTTTATTGTTTCATTTGTTATCTTAAAAGTTTACTTACGAAATGTTGTGTAATGAAATGTCGTGTTTGTTAGATTTGTGTAATGTGGTGGTTAAAGGGCTATTCGTTTAGTTTTGTAGATTGTATTAGATGTAAGTGCATAAATTATGAGAGATACCGTGGCAAATCAGAAAGGTAGATTGCCTCATATGGAAAGAATCGTTTGGACTTTTAATGCTCTTGACAATTTTGCGAGTGGCTGTTTAAGTATTTTATATTTGTTTTATCTCCCTTGTCTTTTCCACGTGTTTCATAGACAGTCAGGAAAGTCTGTTCAAAATACGATTAAAAAAACAACAAGGAACCAGATGGAACCAAATCAACCACTAGACGGTTGACTAAGTTTCAGACTAAGGGTCGGTTGCACCAAACCGGCTGTTACCGAATTTAGCGTTCGCAAAATGTTTTCTATGTGAATTTCCATACACTTCTGCTGCGTAACTTTAACGTGTCTGTTAACTGTACATGCAACTGGCCCTTTGACATTGATTTACATAGATTTTTTTGCCCACAGGTTTCCACGAGGCCATAGGCGAAGCGATCGCCCTCTCAGTCTCATCCCCGCGCCACCTCCAAACCCTGGGCCTCGTACAACGTTCCGTGGCGGACACGGCACATGACACCAACTACCTGTTCACGCAAGCGATGGATAAGCTCGCGTTCCTGCCGTTTGCGCTGTCCATGGACAGATGGCGCTGGGACGTGTTCACTGGCGACGTGAGGAAGGAGCAATACAACTGTCACTGGTGGAGACTACGGTTTGTTTCATTTTTAACAGATTTGTCTCGAAAGATACAT
The DNA here is from genome assembly GCF_023078275.1 of Leguminivora glycinivorella. Taxonomy (NCBI): domain Eukaryota; kingdom Metazoa; phylum Arthropoda; class Insecta; order Lepidoptera; family Tortricidae; genus Leguminivora; species Leguminivora glycinivorella. Next base: position 1,522,323 of record NW_025952828.1, read on the forward strand.
ATCATCTAGATTCATCTTGCAGAAAACCATCGCCAACCATCATTAAATGGGCCATTTTTTATCAAAGTTGTCCACCCCACTTTATTTGTAACATGAGTATTTTTTACGCGATTCATACTCAGAATCGCGAGGTCTTTAGATCCTGATAGGAGAAAAAAATCACAAGATTTCCATACATTTATCTTTACCACCATACAAAATGTATGAAAAAATGGTAACAGAATGGAAAAAAAAACCTTTACACACTTTTTGTTCTCCTATTCTATTAGGATTGAAAGAGCTCGCGATTCTAAGTGGAAACTACATAAAAAATTCCAAATCCAAAAAGAGTGAGGTTGACAACTTTGAAATCATCATCATTCTCCTTGCGTTATCCCGGCATTAGGGCCCATTTAGATAATACGAGAACTCGCATACGAGTTTTATTACATTGCGGTATTTGATGGCTGTGAAAAATTGTATGTGCCCTCAACAGCCCGCAATGTAACTAAAATCGCATACAAGTTCGCACGCCGTCTAAATCAGGCCTTAGCCACAGCTCGAGATCCTAAAGTCCGCTTTTTGACAACTAATCCCAAGATTTGGCTTAGGCACTAGTTTTACGAAAGCGACTGCGATCTAAACCTTCCAACCGGAAGGGTAACTAGGCCTTATTTGGAATTAGTCCGGTAGTCATGTAGAGAGGATGGATGAGAGGAGAGTAACGAAGAAAATATAGTTGGAAGTGGAAGACCTAGGCGAACTTTTCTTGTTCAAATCGGGGAAATATTGCAAAAAGGCCAGGTCAGGAAAGTACTCGAAACCGACGAGCGTGTATGAGAAACGTTATGAAAGTGTGTGAAGCGAAAGTGATTTGTCAGGATCGTAGTAAATGGAAATCCGTGATCTCTGCCTACCCCTCTGGGAAACAGGTGTGATTGTATGTATGTATGTAGTCCGGTTTCCTCACGATTTTTTCCTTCACCGAAAAGCGACTGGCAAATATCAAATGACATTTCGCACTTAGATTCCAAAAAACTCATTGGTACGAGCCGGGGGTCGAACACGCGACATCCGGAAAGTCGCACGCTCTTACCACTAGGCCACCAGCGCTCATGCGAGCAAACGTACACGTAATAGTTAAAACCATAAGTTTAACCACCCACGCACTCACTAGTTATCAATTTGAGCTAAATGCATATGCCCGAGGATAGCCATTAATATCATAATCCGTTGGATAACAGCGCGTAAGAATGGGGTGACCATATGGTACTTTTTAGACGGGACAGTCTTGTTTCATTCTGATATTGATAATCATGAATAACGTTAAACTATATAGTACATAATAGATTTTCTGATTAATCTGAAATATTCTATTCTAAGAAATATGCCAAATACAATTTTGCGAATCAATCTTATCCACAAAAACAAGCGGCGTACCAATACAAACAAAATTATGCGAACTTATTTTCGGACAAAGTAATATTCGTATTATTTTAGATTATGACAAATAAGTTTTCTGCCAAATTAACATTCGTCGAAAATTCATTATGCGAAGTCTGTTAAGCGAAAATCGTTTCGGACAATTAAAGTTATGCCAAATAGAGGGAACCCGTTTTAGAGAGCATAAATGGGTAACACACTAGTCCGCACTAACTCACCATAATAATGACATAATCTGTATGCCAGAATGCTTCAAATAATTAATAGGCGCGATTGTAGGTCAACCAAGTCTTTCCATAAAGATTGTCTAGTTGCCAGATATATTAAAACGACTGAGGTGCTCAAAATATTAACGATGAATGACAAGTTTAAAAATGTACAGCCACTAAAAGAATTAAATGCAAATTTTGTATACACATGGTAACAGATATATACAGAAATAAATAAATAAATAAATATTATAGGACATTCTTACACAGATTGACTGAGGCCCACGATAAGCTCAAGAAGGCTTGTGTTGTGGGTACTCAGACAACGACATATATAATATGTAAATACTTATATATATATAGAAAACATCCATGACCCAGGAACAAATATTTGTGCTCATCACACAAATAAATGCCTTTACCGGGATTCGAACCCGGGACGCGGCTTAGTAGGCTGGGTCACTATTACCGACTGCGCCAGACCGGTCGACGGTCGTCAAATACAATTACATTAATACACCAATATATACATATATAATATCATTATCTTGTTACAGGGAACAGTACCAGGGCATCAAGCCGCCAGTTCTCCGCTCCGAGCTGGACTTCGATCCTGGCTCCAAGTACCACATTCCTGCCAACATACCATACATCAGGTAAGTTTTAGTAACGTACATACAACTTTTTTTTTAATGGGGTAGGAGGCAAACGAGCAGACAAGTCGCCTGATGGTAAGCGATCACTGCCGCCCATGGACACCAGAAACACCAGAGGTGTTGGCGATGCGTTGCCGGCATTTTTTTTTTTTAAGATGGGTGTACGCTCTTTTCTTGAAGATTTGAAGGTCGTATCGGTCCGGAAATACCGCAGGCGACAATTCATTCCACAGTTCAGCTGTGCAGGGCAGGAAATTTCTCGAGAAACGCACAGTTGAGGACTGCCAGCCATTTAAATCTTAACCAGCCATCTTTTATTCGTTAATAGCACAGGAAGCATAATGTACCTTCTTCGGTCGTTCTTTAAAATGCTAACTTGCTAAGGATCATGACATCATGTCATTTCGTTGAACGTGTGTTGAACGCTAGGTCCTGTCATAGGCACCTCTTCCTCGCGAAGCTTATGCCTTCGTGCATTTTTAATTAGCATAATGTTTACCACCGAGATAACTAAGATCTTCCATTTTTAAGATTTTTTGTCTCCACTACCCAAAAGTTGTTTGGAAGAGATCGCTCTTTAGCGATAAGACCGCCTCTTGTCTACCATACTTAAAGTTTTGTGCTTAATTTTTTGTTGTCATCTTGTTATATTGGTGAGCAATAAATTATTATTGTTGTATTAAATTAAGTATTGTATTATATTGTATTGTATTGTATTGTATTGTATTGTATTGTATTGTATTGTATTGTATTGTATTGTATTGTATTGTATCGTATCGTATCGTATCGTATCGTATCGTATCGTATCGTATCGTATCGTATCGTATCGTTTCGTATCGTATCGTATCGTATCGTATCGTATCGTATCGTATCGTATCGTATCGTATCGTATCGTATCGTATCGTATCGTATCGTATCGTATCGTATCGTATCGTATCGTATCGTATCGTATCGTATCGTATCGTATCGTATCGTATCGTATCGTATCGTATCGTATCGTATCGTATCGTATCGTATCGTATCGTATCGTATCGTATCGTATCGTATCGTATCGTATCGTATCGTATCGTATCGTATCGTATCGTATCGTATCGTATCGTATCGTATCGTATCGTATCGTATCGTATCGTATCGTATCGTATCGTATTGTATTGTATTGTATTGTATTGTATTGTATTGTAATGTATTGTATCTTATTTATAAAATAGTGCAGTCAAAATGTTAATGGCGTCTCGTATCTTTCTGTCTTAGGTACAAAGAACGAGACTTGCTAATAACCACAAAATTAAAATTTTGAAAAAAAAACCCCGACTGCGACATAGTAGACCGATTTTCATGAAACATGGCTAAGAACATTCCCGACTAACTCAGCTTTCAGACAAAAAAAAACTAAATCTAAATCGGTTTATCCGTTCGGAAGCTACAATGCCACAGACAGACACACACAAAGACAGACAGACAAACAGACAAACAAACAGACAGACAGACAGACAGACAGACACGTCAAACTTATAACACCCCGTCGTTTTTGCGTCGGGGGTTAAAAATAATACATTCTAAACGGAGGTTAGGTTTGCAAATCATTTAATCAGCTTTATGAATCATGTTTTTTGGTCATAACTTTTTAAGAAAGCGGCTGTTAGTGTATTGCATTACACTTTTGCTCTCGGCGATATTCGCTTACAAATTACATTTGATTGCTTGAGAGCTTATGGCTTGGTTTGCAAAATGTGTGCAGTGTCAACTAAACTTTGCTTCCTTTTCATAATTCAGATTCACTTGACCTATTTCAGTTCAGTTCAGTTTTTAAAATTAAATGGCTTGAGTCCATTGGGACTATTTCTCCAGTGTCAAGGTGATATGAGCTAATTATTAATAATTTTTGTACGGTAAGTACGACAGTGTACGGTGAATTAGCACTTGTAAATTGATAGCTACATTTTACAAGAGCACGTGGACTATCGGCCGTTGACGACAAAAAAGTGGCTATACGCGTTTCGAGATTAATTCTACATTTGCTTCTCACTAAAACATTAGTTAACTGTTTAATAAGCTATCGATATTACACTTTAAACAACATTAATGAGCAAAAGAAAAATAAATTATTAACAACACGATACCGCTAAGATGGCGTTCGCACCAGAAGTCCACTTGACCTATTTATTTATTTCAATTACCATTACATGTCTTATTCTGTCACTCGGTTTTCCCTATTACCCACTGAAGTAACAATATCCCCGTCTCCCTCGCACAACTGCTAAAAAACATAAACAAGTCACTCACCTCTGATTACTGTAATCATGTAATACGAATTAAGTAAATTACATTTGCAAACGTAACTCCGTTACTTTGTTTACTTCTAGCATGACGACTTATTATGATTTTACTTTTAAATTAATTACACTATTTTTAGAAGTTACCTTACTTTTTATGTATTTACATAAAAACTGACAGGTAAGTATTTTGACCCCTATTTAAGTTTTCTAAAGAAACAAGTACCAAGCTATTTATTTCAATCTTAATCATAAATAAGCTGGCTTAAGTATGTACTTTGTTTTTTTTTTATTATTTTATTGTAGACTGATCAGCGATGTGCTGTGCTGTTTAAAGAAATTTACCTAAATGTTTTTTTTTTGCTGAGATACGTTGCTGTTGTAACTGTTATAACTGTTATACCTGATGTTGTTACTAAAATATCGATTAGACACATAATAAACATACTATATTTTTTGTATATATGTACTAAAAATTATTGATTGTACAAAATAAACGAGTCAATTTTTATCAATGTGAACCAAATTTACCAGATAATCTTGTCTTACCCAATTATCAAATCTAAATAAGTAAGTAGGCTGTCACAATTTGCCCCGATCTTATCTATCATTCGTCAATCACTAAGCCATAAACACATTTATAAATCACGCCGCGAAACCAGAATAATTTAGCGTTACATAAATATTATGTAACATCCTTATATTTAGTAATATACAGCCTAACCCGTAACTTATGTATGTGTACGCATAATTATACTACTCAGTTTAAAAATGTCTAAACTACGGATAAACTTTAAGCGAAAAGTATTTTTTAGAAATGAAATCAAAATTGATTTTTCATGATCCTAAAGTGACAAGTCTTATCACAGCTCCAAACTTATCTAAATCATAAATTCCATTCTATAAGTATCATAATTGCATGTGAAATAAAATGGATTTAAGTTGTTATATTACTGAGGGAACTGCGGTTACTAGCATGCAATGTTTTCGCTCCAACACTTTAACTGCGAGATAAAATGAAAGAGTTATACGCGTTTTACATATTCTTGACTAAAAGCTTTTTACGAAATTTACTAGTTAAATGAATAAATATTATATAATCATACTTATTAGAGCAACATAATTGTCACGTTTGTCCGCTTTTTTTGATGTTACCTGTATGGGAATATCAATTAAAATCTCGAATTAAAATTAAAAAATTAATTTCTTAACAAAAATTAATAAATTTGATATAGTTGTACTAGCGCAACATATTTGTCACATTTTTCGACTTTTGTCATGTTACTTATTAAGGTTATATTTATTTATATGATACATTTTTTGTTGCCATTATACCTTTGTTAGTCTTGAGATTTGTTCTAATTATTACTAATTTCTGAATTGGAATCATTACGAATGCACGAGTATGCGACATTTTTGGGACATGTTTTTATATATTCCAGTGTTATGTAATGTTAATTTGGTTACTAAGCTAACGCTAAGCTAAATTGTGTGTCACTGGAGCAAACTGCCAAAACTCATTCGGCTAAATGAATATATCTAATGTTGTAAGTGTTAGAGATTATATCACTTTCTCATCGCTATAAATTTCTATATAACCTACTATTACCTCTGAAAAAATAACGGTATTTACTCAGATCATTATTTTCAAACAGCTTGGATACTGTGACAGCTATCACTTAAAATTTTCTTTACAATTATTCTTAACAGCGAAATCCAGCATAAATAAATGGAGATGACAGCTGTCACCAAACCGCTGCACAAAAAAATATAACACAAATATAATATTTACTATGGAGTAGGAAATAAAACATGTAATAAAAAAAATATATCACGTTTTAATACTCTCCGTACTATTTACATACCAGTCGCAAAAACTAAACAATACTTAAGCTGACTATACACAAGTTAACATTTACAATCTAAACAACAAAGAGATCAGTCCTAATGGTGTCCACCCTCGTAGCCTCCGAAGTCATGGTGCTCGTACCCATGGCCTTCCCCGTAGCTTCCTTGAGATTCGTGACCAGTGCTCTCGTGACCCTGGCTCTCGTGACCAGTGCTCTCGTGACCCTGGCTCCCGAGACCGTGGCCCTCGAGACCGTGGCCTCCGAAACCGGAGCTCTCGATGCCGTGGTGCTCGTGATGGTGAGATTCATGGTGGTGCTCCTGGATGACGGGAACTCCGATCTTCACTGGGTGAGGCACGTGCTTCTCCACGTAGTGGGGAATGTGCTTCTCAATGTGAACTGGCACTGGCTTCTCCACTAAAGTGTGGACGGGGATAGGCACCTTCTTCTCAACTGGGTAAGGCACCAGTTTCTCAACTGGGTACGGCGCGGGGTAGGGCACTTTAACGGTGTAGGGCACTGGCTTCTCAACGTGAACTGGGACTGGCCTGTCAACGTGCACCTTCACTGGGTAGGGCACCTTCTTCTCCACTGGGTAAGGCACTTTCTTCTCAACGGTGTAAGGCACTGGCTTCTCAACGTGGACGGGCACCGGGCGGTCAACATGGACCTTCACGGGGTAGTGGACGATTTTCTCAACTGGGTAGGGCACGGACACCTTAACGGGAACCTTCACTGGGTATTTCACTTCCTTCTCTACTGGGTAGGGCTGGGGCACGTGCACTTCAACGGGGAACGGCACGTGTTTCTCGACCGGGTAGGGGACCTTTTCGTAAACCTTGACGGCTACGGGTCTTTCGACATGGACCTTCACTGGTACAGGCACTTCCTTCTCAACTGGGTAAGGTTTCTTGATGTATTTTGGTACTTTGACGATTTCCTTGACGGGGTAGTGTACAGTTTTGACGACTGGGTACGGCTGGGGCACGTGTACTTTGACCGGGTAGTGGACGACTTTTTCTACAGGGACGGGGATGTGTTTCTCGACGGGGTAGGGCACTGGGACCTTCTTGACGGTGGTGATGGTTTTGTGGACCTCGTGGTGTTCGTGCCCGTGGCTCTCGTGGCCGTGGCTGTCGCCGAAGCCGTGGGACTCCTGGCCCCCGAAGTCGTGCCAGCCGAAGTTCGAGAGTCCTCGCTTGTCCTGTTTCTTCTCGGTCAGCTCAGCCTTCTTTTCCGCCTTCTCCTCTGCCGTGGCTAGGCTGATGGCCACGGCCAAGATTAGGGTGGATTTCTGGAACAGAAGAGTGAATATGTACTTACGATTTTATATCTCTTAAAGTAAAAACAATTCTGCTTATGCGGTTGAGTATGGTAACCCTATTTTTTTAAAGTTGTTATTTCTTTAATATATTCGAAAATAATATTGATTAAATTTAATTTTAGTGTCAATTATTTGTTATTCTCTAATTATAATATTTATCTTTCCAAAAATAAAACAATAAACTCAAATTTCGATGTTTTACCAAAAATATTCACAAAAAAAATATTTGTTAATCTTTATTAAACTTCACATTTATTTTTTTATTTCGTTTTTTTTAAAGAACACTAATGTCCATTTTAAAATATTTTTTTTATTTATCTTATTAAAATTCACTTTATTTTTTTAATTCAATCGCTTCCTTAATTAAACATTTAAATTATTTATTCTCACTTCACATCACTTCACTTTACTAACCAATATTCTCATGTCGCTTTGCCTGCGTTCAGCGAATCCCACAGCGGAATGTGCAAGGCGTGCGACGCCGGGCCGTTTTATAGTGGGTGCAACCTATCTCGTACTTTCGCCGTGTGTGCCGTGCGTTGATTTTTTTTAGTACTAGGGCGATTTTGGGACTGGTTTGATTAAGAAATTAGTCTAGAGCAGTGATGAAAATGCTGATGAGCGTACATTTTTGATTGATAAGAACACTCAGTTTCAAACGCATGCATCTTTTATAATCAATAATTTATGTAATGCAATAAGCTAACTACCACCCGGCTGTGTTTCTCAATGGAAGTCAGTTGGGACACAATCCCTATCCAAAGTATCTTGGGGTGACACTGGATAGAACTTTGACCTACAAAGAACATCTCCACAAAGTTGCGTTGAAGGCTGCCACGCGGAATAACATCCTCCACAAACTTAGCGGTACTACTTGGGGCGCCTCAGCTGATTGCCTTCGTACATCGGCTACGGCCCTGGTCTTCTCAGCTGCCGAATACTGTGCCCCAGTATGGCTGAATAGTGCACATGTTCAGAAAGTGGATACTAAGCTGAATGAAGCCATGCGTTGTGTATCAGGCACAATAAAGTCTACGCCCCTTCATTGGCTACCGGTTCTTAGTCATATTGCTCCGCCGCACCTGCGTAGACTACAAGCGCTAAAGAGGGAAGCAGAAAAAATAAAAGCGCAGCAGTCTTTGCCTTGCCACCAGTCCTTTTGCCATCCCCCACCCCAACGTCTTAAGTCTC